>NC_042493.1:5163702-5328418 GCF_005508785.2 Acyrthosiphon pisum | reverse complement strand
TCCGTAGGTACCTAGTGAAAAGTGTGCATAAAAAAATAATACTTCACTATATTAGACTACGGAGGCGGAGACACGGAAAAGCGTGATAATATAGAACAAAAATATATATAAGTCAACGCCCTGGCGTGGGGCCCTGGATAATAATAGTAAATGCTGCACGAGTTATATTGTGACCCTCATGCGATATATAAGAAATGAAAAGTGTGCATAAAAAAAATAAAACTATAGTAGACGACGGAGACACGGAAAAGCATCATAATATAGAACAAAATATACAGAGTGATCCATTTAATGTAAGATACTTTATCGCTTAACCATCTACTTTTCGTATAGAAAGTGTCTTACGTTGAATGTATCACCCTGTATAAGTCAACGCCCTGGCTAGGGACTCTGGATAATAATAGTATATGCTGCGCGGGTTATATTGTGACCCTCATGCGATGTATAGGTAGTGAAAAGTGTGCATAACAAAATAATAAAACTATATTAGACGACGGAAACACGGAAAAGCATCATATAGAACAAAAATATATAAGTCAACGCCCTGACGAGGAGCCCTGGATAATATATTATATGCTGCGCGGGTTAAATTGTGACCCCCTAAGTCATCACAAGCATATATGACACATGCCACCTATACCTATATATAGAACGCGAAACGTATATAAACGCGATGTCGTTTCCGTCTCGCGTAAGTCGAACGAAATTCGATCAACCGAAATAAAACCGCAACAGAGCGGTATTACTGCAGACTCCACCGCTGGGGGTACTCCTCCCGCGTAAGTCCCGAGTATGTACGACGATATCTTGTAAGTACCCGTAATATGTGTATTTTGTTTTTTTGAGCACCGACCACGGCAAGCAGGTACACTGCTGCAAGATTAGCATACGTCCAATTATTATTGTATTAATGTAAATAATAATAATTAGATTGATTTGAGTTTTAATTTAATTTTTTTTTAAAAACGCCATATATTACTTTTATAATATATATTATATTACCTAGGTATGTAATTTTCAAAACGGTCTGTTGGTTTTATATTTTTATAAATACTTATAATATGGTAAGCGCCCGCTCGCTGTGTGTGGAATCCGTGTCTGGCCTCGCAGCAAAAATTTGCAAGAAAGTCGTGCAGGACGACGTCAATGTGTTTGCGTCTGTCATATCTCTGACCATATTTTTACACGTTGCTAGAGGTTTAGACTTTGGGTTGGTACATATTGTGTGTGCGTATAATTTTCCGCGCGTATGAGCCTATCCTCGTGTGACCATTAATTTAGAGCTTATTTAAAATTTCTTCTTTCTTACGAGTGCAGATGAAGTTTGGCCAGAGATAAACGGATTGTTTAATTTCTCATCTTCGTCCACAGCAGTTTTCCGGTACCTGTGTATTATTATAATAATTTCGTTGTTTTAGCGTATAATATATAACTGTGTTATATTGTATTAAATATATAATTGCATTAACATCATAATAATAATATATTCACCACAAATGCGTTCGTATATTTTATACTTTTACGTTTTCGCCTTCGTGCAACACCCCCCCCCCCCCCCCCCGAACACCACCAACACTCGGACGACTTCCATATATTAAACAATATTATCGTTTTGATTTATACGCGTACGTCGTATTAAACAATCATCATCCGAACTTAACCGCGGAGAGGAAGCGCGTACGTATAATGTTACTTATATTATACATTACACCGGCGCAGGCGGTCGCGTCTATCGCGGGACGAGTATAATAATAATAGTAATAATAATAATATAACACTGCACGGGCATAACTTTTCGTATAATAATTTCCATCCGACTTCGCCTCCGATATGATTTACGGCCACACCACTATAGCTTTAGTAATAATATAATGTGTGTGCGCGGTCCGCTTTCTGCAGTATAACACGCGTTACGATATCGTACTCTTTTAGTCTGTATATAATTTAGGCGGTACCCATTTGATTAATTCAGGTCTATGTTTTCTACGTAGTATATATTATACGTATATCAGGGGAGGGGGGCCCGATCGGTGAGACAAAACTGTTACCCGCGGTGTTTACGCGCGAACTAAGCGATTTTATTATCGGGTAAAAATCGATGATTTTATAGACCTCTCTGAAAAAAAGTTTCGCGAAAAAAAATCTTTATAAAAAAAAACTAATTTTGCTATTAATTAATATTATGGTTAGATTATGGTGATATGGTGTGCTTCTATAATGTACCCTTGCAAATACAATTTTTTTCAATCAGTTGTTATTTTAATATAATGATTTTAACTCAACTATAATATATAATCGATCTTGTCCCGTTTTCTGCCCTATATACCTACAAAATATACTGAGCGTCTATGAGTCTCATCCCTGTCGTGTCCGACATCTATGTCGGTCCACTAATCGATTATAATATGTACTGTATTTGATTATTTTTCATGATATATACTTTCGTCGTTACCAAGTTTGATTATTATTCAACTGATAAAGTCTATTCCGATTTATTGGTAGATAACATCATGTTTATGGGGGGTATTTTAATCACTGATTTCAATATGTCTGTAAAATTATTAGAAATACGATATATTATTTTTCTTTATATAAGTTAACCGGAAACTTCTTGCTCCGAATGTGTGTTCGTTAACGAGTTTATATTACAATTTATGTCCGCCCGTCTTTACAATTTTAGTTTCTGTACGCTATATATAATATTTACCAATACTGATAAATGAGCAGTATTCATTTATTTATTTTGCATATATTATATTATGCATATACAGCACGCTCGCTATTATATTGATAAAACATATTTTATGTAATAATAATAGTTGATAAGAAATCTGTTCATGAATTTTTTCCATCGAGTTGGTTTCTACTTTGCAATTCGTTATAGCATACCTATACGTTTTTCCATCTTCAAACGAACTATAATTCTTTTCATGAAAACAGATACATAAAACTGTGAACTGTTTTGAAAAACTTATTTCCTTTACTGAATATGTTAGTAATAATTCTCCTTTACTGCAGGCGACTACAATTTTCTATGCGACTCTTTTTTCATTTGGTTTATATATCACTATGTACCTTTCATAAGTATCGACTAAGGTGATTGTATAGCCATTGTTAATTCATTATATAGAACGATATATTATAATCAGATCAACTGCAATAAATAATAAGTATAGATAGAAACGAGCAAATAAATTTGCAAAAATAAGTTACGTAACTATATAGTAGATATACAAGATAGGTATTGACCGGACATTAATATTCTGTAGTGCCCAATAAACAAACAACTTTTGTTAAAGCTTCACTAAAACAATATAAGTATATTATTATTATTATTTATTGGTGACACACCTCTACGTATAATTCTGTTAATCAAACATAACTTCACTGGTCACGTACACACTTCTCGAATCAAATCAATATCCGGGATAAAATTAATCAAAAATAATTGAATTATTTATCTATAAAATGCATTTTATTTATTGCAATAATTGTAATACTATAGTATGTACGCACGTTAAATTATATAATGTTATAACTAAAGACAATAAATTATTAAAATAGCTAATTATTATTACCATTTTAATTTAAGTAGGTAACTATAGTTGCTTACACTTTTCGTTACATAATCTGGAAATCTGACACCCCGAAGAGTTTGTTTTCTCTAACTTTTCGTTTCTATACTAAGCCCGCGCCGAACAAAGCTCATATCGTGGATGTATTGTCATTTGTCGGTGAATCTATACTACTGTGCAGCAGTCGGCTGTATACATAAATAATAATAATAATAATAATAATAACAGCATTACTTTATGATACACAACACATCAAAAAAATGTCATAGCGAAACACATGTGATTCGAAAAATCTAATATATAATATAATAATATATAACGCGTGTGTGAACCGGGTATTTCGATCATATTATATTAATACGCGTTGAAATATGTATGAGCTGCGAGAGTTGGCCGATTTGAAATCGTCTAATATAATCCTTTACGTGGCATAATACCGTTGGTAAATATATGTAGGTACAGGGTGATTCGCCAAACATGCTCACCCCCATTTAATAACGAATTTACTTGAATTCTTCTTTTTGACATTTTTAAATTTACACCTGTATACTTATTAAGACCATATTTTTAATTTCTTGACATTTTTTAGACTATTTAATAAATGTTCTGACGTGGTTATATAAACTTCAGCTGTTTTCTAGATGAAAACTCCCCTTTTTTACTAAACATTATTTAGTGAATACGTTTTTTAAAAAAAATTGATGTACCTAGCTGTCTAAATAAAAATTCAAACGAGTATAGTTTCTCAGTTATTAAAATGTTTACATACTAAAACATATATTAAATTAGATGTACTTAATATTGGATCGATACTATATATTTATTATACTTGAACCATTTTACAGATTGTAAATGTCGAGAGATTAATAATAATTTTTTGATATTTAATAATAGTCTAAATACTGATTGAATGGAACAAAAGTTTGTGTCTCTACAGGACACTTCTGAAACGGTACAAAAAATCTTAAGAATTTGAAAATACGTTTTCAAACTAGGATATATTAAAATTCCGCAAGTCGAGTTTTGAACAACTGAATTTTTAAAGAAAAAAAAAGCGGTGAGCGTGTTTGGTGAATCATCCTGTATATTATATATTACGCACAGCCATGTAGTAGTCGGCGGGAGTCGGATACAAAACGGTTTCGGTTTTTTGTTTTTATGAATTTATAATATTTAATCTCGCCGGCCGCCGCGTGTGCCGTGCAAATTGGTTTAAAAATGCATCGGTTAAAGCGAAAACGACAAACGAGGAAAAAAAAACAATTCGCGTGCTGCATGTACCTACCTATATTATAATATGAGATCGTGCGACCCGTATTGTATACGATGGTCTGTGTGCTGAGATCAATATATGAATATTATACCATGGTCGTAGCGAAACCAAACAGACTTCCACGGGCGGATATGTATATAATGTGACGGATGAAGATGACGTGTTGCCGACTACGACGGTTCTAATAATAAATGTGTAGTCATTAGTTACTGTTCATTAAAATATTATATTTACAAACCGTAATAGTGTGTTATTATTATAATAGGTATCGAGAAACGCCGACGGTCGAGTAGAATTTTTTTCACCGCCCACGCAATATGTTGACAATTTGTTTTATGCGCGTCAAAAGTGTGTTGCCCACTGCTGCAGGCACAGTGAACTATCCTGTGAACACGTCATCATCGTAGTTTTTTTTTTTCATTATATTATTACTGTGTATTACTACTAATATTATCGCATTATTAAAAAACGGCTTATTAAAAAAAAATATTATCACTCTTATTATATGTTTATCGATGTAGAGATACGCTATAATACATTTCAAAGGGTTTAGATATAGATAGAAAGAATAGACGGATAAATATTTACATATATTTTACACACGCTTTGGGCTCGTCACTATAGGACTGCTATGTATGTTCCGAACGAGATTAGGAAAATTCGTGTATGCTTAAATTTATTAAGATTATGCATTTTTTTATAATCTTAAAACAACGAAAACCTTTTTGATTGTAAATTTAAAAACACTATTTTGAACATTTAAACTGATTTTACAATATAATATGTTGATAGGTTAAATGGCAAAGTACTACTATTAAAATATGTAAATATATAATAATATACATCGTTTTTAAAGTTTTGACGTTGTAATAATTATTATCATCATGATCTAAATCACTAAATTATTATTTTAAATTTAACCTAACCTAAATAAATTATTTCCCAAAGAAATAATTTGTACGAAGTGAAAATTTTGAAATACAAATCGAATTTAACTGCATTAAAACCCTTGAGGTTTGATTTAAATAAAAAGAGCAAATTAAAATTGGAGGTATATATTATACACTCCGTAAAAAATAAATGAAACGAATTTATAACAAAATGAGCATTATGGCGTAATTAGTTTTGAAAATCAATGCTAAGCGCATTTGAAATCCTATACCTACCTCTATACTCGTCACTAAAACTGCTTCGATGGAGGTTAAAATTTAACGGACCATATTTAATCTCAGCATCCCTAGAAACCGTATCAAACGTTCGGCCATAGTTTCTTTCACCTCAAAAGTAGTCCCCGTAAAATAATATTTGTTCGGATGACGTTTTAAATTCAATGCGGGGAAATAATATTTAATTGTTTAAATTTCTATTTGAATTTAATTAAGAGAACACCCGCAAAGTGTAACCACTAAAATGCGTGTAAACAAGTGAAGGTTGGTATTTTCACTGTATAACCACGTCCGAAATAATAGGCGGTATTCGCTTCGCGGATATTTCATCCGAAACACCACCATCGTCGGTTTGTGCATGCACACAATTTGACTCTTCCAATTAAGATTATTATTTTCAATTTACGAAATTACCACCCCAACCATATTAATTGTGTACACGCGTATATACATGAGAGGAATTCATACGAAACAGGTCATAACAATATGGTATAATATATATTATAGGGACTAGGGGTATACCTATACTTTTAGATACAATTATACTTTACTAATTTTCTAAGTAAATTTATGTTTTTTTGAAAAAAAATTATTATTTTTATGCATTTTTATTAAATGCATTAAACATCATATATTATCATGCATATAATCGTGTACTAAAAAATATTGATCAATAATAGGTACTAAAAGTTCAAAAATATGCGAAATTATACAAAACAAACTTTATATGCAGTTTAAATTTACGACTTGAAAAGTACAAAAAATTTGTAAACAAAATTTATGAAAACTAATTGAAAAATGTGGATGTATAAAATACAATATAAAATATTGAATAAATAGATTTTTATGGTAAACGTTTGAATAGTTTAGGTGAGTGGAGTAAAATTACCATGGGTCACCCCGGAAAAGCCATGGTCTTCACGGGTCATCTGAACTTAAAATGCTTTCAAACAAAGAACAATCTATTTTCAATAATATATTTATTAAATATAGTTATATAAAAAAAATTTCTTAAAAAGTATAACAATTGACTTGGACAATTTACAATTATATGGTAGCTAGTTAAATAGATATATACATATATACCCGTATATACCATATACACATTAACTACACGTGGTTTATACATATTTGATATTATATAATATATTACGTACAGAGTAATTCACAGAGCATGTTCAACCCTAATTTCCTATTTAGTAATGAATTTATTCAAACTCTGTTTAGTTGAATTTGTTAAATACCTATACCGACTTAAAAATTATGGTATTTTAAATCCTTGAGATTTTTCGTACCACTGATCACCATAACCCTATATATCTTCCAAATCCATTATCTTTAGTATACTAAGTTAAACCACTAAAAAATTACTCGTTTGAATTTTGATTTTGATACGCGTCAACATCTTCAGAAAATCAATAATTCCTGTTAAGCAATTTAAAGTATAATATTATGGGAGAGGGAGTTCTCATTTGACAAACAATGAATTTACATCATATTACCCGCTGGTCACTCGTCCATAAGACATACACGTACGGTGCGAAAAATCACAAGAAATGATGTGGTCTACATATATAAAAATTTCAAAAATCAGATTTCGAATATTTGCATTATTGAATGAGGAAATGGTGGGCGAACGTGTTTTGTGTATCACTCTGTATGCTTAATCAATTCCATTAGTAAATGAGGTTATATACTTGTGCATTTTATACGTATAGATGCGTGTGTGAGCGCATAGCGTGTAATACTCGCCTGTTGTGAGTAATATAATATATCCCTGCCCGGAAACCTCCCCGCACCTCCGTATTCGGGCACGAGAAACGATCGTAACGTTTTATCACACTCTGCAGTAGCAGGGATACAATAACGCCGCACTGTCGGTGAGTACATAAACGACATAATATATATTATATTATATGTAGCGTGTGCGCCGTACGTGTTTGCGGGGTGGGTACAGAGTTTTCCCTCGAAAGTCCACAGGGGGTGTTCAACCTACGCCCCTAGAGCCGGTTCCGGCCGGCCGAGCTCATTCGAACCGGCCCGCCAAGCTGACTGATGTTTTTTTTCAGCTCCGAGATCCCATACGCGTAGAGCTTTATATCTACATAATATTATATTATCCGAGTTGTTGTTGTTTTGAGAAAATTGCAGTTAATGTGAAAAGAAAATAATTTTTCCTCAGTAAGATATTGTAGTATACGGTGGTGAAAAAAGACAAGTGTTCATCTGTCTTTTCAATCTCATTTCGTCTACTTACAGACCCTCTCCCAAAACAATTATTTGGCCCACGATGCTGTATATATCGGATTCAGTCCACCGTAAAAAAAAAGGTCTCCGATCCATGGTCTATGTACAATACATTGTATAATAATATAATATATAAATGAGATTCCACTAGAATCATGAAACACAATTTTTTAATTTAAATTCACGAATAAAATGCCCTAAAAATGATAGAAATGCTCTTGAAAATGGAAAAAGCTGCATTTAAAAACCATAAATTCCAATAGGAAATAAAACTCGATGGATCCATATTCCACACGACGTGAATAAACAGATTTGAAACAAAACATACACGACGACCACTATAGAGAAAAATGCAAAGTGCATCGAAATCTCAGCCCCAATTTTAAGTATACAGTAATCCCTCGTTATCCGCGAAGGTTACGTTCCAGAAAACCTGCGCGGATAACGAAACCACGGATAACGAGATCAGTAGTACATAACCCATAAGTACATAGTATATGTGTGTATAATGTTATGTGTTATACCTATAGCGATATAACAACAATTATCTACAATTGTCAAAAATAAATGTCTACAGTGTTCGGGTAATAACGGTAAAACGTTATCGCAATCGCAATCGCATTAATAATTTGTTATCCTGGACCCAACCGCGGATAAAAAAAACACGGATAACGAGGGATTACTGTAGGTATATTATTTCATTTATTCTGCTGTACACACATTACACGTACCTATATCCGATACCAGTGAAATATTTATATTTTTTTAATGATACATATTGGACACATTATACCTACGATGTATCCGTCGGTACTATTGAGCAGGTCCTATCGAGGCTGCAGTATAATTATTGTTATTAGGTATAATACGTATAAAACGGATATTTCGTGTTTTCCTTACAAGAAAAATAATAATAATAATATAGTATGCTCAACATATACACAATAATATTATATATTAGATACACTATCGCATATACCACAATAAATGTATATACACGCCGAACGACAAGTGACGCGACTATTTTTATATTGTCTCGGGAGATCGTGGTCGAATACTATACATATGTATACTATATATATGTGAGTGGTGTACGTGTACATAAATCTCGTGTACACGCAACAACACAATATATATTATTGTTATATAGCGAATTCGTATTCTCGTATCCGGAAATTTTAATTTAAAGTTCGATCAAAAAAATATATACTCGGGGGTTTCGTATATATAGGTATTATATTATGTATATACGAGAGATTCGTCTTTTGTCGTCCGCAGACCACCACCCACACGCACTCGCGAGCTTAAAATATATCTGTATATTGTTAGGTATATAATATGTATTATATATGTATATATATATATATATATATATATATATATATATATGTATTGTATCTCGGCGCACTTTTCGCTTGGTTTGATGTGCACGAACCGTATATATTATATTTACTGCGGTGGACTATACGACGACGGTGGATCCGAGTCAATCTCCCCTTTGGACACGACGAGACCGACCTACACACACACACACACACACACACACACACATTCCCTCGCTGGTCGGTGTAGCCTTCTGCACGCGTATAATACGCTATGTATAAATATGTATATATATAAAATATAATAATATAATATGCTGCACGGCGACGGTCGTCGACATAATGGGACGAAAACGATTACGAAATAATATTATTATTATGTAGAGTTTGCCCCGTCGCAATAATTACAACTACGCGGTGGTCCTCCGATCGTCGTACTATTATTATTATGATCATCGTACATAATATTATATCATTATTCATTATCGACGTCGTAGCAATTATTTTTTATTCGTTTAATTGTTTATTAATTTTCGTTATTTATTATACACCGTTTTCGCCCTCGTATCTACACCCGCGTCCTCCCCCTTCCACCCTCATCGCACAGTTCGTGACCTCCTCTCGCTATCCCCGTGTGGTATATGACGTGAACCGCGCGCGCATTACTCGTCAGTGCTTCGCGAGTGGTTTCCGACGATTTTTCTATAGTATTTTTACAGCCCGTCAGTTATTATATACGTTTAGAAATAATACATAATATAATATATATATATATATATATATATTATGATTTCAAGAAAGCCTTTTACTCGTTTCGCATCTCGTTGGACCGGAAACCCTTTCACACACTTGGTTTTCAATAGAACCCTATGGCGGTGGCCCGCGCGACGGTCCCGTTTTCTTCGCGAAAACTATTCCGTCTGGAAGGGAAAAAAATGTTACGGGCTCCATCCCGATATAGTACGCGCGCGGCCTTTGATTTTTTTCATCTTTTATTTCGTCGCACATAATACATCACAAAACGAGACCGTCATTAATAAACGCTTCTTGTATTTCTACGGGGGAGGAAAAAAAGACCCCCTCGGCCAGAAACAAATCGTCGATTCGAGGTTGCCGTTATTATATATATATATTTACGAGGTATCGTATAATATATTATGATTATTATTATAAGTAAATTATACTAAGTACAATGTACCGGCAATGTTACAGCGGCGTAATGGCACTATAATATGGAAAAGCGTATATCAAAAAAATGTCATCCGATGGCGACCGAGTACATTATGATTCATTTTTTAATTGGGTCGAACTAAAGATCAAAAACTTGATGGGTTAAATATTAAATGTTAACATATTAATGTATTAAGAATATTACAGTCGATTATGGTGTTTGAACAACACACTATAGTTGAATGTTGGTTGAAAAAAAAATTAAACACATCATCTAAGGTTGAGTTGGTTATTTTTGCAAAAAAAAAAAAACACACGATTAAATTGCATTACAACAGCACGACTTTTTGCGGTAAACAGCCGTCAACACAAATTTAATAATAAAAAAAATTCACTTAGCATAATGTTATATTAAAATGATTGATTTTACGTGTCATATATAACGGGTTGCCTAAGTTGTATAGTTATTTGCACCTTAAGAATTTGTTATTGCCTGTATTAATGGCATCTCACCTGTTCCGTTATCACATAAAATGTCAAATAACCAAATAAATAACACTATAACACAATGATTGATGATAAAACAGTACCAGTGTAACCGTATATAATTAAAAGAAAATATCCCCAAAATGTATATTCAAACGACAAACATATATAACTACCTACATTACAGTATATATACGACCTACCCTGAAATATTAAATGTTATAAAAAGACGAATTTTAGGCTACGTGAGTAGTGCGAATTCCGGCTATGATATAGGTAGGTATAACTTATTCGACTTGCAGATTGACATTAAACAATAATTTAAATCGTAATGTCGTATAGCTCGAGTGGAATATAATAACATGTAGCTTGTAGCTGTTATAACATTACATAATATAATCAGCAGACACAACAACGGTGCACCCCGTGACATACTGCGCTTTCTCGTGGTTTGAGCCACGGAAAACTTACCCCGAAACTACGTCCCCTCTAGAAATGCGACGTGGTCCGACGACAAACATAATATATGACTACCTATATTATACCCTAAAATATCAAATGTTATAAAAATACTAATTTAAGGCTATGATATTATATAGACAGGTATAACTCATTCGACTTGCAGATTGACATTAAATAATAATTATAACAATTTAAATCCTAATGCGGCATACCTCGAGTGAAATATAATAACATATATTTTGTTTGCAGCATAATAATATTATATAGTTTGTATAGCTGTTATAACATTACATAATATAATCAGCAGACACAACGGCGGTGCACCCAGTGACATACTGCGCGTTTTCGTGGTTTGCGCCACAGAAAACTTACCCCGAAACGACGTCCCCTCTAGAAATGCGACGTGGTCCGAGCAGGGTATGAGTTATATACGTGTATAATACGTCGTCGGCCGGGACGAGTGGCGTGCACGTACACCACTTTCGGACGGATGGCTGAAAAAAATGCGGTCTTCTATAGAATTTCCAATTTACCTTTTTAAACTTAATATTATATAGATAGTGGACGGGCGGACCTCACGGGAATTTCCTTTTGTCAGGAGCGCAACGCTCACCTATACATATAATATTATATATATATATAAACACACACGTATATTATATTATGCTGCAGACGCCTACGACCAACGCCCCTCGAAAGTGGTCCGGGCTCGAATTACGACGTCCCGTGAGCCATACTTATACGCACGTTTATTCGTATAATATATTATTATATCATACCCTCTAAACATAAATAAAATATATATATTATATACTATTTGTCTATATGGGTATAGAGGTACATGGCTGATTTTTTTCAACCATTATTTCATTTGCTCGCCGCTAACATTATAATATTATATACAATCGGCTGCAGTCAATCGGCAGTTACGGCCGTTTCCGCCGATTCACTTTTCCGCCTTATGAAAAAATATGTTGGATAGCGTTTGAACAATATCCAATGATTAGAGGTATAGTTATTAGAGGGGTGAACAAATATTATTAATTAGGAAAATAAATGATAGCAAAAATATAAATGATTAAATTAAATAGAAAAAATATCGATTTATGTACCTATGATAAAACATTAAAAATTGAATTCAAGGCGTTCCTCGTGATACTTAAAAAAATGCTCTTACCCCACTTACATTAATATAAATATTAAAAATACATAGGTACTTACTTTATTTTAACAAGATTACCTAGAATATAAGCTCAAACTTCAACGAAATTCGTTAAAATTACGCATAACCATGTTAATTATTTTTCCCCGAGTCACGTATGTTAAAATATAGTAGGAAATAACAGTAAGTTACAACAATACAACATGTGTAATGCATAGGTGCACACGGTGCATACGAATTCAAACCTATGATTTTATAGTTGTAAGATAAGAGGAAAAGTGAATCGGTGGAAAAGGGAGAGGTACCTATACTTTTGGCGGAAACCAAAAATGCCACAGACAATCGGACTATAGGACTACAATTTATTTGGCACTATTACCATACGACCGCAGTTAGTACACCGCGTACAGTGGTTTTCGATGGACATTCCATGCAAAAATATAATATGTTCATCAAAAATATAATACTGCTGGTTAAGCAATATTCCGAAATTTTGAAATAAGTATACTTAAATTCCATGTTTTAAAAATGTAGATTTTTATGATATTTAAAGAATTGTATACCTATTGAGTGATACACACACTTATTTTTATTTTCTCAAAACATCCATTTTTTTTTTTACTGTAATCAGCTAACTATTTAGTTCAATAACTCCGAAATTACTCGTTGACATTTTTATTCGGATGTATAAATATTTTCAAAAAATTATGTGCTTAACAATTATTACAAAAATGAAGGACGGTTCTCGTTTGATAAAAATCGGTTTGTATTGCTACAGTATTGTGCTTGAATTGTACGGAAAAAATTCGATTATTTGAAAATGCGGTCCTTAAGTACATTTGAAAATTCTGAAAATTGGAATTTGAATAAATTCATTACTATACTAAAGGAAAATTCTCCCATCTCACTTCCACATATTTCGTTCGCTGTGATATGATATAATAGAATCTCGTCGGAGTAGGTACCTAACCATATCGTACAGGGTTTTCATCGTATTATAATATTAGACACGTGTACAATATAGAACCTATACCTGATACACAGTGTGCACAAAATACATAACATTATATATTGTGTAAATCGATTTTCGCGAATTGAGGTACGATGTGTGGCGTACAATACCGATATAATATTACATATCCCGTTCTGTATCTTTTAATATTGGTATAACTACCTATACTCGACGATCGACAATGTCAAGAACAGAGGTTTGCGAAGGGCGAAGGCGTGAAACTGTTTTTAATTCATACCCGCCAGTCGTTGCATTTTTAGTAGGAATAAGTATGACTACGGGGCCATGAATTCTACACGTGCAGCAGATTATTTCAGAATAAAACTAACGTTTTTGAAAATATTTATTTTACATGATTTAAAATCGTTACAAATCAATGTCTTTGGAAAAAATGATATTTTTTAAAAAATTTTATCGTTTTTATTTTTTGAGCGTTTTACACTTATGAAAGATAACGTCTACATTTTAAATTTCCTAAGCAGAATATTGTTCCACCGCGAATATCGATCTATAAAATCGAATTTCGGACAAGTGGTTTATTAGTTATAGCTTATAGACTATATATGTACTTAAAGTTTTGATGGACGATGAAGTGGACTTTACATTTTGCGGTGTACTCTTCCCTCGCTGTAACACTCCACTCGATAAACTTTAAATACTTATAACTCACAAACTATACGAAGAAATTTGATAATTGTAATCGAAGCACTCCTAAAAATATTCTGCTTTAGAATATGGAATTTCAAATGCACGTTGCCATTATAAACATTTTTTTAAATAGTAAAAGTTTTTGAAATACCTAATAAAATATGTCTTGAGTTAAATCATTCTCAACACATGCAGATACAATATAGATATTACCTCATCGACGACCCGACTGCGGCCGAAACCATATTTAATTCGAGTATAATAATATACATTGCACTTTGACAACTTATAGGAAAATCCCGAAACGAAATTTCGATAAATTCTGAATGTTTTTTCATTCTTCTTCCTTATTTTTATCTGCGCTCAGAAATCCGGCTGTTTTTCGTCGATAACGCTCGTCCGCTCGCTCTGTAAGTTTTAATATTTTTCTTCCGTCTCTCGTCGCCCTCACCCCGGCGGCCGCATCACTCCGCTGAGTATGTGTGCAGCCGCTTACTGCTTAGCACCGTGAAATCTATTCGGTACACACATAAAGTGCATCATACATGTACCCTGGTTGATGTATTATTATCATATTCTAATAATATAACCGCCGCCGCCGCTTCATATGTTCCGAGTGCACACCAACTCATCATCACTAAATATTTCACTTGTAACGTGTGCGCGGGAACTTTAACACTTTTTCGCGTTCACGATCAATGGTGGACTTGAAGTATTCGTAAAATAAATATAAAAAAAAAAATGGAAAATACCCCAAACGCTTTATAAGGGTTTATTTTCCGTAAAACACATTCGAATGAATATTGAAACAGGGGCGGACGTGCCGCGCGATAAGTCCTGTAAAAATATTGAGGGAAAAAAAAACTATACTCGTAACGCCATTGTGATATATATAGACAACGAGGTAGGTGGTAGGTAGGTACTTTGTATAGATGGTATACATATACGAAGGGCGATTATGCGAATCGCCGTGTTCGTCGTGCGACCGCCGATACGCTCAGTTTGAAATTGTTATTTTTTACGTCTCTGTATAATATAATGATAATAATAATACAAATATAATATATTATACGATATTTTATTACCTACGTATATATATATATATTGCAGTGCGACTTTATACGAGTGTGTGCAATATTAGAACTATTTACTGGTCGTACCTATACAGAAGACCGACGACGATGCCGAAAACGGTTTAGGAAAAGTGTGCTGCTGCTGCTGCACAGTAGCAGACACGAACGGTGCGATAAAAAAAAAAAAACGTGAATTATTGTTTCGTGTAAATACTATATTGTTGTAGACGTCATAATATTATTTTTACTGCGAGTGCATTATTATGTGTTATCCGTACAGCAGGCTGCAGGTGACCTATTTCAACAATAAATCTTTTGAGAAAAGTGTGTACGGATGAACGATGATGCTCATCGGTCGCAGTTCTATTGTCTCGCTCGCTTTGGCGCCATTCAAACTTAGCAGTAGTGTTGTTTTTATAGTAATTATATATTATTATCATCGTCATCAATACCTATAGAAATAAATGCTTTCGAAAAATCAATAAACCTACACTGGCATTATTATATTATACACTAGTTATTAAAAAAGTTATTATTTTTTATGATTCAAGGTGAACTGATTAACTTATCGACCTGTTAGAAAAATCCGAAATCAAACCGAAAACAACCACATTATATATTATACACATTGGAAAGTTTCAAAATACCGTCAAAAAAATTGTGAGAATGTTTGAAAACTATAATAATATATTATGATATCACGTCGACCGAAATAAATCAGTTTAATCGATAGAAATGAGTTATTTTATTTTATTTTTAAATTGTAGGATTTAAAATACTTTTTCCCCGCCGATGGGAAAAAGTTGAACCCTGGACCACCTGCAGCGAATGTGGTTCACCGCAGCAAGGTCTCGGGTTTTCGCAATTTTCCGTAAAACTACCAATCGCAGTGATGCTCACTAAAGTACCTACCGCATCTGTGTACGATTTGTTGTATCTGCATTAGAAGGGCTACTTAATGAAACTTTCGGAGCGCTCCTTATTCTACCGGAAGAAAACCGATTACATTCAAAAATGAAAAATAAAACGCATCACTATACCGCGAAACCAATAGATTGCTCCCTTCGCTTTGGATCCAATATATATCCTGCAGCAGTGCAGCCTGCGGGTGTATATATATGTACCCCACATACATACACATGTATACATACATACATACATACATACATACATACATACATACATACATACATACATACATACATACATACATACATACACACACATATATTTTTATATTGGGGTCGCGTTCTCCGAGTCCTTTTATTAAAACTACGAATTATTTTTATTACGTCATGCGTAAAATAATAATACGGATACTGGATAGGTATACAACTATGTAAGCACGACTCCGAGTATACGTCGTATACCTATAGCCTACACATTTGTATAAAATATATTTTAAGACGTAACTGTATAGGCAAAATGCAGCGATATTATTACAAATGCACTTTGCACAATGCACATATAATATAATATTTTTAATAATATATTAATATGTAACAAACTCGTGCACGACAATTTATCGATATATTATAATATTGTCCCTACCTATATACCATGATTACCAATATACGCGACGTGTATCGTAATAATCTGCGTACACTATTGTATTACACTGGTTTCGCAAACACTGCGGGCCATAAGTATACATTAATGATATTACATTATGTACCTGCACGCGCGTTGTGTACCTAGGTATATACTTGCTACCGTGGTACATATACATAATATATACGCGTAATACGATTTGTATCGCGTTAATGGCCGAGATGATACTCTCTGCGGAGAGAGCCGAAATTAAATACCGTCAGAAGCGGTAATTCGTGTCCTTTATGGGTACAATTATACCATGAGATGAACTATAACTCACACTCCGCTCACGTGTACCCACGCGCTTGCAGCATTTACCCGTAAACCTTTTAACTCCACGTTTTCGAACCTCTGCGAAACGAAATAACGCGTATTTATACCTACAATATTGTATGTAATGTGATATCAAATGGTCTGGAGAACGGCCGTCTTTGAAAACCGTAATTAAATCCTACGGAATCGAAACTCTTTCATCACAATAACGCATATTGGACCTGACCAACGGTTATTGTTATTTTCCTTTTAAACGGGTCTCCGGATTCTACATATATTATGGTCTCTTGGAAGGGTCTCGTTTTGAGTTCCCTCTTACTCTATACCCGAAAATAGCTTCCTTTCCCTATCCCAAGTCACGCCACTATTCATAAGGCCATACATATTATATAATATATATATAACAGCACCCTCCACCGCGATGCAAAAACATATTATATACTAATTGAACAATCTGGATTTTATCATATTGTAACTGTCAATTTCTGTTAATTCATCTCCACCCACCCTTGCAAAAAAAAAAAAATTTTAAAATAGAACCACTAGATATCCCTCCCAAGTCAAAGCCCCATGATTTACCCCAAATTAAATCATCAGCGGGAGTAACCAGAAACAACAGAATAAATTTATCATCACGCATACAGTGTCGTATTTTAGAGGGCAACAATAAGGGCGTCACCCCTTGAGATATTTTTTTTCTCCTCCATGCATGATGTATTATAAATTATAAATATTATACAGTCACAACCATAAGTTTCTTAAATAAATTATTAATAAAATATGTATTAAAAATGTTTAATTTTAAATAGTTTTTAAATGGGAACTGTACTGCTGTACATTTTTACTAAAAATTAAATACTATATTATAAATGTAAATTTAATCAATTATGTTTGAAAAATGCCCCCCCCCCCCATCACGAAAATAGTAGTCAAAATCTCTAATTTTTTTTAAATAACTATTACCAATATTGTATCTAGTTTTATTTCCTCCCTTATTGAATTAGGTATATCATCAGCCCTCTAATTACACCACATTAACACAATACTGATAATTAATCTCTTTTCAAATATCATTGTTCAGACTTAATAACCAGCCGAGTATAGTATTATAATCTCACTTATCATGCGATAATAATAATGTTATTATCTTTCTCGGTTTCTATGCTATTTATCATTTATGTCTTAAGTTCAATGTATATAATTTTATAGTCATCAACATTTTTTCAAATTATATAATATACTGTATTGTGTTTTATTGTTCTTATTATTTTAATTTTCGGGTGTGAAATAAGCCCCGATGATGAAATCGCAATAATCAAAAAAAAGTTTGCACAGAATCGTGACATAATACAATGCACCGTTATATAACCGCGCCGTGTTCGCCGTTTTCCGAGGGGGATACGATAATTTTCGTTTTCTCGCAATAATTAGCACCACCACTCACACCAATTTCCCGCGATCATATAATAATTAACGCCGTCGGCATTAAGTAGTGGAAAGGTATATAATATTATATTATATATTATATATAGGTATAAACACCCGAGTGGATGGATCATGGATTTACGAAATTTCCGGCCGCTTACGTCCGTCGGCTAATCATAACGCCTGACGTCGCCGTCGACCCGCCTTTCCGGCGTAATCCGTCATCAATTTTCTTCGTCTCTAATTTGTCGACACCCTCTTTTCGGCGGCGGTGGCGGAACTCGTTAGAACAATGTGGTTTTCATTCGATTTTTTTTCATTTTTTTTTACCGAATATTCGCGCTGTTTATGTTTTATACCGTGTTTACGTGCCTCCGCGTCCACTCTATGAACAATATAATATTATTATTACCCGTGTAAACTTGCACTGAGAGTGAATTTTTTTATTTCGTCGTTTTCGTCCGGTCTCGCGCTGTGGCCGGCTCACCCCCTATTTCCTTCCTCCCTTCCACTGGTAGTTGTCTCCGGTATGTTACGCAATACTGGGGGGGGGATTACCGCTCCGGTAACTATAGGTATATACCGCGCAGTACAGCGGAGGTATTTCCAACGAATTTACCGAAATCCGTTAGTACGCAATTTCTCTCCGAAAATCTGATGGTTTTGTTCTCCCTAGTCTCGAGGCCCCGGTGAGCATTGGACCATACCAAATCCAACACTGAAAGTGTTAGTGCTACAAGACGGTGCCACCACCCCGACGAGGCGTCGGACTTTCTGTGGCTAACCGAATTACTGTATACGACCAGCGCTTACGCTATATATTGTATATTATTGTATATACATACCTACGAACCTTATTGCGGTCCGTCGCATATTAAGTGTACATATAATATGTTGATAGTAATATACACGTGAAACATAGAGTGGGGCTGTGAAACGAGGGGTGATTTTAAAATAACTATATATGGCTCGTATAATTCGCACTGACCCGCCCAGTATATTTTTATGCACAGTTATAATATGCACTGTGGTATACACTTAATATATTAAGTTACGGGCAAAATGGACTTTCGGCCAATGCAAGCTATATGTATACAATCGTTTTCCAAAACTTAATAGGATTATCGTTTTTTTTTTTTTATTTAAATAATCGTAAATAAATTTTAACCGTTATATTATAATAAGTAAGAGTCATCTGGAGGATTTTGATTTTCCAGACCTACTTATATTAATAAAATTACATTTTCCTCATGTATAAGAAATCCCCGCCTCCTCAACAAACAATTATTATGCGTGAAAGAATCGTATAAACTCTAAAACACCACCTATTATTTTCTAGGTATTTAGACATTTTATATTTTTTATATTTATAATATATTTAGAAGAATTCAATCATTAAAATTAAACAATTTTCGTATAAACATGCTATAATTTAAGTATCCGATCAGTGTTTGAAATTACCCATACATTTTATAAAAATCGGTAAAAATTACCCAACGGCGGTATTCTCCCCTACATTATCCAATACATACGCAAATATATTATATACGCGGTGACAACTCGTGCCTTAAGTCTCTAAAACTGCTGTATACTTCGCCACTATACGATGCGACGCATATAATGTAATGTATATAATATGAAGGTAGCAGCTGAAGCTGTTTATTTCGAATACTTGTTATACATAAATCGGGGCCTGAGGGTGACAAACGAGTATAATATAAGAGTTTTTCGAGCCGATAAGTGCAATGCGCGAGTATGGGAGTCTCGAGAAAAATAAAACCTCTCTGGAAAATATTAATATTATAGATTGCGTGATTTCGTTACATACAACTCACGTCTGTAAATAGGTCATCTAACGCGTAACGTAGACGCTACAACTGTGTAACGCGGTGTTGTTTTATACATCATATTATAATGTCGGAAAAAGGAAAGAAAATATTATATAGGAAGACCTGTAGATTTACGAATAAAAAGATGATATTGCGGTCAAATCGAACGTTTCGCAGGGTGCGCAGGGGTGTGTATATATAACTGAAAAGTCAACAAAATAATATTATATGGTTTCCTGCTGTTTGGTCGGCTGTCGACAGTCGACGAGAATAAAAAAAAAATGTCTTATATTAATTAAACGGCCGATTATAATTTATTATGCTTAAAAAAGATTCGTCCGTCGGTGTGCGTGTGCCGTAGTACAAGTGCAGCGTATGAGATGTAACAGCTATATATATGCTGCGAGCGAACGAGAACATAAGCAATTATGGAAAGGGCCCTGAGAAATTTGTCATTTTTTTGAAGGATACATATTGTATCGTTCTGTGAACTCACTCTTATATATATATATATATATATATATATATATATATATATATATATATATATATAATATGTACGAGAAACATATCGCGTCGTGTACTCGCGTATTTATTATAGACGGTTTGGCGCGGGAGAAAGTTTCGGAAAACCGTGTCGGCGCAGGAGGAAAGGAGAGAAAAAAAACCGACGAGTGGCGGCCGCGGCAGCTGTCAGTTATATTATATTGTATTGTATACGCGTACGCCAGCCTATATATATATGCGTGTACACTGTGTTCTAATGAAGTTTTGAAAAATATTATTAAAAAAAAACCATTCGGAGCGACCATATTGTGTTTACGCTATATAATATAATATCATGCGCAGAAAGTTTTTCCGCCCTTCCGAGATGGTCGCTGCAACCGCTAGAGACCGCATTGTTGGTATGTACCGCGATGCAGATCTGCTGCACCGGATCAACAGTCCGACGACTAGGCACACGATTTTAATATTAATTAATATCTTACTATGTTATATTTCGCCTGGCATACTCATATCATTATTATATCGTAAGTCATATATATGTTTTTCAAATATTTTTAAACTATGCACATTCAGCAAATTCAGGTCTATTATGCTAGGATGACTATTATTATTTCGACGCGTGAAGAGATTTTGTTAATTGTTCGATTATTTAATTCGATTTATTAATTGTTTAATAAAATAATTTTATTATGAATTGCGATCTGATAAACGGTTATGATAGAAAATGTCTAACAATTATATTATTATAAATATTGTTAACGACATGCTAACCGTACTTTTCTATTTACTCGGGTTTCTGTTCCTTAAAAATGTTAGAATTTTAATTTTTCAATGAAGGCGGAGATGATGAACGTTTGCCAACTTCCATCATCTTAAAAGAATTATCTTAGATGCCTTGCTAGCTAAAAACATGTTTCAATATATCTGAAAAATCTAAATGACTGATTTTAATTTAATATATTTTTTAATATTTGTACGACCATGTGCCAGCTATAAGTAGCTATAAGTTTTTAACCATTTTCCATTTGAGAAATTAATGACTTTTAAATTAATCCTTTACCGTTTAAGATTTATGTCATAATTATTTACAATATTCAACATTCATGCTCATTTTATAATCTTATAAACGGTAGGCGTTAGCACAAACTAAAGTTTTTCACAACTTCAGAGGAATATTGTGAAAAACAATTTACGGCAATTTTGGGCTTATAAAATATGATTTTTAGTGCATTATTGTGGGCTTTTCAGGTGCAGACATCCTTGCCCTAATTTTCAATACTTTCACATAAACGAGTCAATAAGTAAAACTTAACCTTTTTTTATATTTAATTGTATTAACTCAATTAATATGGATCGATATTAACATAGCAAATAACGATTGGCTTTCAATCAAATCTTGGTTAAGTTAATTTATAAATAATTAAATACTTCATAAATATTATAAAATAACTTTTTATGATACATAATGGGAAGGTAAACATTTAGTTCTTAATTATGTACCTACTTGTTTTTTTACCATTCTGCAGGCTCACCAAAAAAAAACTTATTTTTTATTGATGCCTTTATATTTTCAAAATTTAGTTTTATATATATTACAAGTGTTATAACGAATGCTTACCTATTGCCAATGATATTTATTATTTCAAACCATCATGGCAGTTCATAATATATTAATTTAAAAAAATTTACTTGACTATTTGTTAAGTCCATTGTTTATATAATATACATAATAGAGTTATAAAAATATGTGGACTATTGACCTCTGCAAACGTTTTATTTACAATAATTTAGTTCTGTCGGCTTGATATTGAACTCGGTAAAAAAAATATCGTTATTTTGCAGCCCAGACTTGCTAATTTTACTATGAGCTATCACTCGGTGTCCTGCGAACATTATAACCGTGTATGCCTACTGCAGCGTATCTATCCCACTCATCGAAGTCGCGTGACAGACTAGCGTAGGTACACACGATAATACACATTGGACTTATATCATAATATAGGCGTTTAAGTACGCTAAGCATATTAATATACTGGTACAAAATAGGGCCTATACACAGACCAAGTCGGAAGTAGGTACTCGTTTAATAATATTAATTGTGTGTGTTTGGTGTGCGTCTGTCGGAATCAGCACAATAATAATAATAATAATGTATCCGACTGTGGACGTCAAACAACAATAATACTCTCGCAAACGCCGTCGCCACGTCCTAACCTCACCACCATTAGCTTTTCAAAACTACAAACGGTTATACGACGCGGGTGAGCTGCACCGGTCACGATGATAATAATAATACATTATCGGACTCTGTATGCGACTATAATACCTATGGCTACTTCAAACAGTTCAAATTGCCACTACGACGGTGTGCATTATCTATGATTAGTGTGTGTATTATTTGAACAGCGTGTTAGGTACTATACAAACACCATGACTGGTACTGCGTATAGGTAACCTCTGCTACAGCTACCGTGACCACAACTTTACCACCATACTCGTTCTAATACCAGCTATTACACTACTATAAACCGGTACCTGCAACACTATTATAGCCGCTACTCGTCGCCAGAGTTCAAACGGCCGGTAATAATATAATTATTAAATAATATTCACTAAATATTTTGATATATTATGACGTGAAATACGCAAAACGGCAAAACAAAATAGGACGCGCTAAAAATCCCAAAACGATTCACTAAAAAAATGTCTTCATTTTTATATGCACTTCACGCGGCCACCACTATCCGTATATATTACGAAGCAAATATACGTAATTTGAAAAACTGAATTTTAATTATTGAAACAAATTCAAATTTAACAGAAAATTTACTACGTACATCGTAGGTATACGAAACAC
Organism: Acyrthosiphon pisum; assembly: GCF_005508785.2. Lineage (NCBI taxonomy): Eukaryota > Metazoa > Arthropoda > Insecta > Hemiptera > Aphididae > Acyrthosiphon > Acyrthosiphon pisum. The sequence continues at coordinate 5,304,338 of NC_042493.1, read as the reverse complement.
TACTTTGAATGTAATAAACATTTTCCTAGATTAAATTTTAAACTAGAAATAAACCAACCATTTTTAATACCTACTCGGTTGCAAAAACACGAAATTAAATTTCATAAAAGTGCTTCATAAGATCTATTACACTGTGGCACTGCGACTTTTCTATCGACTCTAAATCTTTTTTTCTAATTACAATTGAGCCATAAGTTATTACTAACCTTAAAATCGTGCCAAAACTTTAGGCGTTTTAGGTTGAACATTTATAGAAATCAGAGAACCCTCCCCAAAGGCTTCAACAATAAAAATATATTATTACTGTATACCGGTATTAAAATAATAATAACAATTTCTATAATGTGATGTACAAATTTGGAAAATCACTATTTTTACGTAGTTATAATGGTCATCGATAATAAATATATGGCCTATAATAATCGTTCGTGTACTGATCCTACTTTGAACGTTCTGATTTAAATAAAAAAAAACGTATTTAGATGTTCATCCTGCAACCGAACACTAACGTTGTCCCTGATAACTACATCGAATTTTAATTTGTCCTTTTATCCTATTATCCCTTTCTCTCGCTAACTTCGTGAGTTTGAGACGTCTCCAAGTGCAGAAAAATACGCATTGAAAAAAACTACATTATTTCTACTGCAATACTACTGCGTCGCAGCAATATATTAATTCGCATCACTATTATACTCGTAGGTTTTTATAGTTAATTTTTATTCAGTTCGTTTTAGAGATTTCCTGTAATTAGTTTGCAGCACGATTATTATTATCGTATTCACCATACAGGCATTCATCTGTATACTGTTCACTACGGGTGGTTCAAGTGTTTATTTAACTTCCGTTCAAATATAATATGTGAATACACGACTGAAATAATTCACGTCGAACACTCGGCTCTAACGATTTTTTAATAACAGACGCGTTAGTGTCGGCGTATTTGGCAAACAATACCGTCAGACGCAGCGTCGCAGTGTTTTTTCGAGTGCCGGCCAGTCGTCCTATTTTGCACACACATTATTATAAATCGTCTGATAAGAAGCCAAACTCGCACGCCCAGCAATTTTTATCGAAGTCGTTTTACAATGAGTCCATTGGTGGGTTTTATAATTATTTCGAATGTTATAAACAAAAAATATATTAGTAACCGCTATTTTTCTACCTTTTAAAATATTAAATGTTTTCGAATTCAATGAATAAATTGGAAAATGAAAAATTCTCTTATATACGTACAGTTTGATGTGTGTGGACAGAAAATACTTTAAGCATCTATTATAAAGCTATCGATATAGTATTATAAAAAAATATATACCTAATAAATTACACATAAAATACGATACTCGAGTTCTTTGGATTTGTTTAGGGATAACGTCACCCAAACGCACAAAGTAAGCCGCGATATTGCCTCGCGGGACACTCGAGAGGTGGAAAAAAATTACGCAAATCGTGAAATACTTGCTTTGGTTACTTACGAGTACCCTCTGACGAGCTGAGCACACATCGCCTATATGTTCATGAATATTCATGTATATATGTGATACTCATCGGTTGACTTTAAACGGTAAACCGTTTTTTTTTCATTCCCCGTGAGGTGGACCCACTTGAGTAGGTATATTTTCCTTTAGTTTTTCACACGATTAAACCTATATACACCAGGGGTGGTCAAACTCTTTTCAGGGATAAAAATCTACCGAGAGTATAATATTTTTCCTCTACAGAGATCGGATTCGCGTATAATTAAAATAAAATAATAAACGCATTCGATCGTAAAAATTAGGGTGCTTACGACAATTGAAGTAAAACGTATTACTGAGAAACTACGCTCGTTCGAATTTTGAATTAGGTAAATAAAAATTTCCGATTAAAATATTATAATTTACAGTATAAAAAGGGCAGGTTTCTCGTTTGAAAAACATAAGTAAGTTGTTGTTGTCTACCACCATCACTGCAGCAGATTCTCATATTGAGAATAGTACAAACATATTATCTTATGAATTTGAAATTGTGGTCTTTATAAGACGTATGGGTGCGAGTTTATTTAAAAATTCCAAAAATCAGAATCCAAATAAATCCCAATAAATAAAACGGAAAACGGGTGTGAGCACTAATGGTGAATCACCCTGTACATGTGCCACCTTACACGGTACACACGCGAGTTGTAGGTAAACACAATCTTAAATAGTGTCACATCCGCCGCGTTTAAACTTATCCTATCCGAACCGCCTTTTGTGTTCGCCGGCCCTTTTCGTCGCGTATTATACGTAAAGGCGTGTGTGTAAATCACATTTTGTACGAGCAAGTTACATATTGCAGGTACCCATAATATACACTCACATTATAATGCGTCGGTAAAGCGATTGGCATTTTGCAGAAGTCTGTATAGGGTACATACATAATGATATATTATAATACGCATATGTCGTGACAATGAGAATACCTACGACATTCTCGATCGATTCCATTAAAATAAATAATCGTCGCCCGAGAATGAAATGAAATTTATTTTTTGAAGTCAGTCACTATTTCCTAAGACATAAATGCCGATATGTACAAAAAAGACGACGACGACGACGAAATTCTGAACGAAAATGCAATAGAAAAACGCGAAAAAAAAGTTCAACCATTTTGTTCACGCAAAAAGACTCGGGGATTGTTTTCAAAATGTAATCCTAAAAATATTGTTGTACACCGATTTGTGAGAAATCCAAGTAATTATAGTTGCCTGCCTTACATTGATAGTTTTAAAAAAAAACAAAATCTTAGTTAATGCGATATTAACGGAATTGTTGTAAATCATATTGGAACGGATTTTTCTTAACTACGCAATAAGCACGAAAACATGAGAAAATCAACAAAAAAAATGGCCTATGCATTATAGCGTATAGTCTATAAAGAATTTTCTTATCGAAACGTGGTACCTATACGCCTCTGAGAGGTACATTCCTTGGGATACTCCTTCTAATCTCTTCCTCAACCCAACCCCCCCTGAAAAACCTCCCCCCCCTATCAGGGACAAATGAAAATAAACCAAACACATCGCGTAGTTGAGCCATTCTATTGTATGCGCAATATTATACGCGTTCAATGCTTTCGTCGGAAATCTAAATAAAAAAACTGCGTTTGACTGCGGTTCGGGGCTCGATAATATTATACAATATCTCTGCAGATTCGGCAGTCGTGCGTGAGTATCGTATCACAGTAATATTATAATATTATATATATTACATTATATTATAGGTGCAGTACGTTTGCGGGAGTAGAACGTCGGGATAACTTTACTATGGGTATAGGTACTGCTCTGCAGAAATTGTTTTCATCTTTTTTCCATTTTCCGCATAGTATCGTATCGCATAGTGTTATTATTATTATATTATAACAATATGTGTGCGTCGTATATATACATCTCCGCCCGCTGTCAGCCACCACAAGTAAAGGTATACACACGCTGCACCCTCGTCATTTCGTCCGAACTCAGATATGATATTATCATATTATATCATTCTCGGCTCTCGCGTAGGTAAATATATATATTCTAATAAGTCTCCGCGCATAATATAATATTTATACAATTCACGGCGAGTTGCAACTGGCGAGCCGAGCTGTATATGATAATACGCGCGTTGGATATAATATTATTGTATTATACGAAAGGCATACGAACAACGTTTTTTGCGGATTTTTTCCGCTCCGTTTACGTCCTATGTATACTTTCGTGTATCATAACCAACGCGTGTAAAAGCACACACTCGTGCATAATAATATAACAATAATAATAATAATAATACAATATAAGTATATAGACATATATATATATTATATATATACGGTTTTGAAAATAAAAAACTGGTGCACTCGTACACTGTTGAAAATCAATAGGATTCGTCCGCACTGCGCTGGCGTAAAATACACATGTATATACTTATGAGTGAGTGTGTGGGTGTGTGGGTTGTGTGTGTGTGCACCGTCGGATTCGAGTCCCGACGTGAATTTTTTAAAACGCGTCTTAACTCGCGGGCGGGCTTAACAGCCGACGTGCGCCCGCCCGAGGATCCACGGGATGAAGAAATTGCGCTTTTTTTTATTAGTTTTTTTCATTTTTTTTTTAAACTCACCGCCAGCTTCTTGAAATGAATATTTCAATAATACAAACAATGCGCCACCGTACACGCATAATGTATATGTTGCACACGTTTGGTCGTTTATACGCGTGTATGTCGGTGAGTGGGTATAATAGCTACCTATATTATAATATGCGTAATCTTCGTACGGCAATTTTAGGTTTATTATTCTTCGTATATGCCTACGACTGTTCTACGGCTAAAGTGACTAGGCCAAAACACATTTCAATTATGTAAAATTATATTACAATACATAGGTACCAGCTGGCATAGATCCATTTAAGTGTCTGTACCTACTTATCATCAATATTTCGAAAATTCTCCACTTTTTTGAAAACCAACCCAAAAAAATAATATTTTTATCTGTATCATCAATGAAGTTATGTTACTTTTTTGAAGGTTCTATTCTATGCTATCTCAGCACAAACTGAATATTATTCGGAGTATTTCCACCTACAAAAACTAAATTTCGGACAAATAGTTCATTAGTTATACAAGTATATAAGTATTTTAAATTTAGATGAGCGGGATAGAGTGGTACACGCAAAATGTTGTCCACTAGTCGGCTCTCATCTTAACTTTAAATACTATTACAACGATAAAAAATAGTAACAAAATAAAATGTTTTTTCCCAGAAATGTCGTTTTAATATGACATATAATTATATAAAAAAAAAAACTTTCATAAAAGTTTAAACTTTTCGAAATAATGAGTGTAGACACTTCAGTGGATCACCAGCACGTATATAGGTATAATATTACAATGTTATTAAACAAAAACTGTTTTTTTGTTATTATTTATTGACGAATAAAATACGTTGATTGATTAACTTTCTTGAACCTTCTTACCTAAGCCGAAAACTTCTTCCGATTTCATTCAATAACCGCCAATATTGTACTAAAAATACATTCGACTGGAAGAGATTATACAATATATATATATTATATTTGTAGAAAATAACAACATTGGTATTATGTAATATTATATATGTTTATTTTTACCCATGTTTTCAAAAAGTGTCTCAGTCCGTATTATATTATATAATATTCATGCCAAATTCAAAATGACTAAAAATTGTTAAAATGGCCAATCGTGCTTCATACTTGACGAGGTTTAAGATTGAAATTAATGTATATAATACATAATACATTTACTACGTATGTCAGTCTGCAGTAGAATATTTAATAAAATAATAGTGGTCCGATAAGTTCGAGTTGTATAAAATTCGTGAGCACCGATATTTAATATTAAAGAAACAGATACGAATGCCACCGATCATACGATTTTATGCACATATTATATTATATATGGCACAGCGTATGTACACATAAAACACCTTTGGTAATATAATTGTAATATAACAATAATACCTATCGGTACAATATGATGTCAGTATACCTTCTGAACCTTTTTATGCATTACATAAAAAATATTTTTTGAGCTGTACTATATTATTATGGCTTGAAGTGTTCGAAGATAATTTTGTAACACACAATATTATTGGAAGACCATCATAGATTGTGAGTCAAAATAACCTAGAATCTATGTACCGCAGCTATACCAAAGCATCGCGTCGCTTAAGATAACCCCAATTCTGTAGGATATGTTACCAGTTTGGTATAAGGATATAAAACAGTTGTACTTCAGATAAACAATATTTGTGGATGTGTCATGATTTAATATTATAAATTTGATTTCGTCCAATAATATATTATGATGTCAACTGCGCCAATAACAAAAAAAAAAAATCATTACAAGCATTTTACATCTCACGTGATTTTAACAAGACTACTTTATTCAAATACGTCTTAAAAACGTAGGTAGTCCGTAACAATTTATTTTCTATACGTAAGGCAGAAGTTTGAAATTTTTATGCAGTTTTCTTAACGTTGGCACAAGTTTTTGGCACGGGGTCTTTATGACAAAGTTTAAAGGCCAACTTCACGCATGTATTATTTAACAATATTAAATGCTCGACACTGCAGTTTTCTAACATAACTAAATGTCAAAAGTTTGATACCCATTTCTAAAATATATTACAAGGTGTCAGTACTAGACAATTTTCCGTTTCCGGGGTTCTGGAAAAACTTCACCGAATCTAATTCCAATAATAGCGATTTTGTAGAAAAATGTCGATATCCATATTCCATTCCAAAGCGTATTCGAACAAAGTGGCGGTTCTACGTTGTGATAAGAGTATCAACAAACCTGCAACTGCAAGTACATAACAAAAATAAACAAATTCGTAGAAAAATATTTATACATACGCATTAAGGTTGCCAACTTGACGAACGATAATGGAATATGAATGGCCAACTATACCTATATAACATACAGTCAAACGTGGTTAACTCGAACTTCTTCCCCGGTCCCTAGAATTTCCTATATGGTTGTATTATCCTTGGATAACTCGAATTCTTGAATAACTCGAACTTTCTGGTCGGTCCCTCCCACTTCGAATCGACCATGTTCAGCTGTATTATATAATAAATCACACACGTGATCGGTGTGTACGTCTATGTATAGGAATCGATTAAACATAGTAGTACAACTGCAGACGGGTATGACTTCGGTTATTGCAGCTGCAGAAGACGACTGCAGTCGCCGCCTAGTACAAAAGCACATTATATATATTATTATTATTACTTTACCGTTGCTTTGCAGCGCGTTTCGCAATAATATATTATATTGTCCGCGTCTAACGTTAGGTGTGTGTACACTTATCATATATCATACGGTACGAGCACCGAAGTTAAACGGCGAGACACGCGTGATTCGAGTCGGCTCCGTGAGCCGTCGTATTATTATATACGATACATTATGTGTGTGTATATATATGATGTACGTGTTAATATATTATATAGACGATCGCATCGGAGAAGAGTATTCTACTGACACGACTATGATACAAAGTATATTGCGCGCGTATGCACGTTATACCGCGTATATGCTATTATGTATATAGGTACGAGACGATGATAAATCAACATCGTGATGTACGACGCGGACAATGGAAGGCGCCGACGACGACATATTGACACTTTATGCGTCTATAATCTATAGGTATACATAATATAATAGTATATTGTAATATACATTTTGTGGTGCATACTGCGCTGCAGAAGAGCGACGAAAAACGATGTGTACAACGATCGATTTTGGCGACGAAGAAGAAAAGGATATATATCCTTGGCTTATTTCCTTATGTACGCGTGTCGCGTATACATCCTGCAGGACTCGCCGCCACCCTTGCGCCCGTACTGCACCCTCCGCAAACCCATCGCCGACTTCATCACATCATCACCGGCTCCCTTAAGGAGGGATGGGCTACTCCTCATCCACCCCCCCTCCCCCGGCACCACGAACAAAGCTGTCTACACACGCACGTATGTAATTTTGAACTCGAATTCGGCGGCATCGTCGTAGTCGGTGGTGGTTAAGGCCGATCAATTCGCGACGACAATCCTCCGCTAATAATACGGAGATTAAGTATTTGCCACCACGCCCGTGTGGTTATTACAGTTTTTCGCTCTTATAATATCCCCGAAAGTCGTGTGTCAGAAATATCAAATTTGACAACGGGCTGTTTAAAGTTTTTCATTTTTTTTTAAAACATTATAAATCGTGTTTGACATTTTTTTTTCTCGTTATCCGAACTGATTTGTTTATAAAACAACTTCTGAGCTGTCGATACACGAGATATTATAATACATCATTATTATATTAATCATATTGTTATACGAATAATGTTACGATATCACATCGTAACCCATCACGCTCGCGCACGCACTTTGCCGAGGTTCTGCTGCGTATAATCATCGCTCGGCATAATAATTTATCAAATTCAAAACGGCGTAGGTAACTATATCTATGAGGCAAAACGGTTGAGATATTTTGCATCTAGATTACGGGTAGTTTTTTTTCGTTTATTTATTTATTATTTGTTGTTGTTGTTGCTGCCCCGCATATAAAACGCTCAACTCAGCCAGTCTGTCCGTCCGTCGCTCGCACGCTTTAAAAACTACTTCGCAGTGCGGAAACTTTCGAATACGCACGCGGACCACCAGGATAGTTGCCGAAGTAAAAAGTTTAGGAAAATAAAAAATATGTACACAGTGTATGTACACGACTAGGTTTAAAAAATAAATAAATAAAAAACCATTTTCTGACGGACAGACAAAAAAATTAGTGATGCCTACATAACTATAGATACATTTTATTATATTATAATAGGTAATATACGAATGGCTATTAATTTAAAAATATTACTCTCGATATAATATAGGTAATATGTAATATAAATTTGTTGCCAGATCCGTTTAGTTTGTACGCTGATATATATTATATACTTAAGCGCGTGCAATTGGCCAAAATAACTGAGTCACATCCTCCCCCCAAAAAAAAACATGCATTTAGATAATCGTCGATAATTCTTTTTTTGAATACAGCTCATAAATTAACAAAAACACAGTGCGGTCTTATCTTATTTTATCAATTATTATAATAATATCAACTTGGCCAGTATTAAGATTGCCAAATTGGGTATGGATGTCGCTGTGTCCTATGAAAATAATAATTAATAACCGAATATAATATTATTATTATTATTATTATTATTATAATCATTACCACCTAGTTACATATTAATTCTTCGTTGAAACATATATTCTAATGACTGCTATAAACGCAACCGTTGACGGTTGTCAAAATAATAAAACGAAACGCGTTTTGCAAATCCCCTGCAGCAATTAATAATATTATATATTATAATAGCAATGCCTACATTGATGCAGTGATATTGTTATGAAATATACATCGTCCATGATTAAAAAGCAGTTTTGTCTACATACGCATCGTACGCACATTTATTATATATATATATTATAATAACATGATGTTATCATCTCGGACGTGAATTTCGAAAAGCGAGTTTATTCAAACTGCAAATTCGAATAAATGTTTTATTCGGTGTAAACCATAATATTATATACAGTACAAGTTGAATAATACTTTTGATTTCAATTTTTGTACAATCCTATTTAACAAATTGCGTGCCCACAATAAATGCGAAATGTACGCAGCCTCCGTATGTATGTGTGTGTGTGTGTGTGTGTGTGTGTGTGTGTGTGTGTGTGTGTATGAGCGGAAAAAAAACAGTGTATTAAAATCGTGATTTATTTCATTAAAATGTCTAAACTTATTTCATCCGAACCTAAAATGTCAGCCATTTTTTATGTCATATACATGTATAGATACATATTATATGTATATAACGACACAACTGAGCATTTTTTGCGATAGGTGTGACGTCGAAAGTTTTACCCTAATGATCGGAATATATATTTTTTTCCATCGTCGCGTACGATTTATCATCCGAAGAAACGGATGTTTTTAGACCTTTTTATTCAACGCCTACCTATAGTAGTACTCGTGTACAATATCTATATATATATATACAAGGAGTTGCAAAGTTTTTTTTTTTTGAGGGGGTGTCCTGTTGAGAGTTTTTAAGCCAATTTCCCCTATTGTATAGTAGTTGTCTGTGTCTTTTTATCTTGTACCACCGCTTTTCTTTATCACTATACTTGATAGGAAAAAATATGAAAAAAAGGTCAATCATTAAGAATACATTTTTTTTTTTATCTACCCATGTATAGTTTAACGAGCTTTTTTCCACACTTAACGCGTATATACTTATATACTTACCTGGTATTATACATTTTCCGTTTGTATGCTACCTATACCTTCGTAATATTTATGACGATTTTCAACGCGTGCAATTATACTGCAGCGACCTACTCATCGTACAATCCATAATAATTAACAATACTCCATTATCATCACGTAAAAGATTGCATCAGTAGCAATGTTATATAAATACGGTGGCACATCGCGTGCTGAAAGGGTTTTTGGGTCTCTGCAAACATACCCCACAAAAAATAAACCCACAGGCCATGCTGTACATAATAATATGATCGTATTTATATCGATATTCGAATTTTTATTCGGCGATAATTTAAATCGTGTAATATATATATTATACGTATATCCGACCAATTACAATAATCCCCACATAAATCGGTGATTTATCGTTTTGGAACCATCCTGTGCACCACCACCCTCGCGTCATATTTTCTAGTCGTACGTGATATAAACATATAACATACATTTTTCGACAATCGATTGCCAAATTATTGTGTTTTGCAGTACGCTCGAGCATACGCGTCAGCTGATGCCGAAAACGTAAATGGTAAATATAGGTAATACATACTTTTATATATAAATACATAATAATATATACTTTTTATATTACTGTTGTATACAGAGTGATTCACGACCTATTTTCTTTAATAATGCAATGGTTAAAAATCTAATTTTTGGAATTTTTAAATATTCTTAAGCTTATATTTAAAAAAAAAATTATGATGTGCATCTACATCAATATTCGAACCAATAGTATTTTAAATTTTATGAACTCAGAATTATATTCGATGATACTGACACGAGCATGGCTACACAAAAAAAAATAATATATGTAATGTTGTTTAGTCAAATTGTTATTCAGACGATTATTACAAATTTATAACAAATATTGTAAAATGTTTATACGGTTTAATCGTGATAATTTTTTCAAATCAGTTAAAAATCAATCAATACATATTATCTTTCCTAGGAATTTGAATATAGGACCTTATATTATAAATACACTTCTCATAAAAAGTACAAAATCTCAACTGTTCGATAAAAAAAAAAAAAAATGGTCTTTAAATGTATTTAAAAGTTCTAAAAATCAGATTTTTAATAACGGTAGAATTATTATCAAAAGGAAAAAGGAAGACCGTGAATCGTCCTGTATAATAAGTGCGACGGTGATGATAATAATAATTATCATTATTACTGCTACAGTGGTTCTGTGTGTATCATATAATATTATGATATTACATTATATTCAGCAATGCACTGAAACTTGCGCTCGCATATATACATATACTATGCAAACAAGCGAAATGAATTATAAACGGTGCACATTGTACAAATACATGTATAGTCGTATATAGATCAATACACGTGTTTTAACAGCAAACACTTAATATAATATGTTGTGTAGTGCTGTGCTTGTGTGAGTGTTCATTCGATTGTGTGTACCTATGTGCGGAATAATTTAAATTCAAATCGTGTTTTAATCCGTTTTCACTTTTGCTCTCCAACGTTTTACCAGTGCAGTGTTGACACTGGGTAGATTGTAGATAGGTACTCTTACTTATGATCATTTAATAGGCATTATAACGTGATACATATTATTATCATTAAACGGGGACAGGCGTGTTATTAGGTTTATTATTATAAACTGCACAGCGAAATTAACTGCACCGCGCGACCGATTCGGAACCGGAACTGAGTGCAATTTATTATTGGTGGCGGTTCTACGGAAATCTGAACAAAACGCTACCGGAACAGACGAACAATAATCGTTTTTGTCCACTCGGAGTTGGGCGATTTTAAGAAGGATGTCTGAAACTATAATATAATATATTATAAAGTCACGAATGGAACCAAAAAAAAATGCTGTATCTTCCGGTTTATCATCATCGTACTTGCAGTATCAAGTGATATTAAATTGGTAAAGTTTAGATTGTTGATTAATTGTATTGAATCATAATATAATATGTAATATTTCAACGAATCGGTTGCCTACAATATTGTTATGACGTGTATACGCGTGTCGATTATACGTATAGTTGTAACACTTGGCTGACTATAACTATACCTACCATGTTTGCAGTTTTTAATTTCGCACATCAATATTATAGTGTGGTACTATAATATTATTAAACAGTAAAATAATTCTTAAAAAATGTCGTAAGTGAACGATTATGCATACGTTGTTTTTTTTTTTTTAATCAATGTAGATAATTATTGTTCGTCTTTATTGCTTTTGCACTCAAACTTCTACAAGATGGCAATAATAATTACTGTCATTCCGTGGCATCGAATACTGTAGCTATATAATAATACTATGGCATCATCGTATTAATATACGTCATACCTCGCTATACAAGGTGATACTTGTAGTATCAATTGACAGTCGGTAAATTTGTTAATAATTAGAAATAGGTACCTACCTACCTACCTACTACGTACAAATCGAATTTAAAACCAGAAATAATAATTATTATTATTATACTTTTTATGAGTAACAAGTTTAAAATTGATACGAGTGTTGCCTTTACATCGTGTGTATACAAGTGTACACTATATACTCTCGATCGAAAAAGTCCACCGAGAATCTGACCAATTGCGTTAAGCGATAAAAGAACCGCCCTGTATACAATTGCCAACACACAACAATATACGAATGCGACAAAATGCACACTGCAGTGATAACAATAATAATAATAATATAATAATAACAGTTTAACGACGGTCGTCGTCGGCCACTCGTAATTTTTTCAACGCGTCTTGCGAAGTATTAAACACTATACGCGTTCCGTTTGTTCGCCCGTAAGCGCCAAACAAACACGACCCCCGACCACAATATAATAATATAATAATATGATATCCGCACTATTTATATTGTGTGTGTGTGTGTGTGTGTGTGTGGCTTATAATATAGTGTAATGTAAATAAATGTGTCCCGGAGAAAAGAGAGTGCGTTTCCTCGTCATATTATATTATTATTACACGGTTGTTTGCGCGGTATAAGTTGTACCGACAACGGCGGCGGCGGCTTCGGCTTTTATATACGCTGCGAATAATATTATATTGTGTCGTTTCACCGCCGTAATAAAAACAAACGGTCGGCGCGCGCAGCTATTTTATATCGCAGATATTGGCTTTTCGCGAGGGCCGGTCCGGCGGATATCTGTATAGTACCTACACAGCGTGTATATGTACATAATATATAATATACATTATACACATTAAACACATATTTTTATATGATATATCATTATTGTTGTTATTATGTATTATTATATGTTGGCGGTGACGGCAAAAGACCGGAAACGGGACCAGCGATATTTCGGCCCGTCGACCTGACCAAACGCCCATTCTGTTCAAATCTCGCGAAAAAATTAATATTTATAATACAGATAAAGACACCCTCATAATACATACTATAATCACGACGGCAGCGCATTGTCCGAAATGTAAAGTTTTATGGTTGGACAAAGAGTAGCGGTCCGCGTTTGCTAACTATAATTTGTTTGTACCACTGCAAGATTCTACTTCTCTACTTTTTAAAAAAATTGTAATTTTATTTAACTCTAGATTCCTATGATTTTTAAAAAATGTTGATGGTATTAGGTGTTTTTTTTTTCGTTACCTATTTGACTATTGACACAATAAATGCGATCAATATAATAATAATAAGAAACACTATGATTCACGATTCCAATTTAATAAATATATCTGGGTCTGCGAGAGCAATAAACATATTTTATAAACGTAAAAGTGGAAAAATTGCGTGCAACAAATTGTAGCGTATACCTCTGGAACAGAATTTCCACTCACGGCTGAATAAACTAAATTGTGATTATATATTTACTGATAATATTGACATATTATACGCATAATATTATCAATTATGTACCTACCTATTATAATATTATATCATACGCAACACACTTTTATACGGTTGATCCAACATAAATATACTTACGTCATATTATTATTATAATGTGTAGTTACCTGGTAACTAAAAACATGGAAGTATCCAGTATAATATGCTTGTTTAGTTTCGTTTGTTTTTCGGTTCCACATGCACGCTCACCCCCTCCCCCTCACCACTGAGCGAAAGGTCACGCATATAATATATAGTCGCCTAATCCAGACAAGGCTGCGGCGCCTCCATTTCACCCCATTTGCACCAGTGCACGCGCAAAGCAACAACGACCTTACGGGTGTGCACTAAATGTCTAAATACTCTATTATTATAGATGAACATCAAGCCTTAAGAACACATAAGCCATTCTAATAATAAATCATACCTGTCCAACAGAAATTTATACCTGCATGGATGTACGACACGTATTACCATTATTCGTTAACGCGATGCTGCGAGAGCCAAAAGTCAAAAACAAGTTAATCTCAACTTTTTAACTCGACCGTTTTGAATTTAATTGTTACCTATCAATTTAACATTTTTTTACTTAGATTATTTTTATTGCTATTAACATATTATAATAAATAACGAGTTACTTTTAAGAATTATAATTAAATGATTATTGATTATTATCATGATAGAAAGTTAAAAATGTGATTCTTAAATTGACTTCTTATTTCCATTAACCGGACTTGTTCAATTAAAATACTTAAATTGTAAAACAATTTAGGAATTTATTTTAAACTATCTATCTATTGGCTACCTATTTATTATTTATTAACTGTTAGCATAACTCTGAACTTGCATAACTAAGTTCTATTAACTTTAAACTCTTTTGAATATTTTCTAAAAATTTCACAACTCGTATAATAAGTAGGTATATCATTAACTTATCCTGTCTTTTAACAATGGGTAAAAAAATTACAAACTCTATCACAGATTAATATTATTCTAATCGAAAACTGTGAACTTCTAAAATATATTGAGAATCACATTCACCATTCATATGAAACTGAAATAAAATGTACATGTGAAGACTATAATATTATAATTTATAATTTTACTACAAGTCTTTAACACACCAAACTCGAATTCAGTGTAGTTAATGGTTAAAATTATATGTATATAAAAAAAATGAGCACTTTATAGGCTCTTATAAGTACGTCGTTATGTCGGTGTTCAGTTCTATCTATAACTATAGGCAATGGAAGTGACCCAAAATTAATTTTTCGACTCCGGTTATGGTTTGATATTTAAGAAAAACAAAAATTTAAGTTCAAGTTTTTCAAAATTAAATAGGTTATACGCAGTAGCAAATAAGTACCTAGTTCTGTCTCGGTTGATTCCGATTTCCAATATTCACCGGCTCTGATACAATTTATACGCATGACTCGACAAAAATAAAGAAATATAAAATCGAAACGATTATTGTCATTGATGTGGAATTAATACAATCAAATATCGGTTCCGGTTTCTAATATATTTGAACAAGAGATTTTCTGACTACAGAACCGGTTTTTTCGATATATGGTTCCAGTCCCTGAGTGACCATAACCGCGGTTAATACACTTTCGGTTTAGATGGTCGTCATTTCAGTTTTTCGACCAGAAGCAATCGGCAGGCGTTATACTAATAATAAGCATCCCGTGAGCATAGGCGCAACTAAGGTAAAAATTCTGGGGGGGCCCAAACAAATTTCTTTGCTTCGATTTGAAATCTAAATTACATTATAATTTTATAATCAAAAAATAAATACAATTATCTGTTATAAAATATTCTATTCATTTATATATTCTATATTCGTCGACATTTTAATTGGTTATACTTTTCCAAAATGTCATTATTATTTATATTATTGGACATAATATCCCTTTCAATATTTATAATGGCCAAGTTTTAAAACACCTAAATAAATGTCTTTTTCATTTTATACAATATGCAGCATGGTTAAAAGACTTTTTCACATTGTTGATATAACTTATCAACAATATTTCCCCCAAAAAAATTAAAAACTAGAAATAAACTTGACAGATAAACTGGGGGGCTAATTGGAAAACTGGGGGGGGACTTAGCCCCCTAGCCCCTCTAGTTGCGCCTATGCCCGCGAGGCCATTGTAACTATTATAGGTAACATCCGCTCTTCTCATCACACGCAACTTGTAATAATAATAATAATAATACTTTGTTTCTCTTCAAACTCGAGTCGTGTGGTGGGCGGAGAGTAACGTGGCGTAGGTACCTATTTAATATCAATATTACTCCCGGACGAGAACAATAATATTATAAATTCTATTACAAGACCGAATTTCGACATGGCTTGCGCATCTATATTCATCCGAGTTCCATATATATAATGGGTATTACAATCCTTATAATATAACTACCTACGCGTTCCGGCCCGCGCTGTCTCTCGTCCGTTTAGGTCTAAGTTATCATTACTATTATTACTATGTCACTGCAGTATTATTATAGTAGTACGCTCATCGTAAGTCGTCGTCGTCGTCGTCGATCGCTAATATAAACAGACGTTTATGATTGATATAATTATTATTTAAACGATAGTACTATTATAATTGTGTGTGTGTGGTATAATACAATGCGGGCCAATGATCTTACGTGCAATAGAAAATAATAATAACAATATTATTATGCAGGCAAGTCGATGCATATATTATTAATAATTAATAATTATATTATTAGGACGATGATACTATATTATACATTATTCGTAATGCATAATATACTTTATATTATGCGTAATGCGCATGATATATACGGCGGTTCGCAGCTGCAGATCTGCTTTCGGAAAACGTGGTTTCCTGAACGACGATTGATAGTTTCTCGATGGTAATTTTATCGATATTATTGCCGTATTATTAAAAAACCGCATCACGCGTGTTTGAAAGGCAAGTGGAATACGTGTAGTTGTACACCCACTGAGATTCGTCGAGGCCTCTCGGAGGCGGCGGCAGCTGCGGGCCTGTAGCGGGAGCTCGCCCGCGAGTTTAAAAATACTCGACGGCGCCGCCACCGCGAAACGCTAATGTGCGGTGCGTGGCAGCGGGCAGACTCGACAACTTAAATAAATCCCGAGCTTGTGGTGCCAACGCTTCCAAACGAGGTCTGCGTGCAAAATGTGTTGCTGCTGCTGTATCTCCCGTTATGGCCCATAATAGACGTGTGCCGACGGCTCCAGGGAAATATAAAAAAATATATGCATGCGTAGAAAATTATTATCGCGGCCCTAAAAATAAATATTCTCGCAAAGTCATTATAATATAATAATATATACATAGGTTAACAGAGTGGGGCACCCGAATCGCACTCCGATCCTTTGATAATAATATATACTATAATATAAAATTGTTTTTTATAATATTACGCCACAAAATTTAACACGCGGGTTCGTGCTATATATATATAAAACGATGACTGTTTTTAATTTTGTGTTTAATAGTTGTGGTCCGCTTTGTTGTACAATAATAATATTATTATAATGACATCGTATTAATTTATATTTTTCGAAACGGTAGACCGAACGCTTAGCGTTTTTGAAATCACTGTCCTATAGGAGTATTATACTCCACGTCCCCAACAATCGTTTGCGGAGTAACGATTCACACTGGCTGCGACCGCGGCATGTCAAAAGGGTCGGCCAACACTTGGTGTTGTACCTACCTACCGGTAAAACCCGATTGAGCATATTATTATTTATTATATTTTTAGCAACACGATTGGGCATGGCATATTAATTTATGCGACGTTGCCACAGTCAAACGAAATTTTGAACAGAAACTCAGACTAGAATATTAATTTAATTTAACACAATTCCATATAATTACAAACAGCTAAATATAATTTAAATAATATTATGTGTAATCGTTCAACCGATATTCAAATGGTAAAAATACCGAATCTTTAATAATATTATGAAACAAAATATATACCAATAGGTATAACGATATTGTAATGCATAATATGACCATGAAATCGCGTTAATTTTTTTAACTCATACCATACTCGTAAGTTGACGTATTATTTTAATATTTATTTAAATTAATATTTGTTGTATAAAACGGCTCATAATATATTGTGTAGCGCGGCAAATGGCAACACCTCATAATTTTTTATCGTGAAGGTTTTATTTGTATTTCTATATCCTTTGATGCGCGCACAAAGTTTCTCAATTGTGTCGTAAAAAGAGTGTTTTATGCTATATCGTGTGATATCGCCGTAGGTACACTATACGTAGAATATAAAATAAAATCGTACATGCCTTTATTTTTTTCTCCGATTTGATTGTGCGGCGACCACACTGACTAATCCCTTGACACCGCCCACGGGCGTAAAGCTTTTAGCCCTTCTGTCGTGATTTCTGACGCTAACCCTCCTCACCCCCCCCCCCCTTCAACCACAGACCCACAACCGCCCAACACCGCGTACAACTACGCGTCTCTCGGATTTTTATATTAAACCTGAAGCGAGAAAGTTATACTGAGTTCTGTACACACGTAATGAATAATTCGTTGTTCGGAGCAATGATAATATTAATATATACTTATATAATTTTAGAAGAAACTTTTTCACTTCAAAGTCGAGTATTATATTACATTAAATTCGCGGACGACGTCGATGTCGCGAAACGATCGTGAGAGACCATACGCGAACAACTCGACGACGAGTCACAACTTGCAGTGTAGATTTTCTTTGGAAATCGATTTCCCGGTTATCTTCTGCTGTGTAGCTGCGATCGGCTGTAAATTGTAACTCGTATTGTTACGATTTTATCAATACGCGTCCAAAGTGAATAGAAATCTACTGCCTTCTAATTAATTTGAAAGAGCGATTTTCCACGTTTCATTTCATTGAAATATCCGATATCTGTTAGTATTTACTTTCTTTTTGATTTATCAGCCATGATAAAATGTCATTGTTTCTGGCAAGCCAAGCTGCCGATAATAATATACAGCGTTCAAAATTCAATTCTTTTCTTACCCGTTGAGATTCGTATTTTTAAAGACACAATATGGTCACCGCAGAATGGGTCGCAATCGTCGGACGGTAAAGGCGGGTTCACAACTGCCCGTGTCGTGTCGTGTCGTGCAAAATCGTTTTTTCTGATTGGTTCACCAAAATGTGATAATAAAATATGTACGTGTCGACTAACACGATACCGCGATTACCGCGAAGTTGAATTAATTCAACTTTTGATCGTGCTGGTCACAATGTTTACGCCTTGGTAGATTTGTTTACTGTTATCTTATCTATCTAATACCTATGGTATCTATTATATTTTGATTAGATACCAAGTTGGTATCGTCCTGATTCGGAATTCACAATTCACACGACACGATACGACACGGGTAGTTGTGAACCCGCCTTAATGTTAATAATATTAAATATTATTACGATATAGGTACACGTCATATTTTATTAATAATTATGGTAATAATTCACTTGTTTGCGATATTATATTATACAATCGGCGTACAAATTATTATAATATAGATAAAGATGCCGCTGTCGACTTAATATTTATAAATTTATTCTTACGCTTCGACGAAATTCTGATTTGTTTTTTCCCCACATTTAGTTTATGCGAGTAGTAATACTGGTATAACATCATCGTGTATATATTACATGATTATGGTTATTTATTCCAAAAATGTATTCCGTTTTTGTATAATAATAATAATAATGATTATTAATCGCGTCAACCGGCTTATACCAATATTAATTTAATTTTAATACACACTCTCGCACACATGACGTTATAATATAAAAATCGTTTGTACACGCTTATTATACATATATAATATATAGTTAACAATTTATTTAATTCGTACGTATGCGCAGGCGTTGTGTCTGATCCGTAAAAATGCGCGTTCATAAAGCGGTAAAAGCAATTTAAATATTTGGCAGACAAGTTACCTCACAGTATAATAATAATATATAAATAAATGTAAATGTACCTACGTTAGTGTGTGTGTGTGTGTGTGTGTTGCAATGTTCAATGTCAACGACGACAAAAAAATAAAAATAATCGTTTTGCGTAAAAACAAGGGAAATCGTATTGTAAAAAATAAGAGTTGCGTTAAATTAAATACGTCTCGACGTCGAGAACAAGAGATGAGAAAAAAATAAATAGTGAACGATAACAAAATACTCGTCTCTCATCTGTACCCACGGTGAAAAGACTGCTGCTTGTTTTGTGACGTGCGCAGCAGTGCACATTATTGTCATTGATATTTTTCAATAATATTTACTAATCACGTGTCTATCTACATTAATTAATGTAAAAGAGGTAAAAACTAAAATTATTTTAATTTAAAAATTGCATAGGTAGGTTAGGGTTAGGTATTCGATTAAACCTTTAACTTCGGATCCGGGTTTAACAGCACTAAAAAAATGCATTTTATAACCTATAAACAATGAAAATGTTCTTAAACAAAATTAATTGTGATCTAAAAACGTAAAAATACCGTAAAATTGTTAAGAGTATCAAATTGAATTTATTTATTTTTTATGTTAATAATTATTATAATTAACAAACATACTAAATATACAAAGAAAAAAATTGTTGAAAAATTACTTTTGAAATTCAGGCTCTATGATTATACATATTTTATAATCAATGACATAATATTGGTATAGAAGTTCAAAACTCGAGCGTTTCTCCAGACCCACCATTTCGAAATATTATATTATAGTGTTATCATATGAAAACAAATTGTTTTACAACATTTTCAACAACGATATTGACGAGGTTTATTAATTTATTATATAACATACATTATAATAATAATATGTAGGTACTTTGTTGACGATTTCCTCGATTTATATCTGAGCAAAAAAAATATCGTCCCACTTACGTTTCTATGGTTATATCATATCATAAAATTATGCAACAGACAAATAATCACCACCTGTAATAGCTAGTCCTTCCAATATAAGTTTTATACTTTTATATTATGCGATAAAATATTTTACACGCGTGTTACTATATTGTCGACGCTATCGCAGGGAAATTTATGATTTTTGAACGGTCGGCTACGACAAACGTACAATACGAATGTTATATGTTACCTATTCACAAACATAATTTGAACCAGCTATATAGGGTAGATTGTAATGTTTTTTCTATACGTCACGTCATCGCTCGACCGGAATTTTCTTGCTATCGTTATAATCATGTCCGTTGAATCCAAATCGATTTCCGCGAATTTTCCCGAACCTGGCAACGCGTTTCGCTGCGATTGGACGATTTAAATAAACAGGCTATAAATATTGTTTGTATATACGCAATCCAACTAGGACCGGGTGAATGTGAGACCACCCCGCCATCGTAATCGGCTGTTAGAACACTCGACTTGAAATTTTTCCCATTTACTTTAAACATTTTTGTTTTATCTGCAGTATTATCGTGGAATAAGGTTATTACACAATTTTATTTTAGATTGAAACGTTCAAAACTATTTTGTATGGTCATCATTATAAATATTAAATAGGTAGATTAAAAATAATAATATTAAAAATGTTTTCTCTTTATTGAACATAATAATGTTGGAAATATTGAAAATCAATTTATTTTATATTAGATTAGATTATACTAAGTGCAAGTTCACTGAAACACATTTTTTTTTATCTTCACTATACTCTCATATACTTTCTATGTTATTTTAACGGAATGTTATGGTCAAATTGCATACCTACATAGTACATAATATTATATTGAAATGGTCTTATATTTACATATTATGTTGGTAAATATTAATTCACTAATAATATAAGTAGATATCAGTTATCCACACCTATGATTTTTTTTTTTCGAAGGGGGCTTCAAAATATATTTTATATTTAAGGTCTACATAAAATGTCATTACATTAAATAATTAAATAATGTTAAATATTTAAAAATTGAGTTATTGACCTTTACAAAAGTATTTATGACAGTGACGGTCAAACGGCAGAAAGATTCACTACCACTAAAGATTCGCGAGTGTGGTGAAATATATTTTGCATCAATTTTATTTATCTGAACAAATAAAAGCGTATATGATAGTGGGGAGGGATCGAAAACCCGATAAAATTAGGAAAAAATATATTTCCTCGTGTAAACGTTTGTTTGTTAAAATATATATACTAATACTATATACTACAAATATTTTAAAATGTCACCAAAGGAAATCGCACGTCGGCTCAAACTTGCATAGATCCTTATTATAATACGCACATAAATACATTAAACATTTTCAATATTCTCATTATGGACATGTATATATAAACAGTTGTATCTAGAAAACATTTTTGTTCCCTGCAGGAATTTCAGAAATATATGCCTTCACGAGCGGCAAACTGATATACACACACATGCACACACATACTTATATATAGTATACGAAAACGTTGTGGTTAAAAAAAATGGCACTGTTCCAGTTGACGTGATCGCCAGTGAACTGTACCTCATAACCCCTTGCATTACTCACATCGCGATCGCATTTCGAAAAAAAAAAATAGAGATTACCCATTGACAGCTTGCACTCTTCGCGCCCCTCGTCTGTGGTATGTTTGGGCACGCGCTAAGTCCATGAAACGGCTATTTTCACTCTCAAATCTCAAATTTCTCTATGATCGTCTGCTGCAGCACGCCCAGCATATAGTTACACCCTCTGCACTTAATATCAAATAAGACAGCGTTTTGTTTCTCAATATATTACATTATACTTTATGAATATAAACATTTGATTTTCACCGCTTTCGTGTAAATAGTTTATACCGAGAGATCTATTTAACTAGACGCTCATTATTTCAAGAACCATTGACATTTTTGAAAACATATTTTTACAACATTTTAAGTCGTTAAAGAAAAATATTTTTCTAAAAATAATAAATTTTATACTATTTTTTTTATTATTACAACTCTAAAACATTTTTTTAAAGTATTTAACGACAACATGCATTTTCATAATTCTTTATTCCAAAGCGAAATATTTTTCGTTGCACTTCGATTATGGATTAATGTAAATTATACTTGTAAAAATGTAAAATAGCTTTAGTATTTCCACCATTGCGGCACATTTTGATTGAAAAAATAAAAATGCTATTAAAATTCTAGAAATAATAAAACTTAAATTAATCATATTTGTGACTTAATAGTTTTTATTAGTTACAATATACGTAATTATATAACGTTGGATTTTAATTTTAAAAAAATTGTTTAATTACACATAATATATTTAAATGTAATAATATAACAATTTCATTAAAAAAATTCGACTAATTATTGTCAATATTAGTGTTTTTTCTCCTCATCAATATTATTAATATAATATGATATAATAATAATATGTCTTAAAAGTTTTATTATATATTACTTATGGTATTAAATATTAATATCACATCACGTGATAAAATAAATTCCCACAAAAAATTATAATACATATAAATACGTATAAATACGTATATAAATGCAATAAACATAATATTATATAATATTCACTGTTTACCTATTTAATTTTAATTTATTCATTTCCTAAAAATAATAATTTATTCTGAAAATCGATCTAAACGATAAAATCAACCAGTAGGTATAAAAATATTGCGGGTACCGAGTACATATTTATACTGTTTAAAGCATGTTATATTAGTAAATAATATTATATTATACTCAGGTATCCTATAATATTAACATATTATATTATTGTGCAATATGCAAAAATAATAAATATATGTATAATATAGGATTAATATATAGTTTTATTACTCGAGACTATACGTTTGAATGATTCTTGGAATGGTTTATTCCTGATAGGATTATATCGACAAATTGAATTTCATTCTTCCATTCGAAATAAAATTATTTAAAATTAGTAATAAGGTAAATTAAATAATTATACAAAATATCTGGTTTATTTTTCACACCATTTTATATTTTGATGAAAATATTTTTAAGAGGACGCTACGTATGCATCTGATGTATCTGCATTACTCACGTATGACATACCAAATTTTCTTTCACTAGTTTCAATAGTGTGCTGTTAGTTTAGATATATTAGACTGAATTTACTTATTATAACACTTTTAGGTAAGGAAATTATATTATATTTATATTATGTGCTTAAGCGTCGGATTTTATTCGATATTTTAATAATTTTCAAGCAAGATATAAACATATTTAATTTTTGATATTTCCGCATAAGTTGCCCCATATTTAGCTTGAAAATTAAAAAATTAAAAAATCGTCAGACCTTGTGCACAGATGGTATTCTTACCTAAAAGTTTTATAATTGGTCAATTCACTCTAATATAAAAGTTAATAGCACACTATTTAAAATATTGAACGAAAATTTGCAATGTCCTACGTGCATAAGATGGAGACAACAAACGCATCGTGGGTACGCATCCTCTTAATACGAGTAATATTGAAATTTAAACAAATCAAGGTAATTTGAAGATGTGCGTTTTCTAATCAATTAATAATTTAAAATGAATTAATAAATTATAATATTATGTGCATTCGTTATTGTCAATATCGTTACATACTTATTCACATACAAATATATCTTCAATATAATATATTATAATATATTTGATAATATAATGGATTGTGTATTTCCGTAGGTATTAGCAAACGTAACAAAACAATGTTCATGGTTACCAACTTATAAATTTCCAATCTATAAAATAAAAAAACGAAATTCATTGTTGGTCTTGCTCTTTAAATACACACCAGTCAAAATTAGACTCTCCACCCTTTCTCCGCGTCCTTTGTAAGCCGTTAGGGACTCGATTTATTGCTTTAAATTTTTTATAGAGGGAACTCTTTTTACCTATAAATTGCATTATTTTAAAACTAACCTAACGGGACTCGATTAACCAAACCTTGCTCAGACATGCAGGATAGTACCCAACGTATATAATATTTTATATAAACCTAGACAACCATATATATTACACACTTTTTTATTATTGATTAGTGATTACAAATCATGATAGAACTTAAGATGATGTCAGCTTAGTATTTGTTATCTCTCTCTCTATCACACACGCACAACAGCAAATTTAAAATTCACAAATTAGAGTGAAATTACGTCTTTTAAAAATATGTAAAGGTAAGATTATTATCTACAGCATATCATAGGCATTTTATTATATTTTAATTTTGAAGCGATTTAAGAGAACTTTAAGATGTACAAACGATTTACAATTTTAAAATAATCATTACTCGCTTTAAAATTAAAATACAATAAAACACCTATTAGATGCCCTATATAATAATCTTACCTTTATCTTTTATAAGAAGTCAATTCACTCTAGTTTGAGAAATTTGTATGATTATAATCATTATTGTGAACGTACAATTTGCTATGTTGCCGTGGGTTAGAGAGAGAGAGAAAACAAATATTGCGCTAACATCCTCTTAAGCTTAACAGATCAATAACCAATAATTTAATCCAAATTTTCTCATTAACCCATGACCTTGTGCCCGGCTCTAGTTTCTGTCTACCTACAATCATAGATAGATACATAGATATACAGAAGGATATATAATTGTAATAATGATAGGTGCACCAAGAAAATGTTGTCGCTTTATCCACGCTTAACGGAATAAAAGGTCAGTCGATACTCCACGAGACATACATAATTGTTATAAATTGTAATACCTACTTACCTTTATTATATAAACGTACCTATATATAAGTATTATACTAGTATAATATTATATTATACTCGCGGTGTCCGGTGTGGCACAAAAGCGTCGACCCGGGACAACCGACCGTAAGTGTGCTATAGGTATACACGGCCACAACAATACATATTATTACATTATATACATTGTACAAATTATATAATACGTAATATTATATTAATTTACCCTTTGTACCTAACATCGCACGCCTATAGATGACTGTAAGTCAAATTATTACAATACCTACACATTATTATAGTTTGTTTTTACACAGCTACGTGTACATTATATTATATGTATATTAATTATTATATAAAATTATTACGGGCGTGTATGTACGGCGCAGCTATTATACTAAACATATACATCAAGCGAACGAAATTGAAACGTTTAGGTTGTCACACACTAGTTCGGAGCTGAATCTAACAAAAAAAAAAATGTAATTACATGGTGTACGTACTTTTAAACAGGAATCCGTACTTATAGGTTATAGTTAGAAACCAAATGACGGAATTGGCACAATTTTCCAAGCACATCGCATAGAATCGAATGGAATAATATTTTGACGTGTTTCGATGCGTATTAGTGCGTACATTTTCAAAGCATGTGCTTCCAACCAGGGACTGAAACTTTGATGATTTTTACTGTTCTGGTTCCTGTTTGAAAACTAAAATTTAGTTTTCGGTTCTTAAAAAATAAAAAATTTGTTACCTGTATTGGTTTTATTCTTATGTAAAAAAATTGTAAAGTAAAAGTATCTGTTCCGGTAAGGTTCCGGTTTTTAAATTTATTGAAATTAGGGTTCCGGTTCCCGATTTTCAAAGGGTTTCGGTTCCAAAACCTGTTATTTTCGGTAAGGTTCCAGTCCCTGCTTCCAACTTACAGTTGAACTTTCTGTTATTTACCATAATATACCGTAGACCACGTATCACCGGAAGACAATTGTTTGAAAATAATTTTTATTGCAATGATTATTTAGAAAAATATCGGTTTCCTACTTATTACTCGAGACCAATCGTATCCCGGGTATTTACTTTAAAATTCTGAATTATTTCCTATGTTTAAAAATCCATGTTAAGGGAAAGACAAGTGTCGACATATTAAAAAGTACGAAGATCGATCTCGAATTCACTTCTGAAGAATTTTATGTTTTCATATTATTTCGTTTCATATTACTATTTACTATACCTACAACAGACAGTGCGTGTCGGTAAGACGGGCGAAATGTAGCTATGTTTCTAGACAAAAATACGTTCCATATCGAAAAACTTCGTTTTGTACGCGTATAATACGTTATTGTTGTTCGGTTGGTAACACGCTTCACCTTTTGGACGACAAATAATAATTCAACTCGAATGACCGCGCATTCGATGCACCTCGCACAAAGCACTATTATGATAACGCCAAAGATTATATTTTTCCAACAGCATCGTCGTCGATATCCAAAAAAAAGAAAAGCCTACAGTATAGGTTAGGTGAGAGTGCTAATACATAATATAACAATGTATACATTGTATAAATGAGTAACGCTGCAGTTTGGTCTCTTTCGACGGGGGTCAAGTCGTCGTAGCATAGTTTATAAATATTGTAAAAATAAAATATTCAGCAGGTTATTTTTATTCGAGTACCTACCTGCTTTCCGAAAACTACCTAGTCGGGAATTCGGGATATTGACATTCTTATTACACGTTATTATAAATGTATTTTTGTCACGAACAGTCGAGTGTTATTATATGAACGATGATTTATGTTATTTTCAGATAAGCCCCGAAAACCGCGTGTGGTGGTCATCTTTGTCGCCTTCACTCGTCTTTACTGCAGGTAAAAATACACTTTAATTCATAAACTAGCTATATATACGTATAATATAATATGTATGTGTGTGTGTATGTGTATACATTCGACATTGTACTTTTATTACAATATATTACAATATATTATTATTACTATGTTTTTTTTTGTACCTTGGTCTACCGGACACCACACGACTCCGTGTTTGTATGCTATTATTGTGTCTGCCGACAACCGAAACGAATTGAAATCCCTCAGTTTTGTATTCACTCTACAGTGGCAGTGTACTGTTACAGTGTTACTGCTTCCGCACCTAGTTCGGTCGGTAGTATATAATTATTTGTAGTTTATACCTAAAATTTAAATCTAATATTTCCTCGTTTAGTCTGCCGCTAGTAAGCGCGTACCAATGTACCATCCGCGGTAGCTGCAGCGGACGCATTTTTTTTTGTTCCACGCGTATACGGCGCACCGGTGGTTTTAAAATTTGAGCAGGCCAATTTTTCTTCATCATACATGTAATATTTGATTATGATTGTGGTCAAAGTATTATCTATATTTATAATAATTTCATGAATTAAGAAATCGAAAAGTTAGAAATAGATTTGTCACAATACATATAGGTGATGAAATAAAAATGAAATGATTATTGCTTACTGCTTATTCAAATACTGAATCAGTATGAATAATAATAATATCAATATTTTTTTTATTAATTGTTAGGTTAGGTTAATGCTTCAACAACGGCAGTCATTAGCCTACTTTTAGATTATATATATTATATTATAAGTTTATAAGTAAAACAAAATACAATTTTTACACTTAAGTTTATATTATGGAATAATAAATATGATATTGCTTCCGTGTTTTCTTTGTTAAGTGCGTATTGGAATGAGGTTGGGTTAATAAAGACTTTTCGTGATTCGATGTGTTTTGGACATTAGGCCACAATATGATTGATCGTAAGGTATTCCTTACGTGTGTCACATTATATGTTGGGCCGGTTCTTTGCGGAGATGAGAAATACGAGTGGGTTAAATGCATTGATACTATATTCTGACTAGGTAGATTATTATTATATCGATCTCTTTTTTTTTTAAATAATGGGAAATTTCCATTTTTCTCATGGTTGATTTTATATTTTTTAAATTTATTTGAAGGTAGTGCATTATTCCAATTGTTCAGCTTTGCTTCCTTTGTTTTGTGGTTGATAGTATTGAGTGTATCTGATAAAATGGTTGGGTTTATTTGTATAGAGTATTGGTGGGCTTCGTTTGCAACTAAGTTATATCAATAATATACATCTATCAAAAATAAAATAATAACATACATTACTTTCATGTATAATAATATTATATTATATTATACGCATTATGCTTATCATAATATATTTTAATTTTTATGCATCGGAGCCATGGGTGCCTTTGAATTCTATATCATGACAGGCCAATAAAATTTACTTATCAGTGGGTAGTTGTTTAGTGAAGCAGTCAAACCTGCAAGATACTGTGTGGTATCGATTTTAATTAATTTTGTTGATTCAAATTATATATTTCACCAATTTTGGTCACTATTGTTTTTTACTTTGGTTCAAAATTATAGTGTTAAAACCATCTGCATGTCCGCATAATGCTTGAAGCACTTTCCGCGGAGAATTTCAAAAAGTTACGATCATAATATTATATCATTGATCGACCGATTTGAGAACGTTCCTATAAATTATAAATATATGCATATTATACTCGTTATTAATATCATCATTATTGTTATTATTATTATTATACATCCTTGAAATTTCCCAATAATATTATTATTCTATTATATTATACGCTGCGAATACCAAAGTACACGTAATTAATATATAATGAGGTCTCCATGCAGACACGCACTTGGTGTAGGTACTAGGTACCTATGTTATATAATAAAATATCGTGTATTTGTACATAACACCTATGTATACAATATGTATAATATTATCAAAACCACGATGTTTTACGAACGGTAAAATAGGTTAGCAATACACAAAGAATATTATATTGTCGTATGTCTGCGGGATAAAGGAACGCGAACGACCGGATAAACACTGCGTGAGCGTCTCGAAAAAATCAAAATATTCGAGGAAACGCACACTTTATCCCCGACGCAGCCCAGAGACAGAGATATCCGGGCGATTATACTATACCCATAGGTATATACCATACGTATATTATATTATATATATGTAAAAAAAAATAGAGGAAGTCTCCGTGTGTTGTTACATTATATTTATTTTTTTTTTGCTCCCCCGCGGATAAATCAAATAATATATATACGACGTGTCAGCATTGTATCGTATTCTACACGACGTTATTCTTTTCCTCCGTCATAAACGTTGAAAATATTTACCATCGTGAAGTACCTATATAATATATATGTTCAATATTCCGTTGTGAATACGCGTGTTTCTTCGTACGAACATAATAATTAATAAAAATATTGTTTTATTACTGATCAAAACGTTCGTATATATGTAGGTGATATACTTATCGAAACACACGGCATCGGTCAACGAATTGGGATTTTTCTTCTCTATATCCTGCGGGAATCGAGAGTTTTTTTTCATTATTATTAAACCGCATGTCGGGTTCCATGAGTTAGGTTGATAATTGAAAAATAATAAAATTAACCTTTACCATATGGTAGCTATTGTTATAATATGACGTGGTCTTCAATATCCGATTAATAATTCCATATTTTATAATAACCTTAAGCATAATAATGATTTTATTCCCGGCCAACAGACTTTTATTTAATCTTCGCAATTATTGTCGTGTACAAGTTTTCGGGTGGGCTATGAAATTATATTCTGATATCGGAAATTGATTTATAGACCGTAACCAGCTGCAATATATATAGCTGGGGGAAAAATAAATTATGTTCGGTCATTTTAAATTGTTACCAAAAATATGTTTAACCTATATATATATTATATTATGTACACTGCACACGGTGAATGAGAGCGAGAGGAAGTGTGTGCGTGTGTGCGTGTGTAAGAG
This sequence comes from Acyrthosiphon pisum, assembly GCF_005508785.2. NCBI lineage: Eukaryota > Metazoa > Arthropoda > Insecta > Hemiptera > Aphididae > Acyrthosiphon > Acyrthosiphon pisum. The sequence goes on along the minus strand of NC_042493.1, from coordinate 5,274,101 downwards.
AGAGAGAATGATAGAGTGATGAGTATATTATTATATTATTGTTTATTGTCATTGTTGTACAACTAAACGAAAATATTGTCGACAAAGTTTATTATTATTTGTATTTTATTTATATTGGAAACGAAGAAACTGTATTATATTCTATCCCTGCGCACTCAAACATGGTTTTCATTTGAAGTTATTATAGAAGGATATTTCCCCTTTCCCCACCATTCACCCCTGCGAATTTTGCAACTTACAGATTTCTAGAAAACAACTTAAACTAATTATTTAAGATCGGAGTACCGTGAAATCTTTTATTCAGTTTACTCTACCCGAGTGTATATTATATATTATTATATCTCATATATATAATATTGTTTATGCGGCTGTATGCACTCACATCAGAGGACTGTGTAATGAGCGTTTAATATTTGAGTGTTTAAATAAAGCTAGCATACTCTGATCCATTGAATAAATACGAAAAATTGTATTTTTAATCAGTCACTTGCCGTTTAACGATATGATACGAAAATTAATTACATGATTAATATTATTTACACACGCAAAATGGTATTTCGTTTTTTCCGTTATTATATGCGTAGGCATATTTATAATATTATAATGTTATTATTATTTCACCGCAACGTACATCATATAATATAATTATTATTGGTCACCGATTGTTTTCGATTTGTCCGTTCAAGATGTGAAAAATACACTAAATTTGATTGCCAGCCTCAGACACCAATATTATGCGTAAAATTAATAATCTATAGTTGGATCTTAAATTCCGAAAATGTCATTATTTGGGTCCCGGCCTATTTTCTCGAGTACCTACATCTCTAGGTCTAGCGCTCCAAAATATCGGCGTTATCCATCAAGTATAATATATTAACATTTCCAGCTATTATATTATAATAGTTGGAAATGCTAGATTTTTAGTTTAAATTATTTTTATTTCAATTCATTATTCAGGTATTATGTAAATTATAGCGCAGATGTATCGTGGATAACGGCAGCAAATTTCAGTGGTAGATTTTATATTATGCTATAAATTTGTTGTATTCAAATAATATGATAATGTAGTATAAAAATATTAATAACATATTAAAATAACACCATGGTCACACTTTATTTAAATCTCTATCAAACGTTCGTTTCACGCATATAATTAATTGCTAGAAAAAAAAAGTGTGAAAGTTTTATTATACACCAGTCATTATAAGACAACGTTAGTTTCAATTATTTAATTGGGTGTATATTATGTGTATGTAACGAGACAGTTTGGGGTGTGCCGCATAATGGGGTGGAGATCGGTCATAGACGGGAAAAACGCAGCCCTCTAAACAAACGCCTCGAAAATCGTTTGTGCATAATATTATATAAGATAGTGAGGAGTATCAAAATAATTGTATTATTAAGTGTAATGTAACTAATGTCAAAACGATGCTCGGAGACATAGGAAACCTTCATAGTGTTTGGTTTCATAATTTAATTTTCGGGTTTAGATTGTCGATTTTGTTTCTTAAACTTATACAGTTAAAATAATTCCTTGTATATTTTTAGTCCATACTAATAGCATTAAAAGTACAAAATTGGTATTCAAAATTAGGATGTATCAAAGAATTCATATAAAACCCAATATTATATAAACCATTCACCATTACCATTCACCAAAACATCAAAATCTAATATCGCCTAAGACCTGTTTTGATTTTGGTACACAGAGATAATTAAATATATATAAAGGTTCCGTTCAGGTTCCGGTTTCTGAATTATCGGTAATCTTGATTACGGTGCAAATAGCCTCGAATTCGTATAGCATGTGCAAAAAGCTCTTTGTTGAGGATAAAAATAATTCACTGGCGTATTAGTTCACTTCACACAGTATGTCGAAAACGGTCTTCAGCGGTTCAGCCTTAGAATTGTACATATTATAAACGTAGCACTCTGAATGTACGACTTGCAGCGTATTTGTGTCCGTCTTCATCGTCTTTTTGTATATCTCGGCCGTTGAAATTTAGTGATCGAAATGTTTTAAGCATATAATATTAACAGATGGACACATCTCATGATATTGAGTAATTCATTGCGACAATATAATAACTATAATATACTATAATATTAATATATCATACGTGCGGTAGTCCCTAAAAACGATCTGTCCGCCTCTTCCGCCCTCCTAATGGAATAAAACCAAAAGGGTTAATTCTACCTACCCTTTATTATACGACATACCCGGGCTACGGTCATAATATTATAAAATCACTAAAAAGAAATTGTTTATTAGCTGTGAAATTTCAATCATACTGTCCTATCTTCATGTAATTTTGTTAGTTGAAAATTCATGATTTTCAAAAGTGGGGCCATTCTCATAATCTCCATGACACGTGTGATCTATACGGCGCGCACTTGCCCACTCATATTCTCGAAACTATAAAATATCAAAATATATTTTATACCTATATAAGCTGTTCGTATACGATGAGTTGTACCTCGACCGTAAGGATAAATACTGATATGTGTCCTTCAAATCGAGGATTTTGGTATACTAAACGATATAGGTCGATAGTCGATACGGTATATAATTCTCAGATCCACGAGTGGTACGACATTGCCTGTTGTAAAATGTATATAATATAATATACGTCATTATACAAAACCACGTAAATCCTCTCTAATCACTGCAGGACCTACTTATGAAAAAAATTATTCTGAAAGACCTAAACAATAGTCACTAAGTAACAACTAAAAAAAAAAAAAAAAAACGGGCGACGGTGCCGTGACAGGCTTACACAATGCGTAAGCAATAATGATATTATTCGTGTCGTATTATTCCAACCCGAATCCGTTACTCAATTATTATTATTATCGTCGTCGTCGTCGTTGTTCGATATACAGAGTTCGTGTAAGTTCACTGTTGTACCTATCTGTACACGCGCACATCACGTTGTAAATTTCGTTCGAATTTATTGTCGCTATAATATATTGTAACAAATTGTGAACACTGAAAATAAAAACCGAATAAAAAAATGTATAATAATATTGTACCGCGCGTAATGCCGTTTTTGGTCCTGTGGATCACGCCCATTCACCCCCTCCAACCTACCAACGGCGCATGCAAACTGCGGTTCAAAGGACACGGCAATAACAATTTGATATTATTATTATTATTATTGCAAAACGGCTAGGCCAGCACGTACTTTTTGTCGGTAATGCCGTTTGAATTCGTTAACGTTTTCTCGTGAGCTCGCGCTGCGTTTGGCCGTTCTTATAGTCGGCAGTACTCTAAACGAATGGTAATTTCCGCGAACTACACTTCATATTATTACTACAATACACAAGTGTGTTCGAGTCTTGAATTAAAGAGACATTGAAATAAATCGATTTTAAACGGCACACCGAACGATTTTACTGACGTACACAATAATATTATGATTATTGTATATACGCATAATTACAAAATATAATAATAATAATATTATTTATTTGAAATTTGAATGATACAAAAATTAAAAAAGATATATATGAAACAACCCGTCCTCGACATAATTATATTTATTATGTACCTATCGATTCGACATTAAACCTATACCTATATATTATTATATATCGATTGCCGTCGAATTCGCCTGTTTTCGCCTGTTTTATTATTCATTATACGTCTCATCCCGGTGTACAGCGCTCGCCTGCCCATCACCCATTATGTAGATTGAGATTATCGGTTGTATAGAAATCCGTTTCTTATAATTTAAAATGTCTGGAAAGCGAGTTGACACGCGAGGTCACGGAAATGCTGAAGTTTTAGTCAGTTTTTATCGAATTTGTGTTGGGAAAATGCAAAAAGGTCACAAAGTTGATGTGTGTGAATACGTTAAGTTGTCCCTCCCGTTGTCCAACCACATATGTTACTGACTGGACAAATTGTAAGTATAACCAATTTTGTGGTTTGTGCAAAATTATGGGGGGGGGAGGGGTATAAATACTTCATTAACTTAAATACATATTAATTTGAAAATATTTGATTTCCCGTTTACATTAAAATATTGTTCATACATGTGTTTAGATTTGGAAAAAAAAGTCGCATAAGTGGCGGGGCGAATGGCTATTGCGAAAATACAGGGCTGCAGGGAGAGAGTTATACTTACTATTTTTACCTAATTAGGTAAAGTTATTCTAAAATAAATGTTAACTTGATTAAGCTTTTAAGTTACTATTCAATGTTAATGAAAAAGTAACATAAATTAAATAATTAGTTAAAAGTTTATGTATATTTTTTTTAAACTCAATCAAAAACGAAATTAAGCAAATTTGCATTATTTTATAGTTTCCATCACAAACAAAATCTTGCATTAATTCTATATACAAATTCGCTACATGACATTGAATTAATTTTGAGTAGGTACCTAAGAAAATACTTTCCTACGTAGCGGGTTAAATTTTAGTAGTAAATCAACTTTATTGAGTAATTTTGTCATCACATTAAAATTAAGTTTACGCCACGAACGGTAATAATTAACTCATCACGAAACCGAGTTATAGTTGTATTAGTTATAGTAGATCGTAGAAGTAAAAGTCGTTGAAAAATAAAATAACTTTCAACGAAAGAACCTATATTTTGTAATAGGTAATTACATTTACTCAATAGAAAGCGTCCATCCTTGCAGAAAAGTGTTTTCAACCGTTAGATCATACGACTGTTAAAATAGCTATACAATATAATATATTTTTAATCAGAATAAACGGCAGTGCAGCTATGGCTTAACGCCATAAAAAAAATAATAATTTGAGTTAATTAAGTTAAGTCGACGGCAATAAAGTTTATTTATAAATTAATATTTAACAAACAATATATTATTATTTAACTCTAAAAGTTTAAATTTCAAAATACGCAGAAAAATATTAACTCAACCGAGTTAAAAAGAAGTTCATTATTTTGTTTTTTTTAATTAACACCTGGGGCATAGTGATTATACTACTTTGAATTTTTTTTTAATAGTAACTAAACATTTTATAAACAATGCATTCTACTATTATTTTTTATTACAAACTAACTGCATATTTGTAGCAGGCTATGCCAATTATTATTACATACATTTGTGCCAATTCAATTATTAAATCACGGAATATGTAAATTTGTTTATTTTAAAATCATTGTGTACAGTGTGAATAAATAAAAAATAATATTAGTTTAATAGTTCAAACTATTCATATATTATATAAAATGTGTTTGACTTTACGTATTATTTTTCAAATCAACTATATAGGCCAAGATGGATATAACTTCAACTACGTGGTTAAGTTTTTAAGTTTATTAGACAATTAACTAATTATACCTATATAGTATAGCCAATTCAAAAAGTTGAAATGTTAACTTTTTAACTATTTAGTTGTAGATGTCCATTTTTGGATAGTTTTAGATATCTATCAGAGACCTAATATGTAGATATAAGTGTGCACTTCGATCGACAACGTTCGGATTGCCGACGAGTCGTCGGGAACGAGTGGTGGAAAAAAGGGGAAAATTTATCGTCACGCTTATTGCGGAATCCCTTTGGACGGCCGTGTACACGCTGATATTAAAATATTATTTGTTATTAATATTATTGTCAGGTATATATGCGTAAGAGTAAGATATATAATTTTATTTTTTTACATGTCACACGGGCGCGGCCTCTTTGCGCACACTTGCTCGTATTTTTTTATAAAATAAAAAACCGCGTGATCAATATAATATGTACGCGTGTGGTGCGCCGCAGCTGCAAGTGGCGCCGATCTATATGTACAACTATAATATGTATTATGTACAACTATATCGTTTAATACGAATTAAATGTTATTATTTCTTCGGTTATTTTTCCACGAACCACTTTCGTATCTGACGTTTTTATTTACATTTTGTCTACCCCGGCCTCCATAATGTAATAACTAATATCATATTGTACATAATATTATTACATCGGATGTGCATTCAGCGATTTTTTGGACCAACAATACTGCACCAGTCGTCTGTCTAACTCTATTCTCTCGTCTCGAATCCGGCGCGGGTTGTTTATATTTATTATTATTGTTATTATTATTGTTAAGCGGACCGATGCAATAAAATCTAATCGCACACATGCGTACAATAAAACATAATATTTCGAAGGCGCACACGATAAGTACCTAGCTATACACAAACAAAATAACATAATAATATATTACTTTTGTCATATATATAATATTATTGTATATATTATGATGTCATTATCAGCTGTAATAGTAATAATAACATACAGGGTGATTCCGATTTGTTATTTTAACGTGGAATTTTTAATAGTGCTTACAGAACCATAATATATGTTTTCAAATTCTTAGATTTATTCATTATCACAAATATTCTGTGGCTATACAAATTTTTTTTCTTCAAATTTGATTCCCCCTTTTGTTTTTGGAAATTAATAAACAGATGCTTTTTATGTAAATTTCGATGTATCTATAAATCGAAATTCAAAAGGGAATAGGTACCTATAGTTTTAGTGTCATTCAACTTTTTGTACTTTTGTAAAACTATAGTATATCATTACATTTCAATAACATAGAATCTACTCGTTCTGATTTAATGAAAGATACTTCGAAAAATAATAATTTGCATAGTAAAAAAAGATTGGTTCTCATTTGAAAAAAGTGGTATTCTTAAGTGGTCTTAAAATATATTACGGCCTTTAAGTATGTACTTGGAATTTGAATAAATTCATTATTATAAAGGGAAAAAAGGGGCGAGTCCGCACGGTGAAACATCCTGTATAATATTAATATATATTATAATATCGTATTGTATCGTGTCCTATCGCTGTACTCGCGTGCGTATAATATTATCGTGTGTCATCGGTCTGTCCGTGTGATAGAAATCTGACGCGAAACAGTTTTCGAATAAATTCTACGGCAGAGCTGTTGCCGTAGTTCATCCGACTACAGTCAGATTCCTCTGTACAGACGAGAGAAGTAAAAAAAAAGTTATCCAATCTGTATAATATAATGTTATTACACATCTAAATTTTAACGACAAACATCTGCGCCCGTCTAGATCATGTTTAAGATGTCATGATGCGTGTGACCTACTATTATTATATTATTATTGTAGCCACTCCAATACCGTCGTTTTTTTTTTTTTTATTAGAAATAAGCCTCGGCAGTGATGGCCATTTGCTGACATTTGAGAACACATTTTTACAGAATAATTATTATTACAATAATTTTTGATTTTACATATTATTATGTTAATTGTATACAATAAATTTTAAATTTGTATTTCGAATCCGTCGTCGTTCGTCCACAAATCGATGATAAATTCACGATCACCAAAACTCGGTGTTATAATATTTCGTTGTGTATTTATTTATTATAGAGACCCGGTGTCGCGGTAAATCGACGGCTGAAAAGCCAAAAGTTAGACAAGTGTTTTCGTAAGAATATCGTTTCGATTTCATTATTGCAGGGGACGTTTTTAACGTCACGGCAAATTATTTGCAACAACTATTTTTAAAATGTTTGTCTATTCACGGTTTACAGTCGCACGTATTTTTTAGTGCAAAAATATAATCGTAAAAAATATATAAACGGATGCATGTATAATGTACATTAAAAAATAATAATATTTACCTCGGGATCGAACTATACAACCATTTTTGGGCTTTTTACATAATAATATATATAATTTGGCGTAGTTACCGCGAATGTGTTATTATTACTAAATTTCAAATATTTTTAGAATGTTGATGTTTGTAATTTAACTGAAGGTACTTGCCATGAGTGGATAGTTTTTAAAATAAAATCATAATTCATTAGGAATTAAAAAAAAAAATAAGAAATCTTAGATCGCTTTCCTGTAAAATCTTACGGTTTTCTAATAAATTCTTAACTATCAATATAATAATATATACCTATTACCTTCCTACATAATAGTATGTATAAAATATATTATAATATAGCAAGTATATACTCGAATGTAGACTATTATATATATTATTATTTTTCACTTTGTTCGTCAAGTATTCGCGTAGACACCTTTACATGTTACTATATATATATATTTCGACGTTTAAGAGTTTTACTTTTAGCAGCGATTTTTAAATACTTTTTTATACGTTATTCTGTTTATTATATATACAGTGTTTGTATTCAAAAACACACTGTGAATATAATATGCGATAAATACATAACAATATATTTTATCGAATTCCATATAATGCGTTTCCATTGTTCTCCTACAGTAGGTACCAATATACGTGCGCTGTATTTTGATTTTGGGTGCGTTTAATGCGAAGAAAGTAGGTAGCATTAATATAATATTATAAAACCATGAAATATTAAAATACTCTAATCGCTGTAGAGCAGTGGCGTGACTCGACTCGGACAGAGTGACAGACACTCGAGGATTTTTTTTTTTAATTGTGTACACGTTAATCCTGCCCTCGAAGTGTGTAAGTATACTGATATAATATGATGTGGTCCGTCATAGTTGATCATACGCAATGCATATTTTATTATTACACACGTAGGTACGATATATAATAATACAATATAATGTCCGTTTAACTGGAATCCCTGAATAATTGTCTAGGCTTACAAAATGTATTGTATAGTCTGAATTCTGAAGTGATATTGCATATAGTATTATATCGAATAAATCATTTTTAAATGAACATTATCATTGTTCTGTTTATATTCGGGGTACACCTTGACAGGAAAAAAAATATACTTAATTGTGTACAGTGAAATTCGATATTAATATGTTACAAATATATACTTTTCTTTTTCCAAAATCATAAGAACCTACACAGGCAATATTATTAATGTAGGCTTTGAAATTTCTAACACCACTACGTCGTGCAATTATTTAATTGATACCAAGAGTACATTATCTGCAATAATATTGCTCGGAAAACTTGTGTATAGGTATATCATAGTCAAATGGAACTGCATTAAACTCGATGGGGTTTCAAAAACATTTCGAGCCATGGAAAGACCGCAGTTCTTCGACAGTGTGCATAACGCGTGCTTTGTGAAACACACATTCGATATTATATTATATTATATAGTCATACTCATATAACATAATTTAAGTATATATTTTACAAGCACTGCACCGAAGGAGCGCTGTGCCCCCTTTTTTCCCCTTCCTGCCATAGGGGTCTGGCTTCATAATATGGCGTTTGCGTGCGTATAATAATATCGCGACTGTATAGTATGTACCTACAACTATTATTAATATTATTATTTTAATGGTTATTATAATAATATTATTATACATTTTTAATAATTAGATCAATATCGGCCCGGGCTTAAATGTGCAAGCGCACTGCCCGTCAACAATAAAATAATTATTATCGTTCGGACGGCGCAGCCCCCCGGGATAATGAAGCAAGTATATTATAGGTACATATATAATGTTGTGTATACCTATACCTACTAACTACGAACATCGCGTGAGAGTTTGACGATAACCGTCGGTTCTCTATACACAAATATCGTACCATATATTATATTATAGGTAGATCATTTTATATAAAAATACAAAATATCCAAATCCATATGTGTGTGTGTTTGTGTGTGTTATACCAGCCCGCAAAAAAAATGGACCTTAAAAATAAATCTTGCTCTACATGATCGACATGTAATTGGTTTATTATTATCGAAATATTAAAATTATCAATTTCAGTAAGTTATAATTATAAGGCAGCATAATATTATTCATAAAGTTTATATTCATAAGTGATAAATTCTCCTAATATACCTAACACGCCCACTTGGGTTAAATATATTATATATTTTTGTAAATTATATTGGGCTCACTGCCCGTACTAAATAAATAAATAAATATCCTCACGAATAATTTTTCTCTTTGGTCATCAATGATTTAAGTATACTTTTTTTTATAAAGTACAATACCGCGGACACAATATTATATAAAGTGCCAGGCCGACCCTTGTTGTGCAGCTTACGAGTATTTCTAATTTAACCTATAAACATCATATCATAATAAACTACATTTAATGTAGTTTAAGTTTGAGGCTACTATTATAATACATAGGATGTTTGTAGATATATTATATATATATTAAATAGTCTTGCAGAGGTTTGTTTTTATCATAACTGCATTATATTATGCAAGCCCGGATTAAGACATTTCGAGGCCCAGGGGCCAAAGTTTTAAAAGAGGCCCCTGTACGAAAAAAAAATAATAATAGCTTGTTCGTATGTTTATAATGTATATATTATTTAATGTTAGGTAGGTACCTGTTATAATAAATATATATAGATAATATCTATTAGATATTAGGTACTTGGAAATAAATAATGTATCATTTATTTATAAATTATAATGTATAAGCTTTCTTCTTCGCTAAATAATCATCGATTTTTTTAAGGTGATTTATGCAGTTTTATAGCCTATAACGAAAAAAGTAATGAACAAGTCTGAGGCTCTTTTATAAATTCGAACTATTGAGGCCCGGGGGCCATGGCCCCCTCTGGACCCCCCCCCCTTAATCCGAGCTTGATATTATGTTGACACAAGGTTTGATTCGCAGTACGTTTCGAAAAATTAATAATATTATCGACCGAGCTTGACTGATTCAGACGAATCGTTGAATATGTGTGCATGATAATTATTGCGCACGCAGAGGAGTAGTTGACTGCGGGTATTTTGCTTTTTATTAAATAAAACTTTTAAAAAACTGTATAGTGTATATAATATATATTAATTGATTAATTAATTGTATACTATTATACGTGGTTCGTATTATACCTACCTGTATACCTAATAGGTGTACCCGATGCGCGTGTAATATCCCTGAACTGCTAAAGTGATATAGAATGGATTACAATATAATATTATATTGTGCGTGTCTCGGCCAGAATAAAATAAAAAAATTAAATATCTGTCACTAAAAAAAAATAATATAATTTATTAAACGCGAGTTACGCTCGCAGAAAAAGTCGTCGCCGAAGTTTTTCCGACGTATTACGTTTTTTATATAAGCTACCTATAATAACATAGGTACCCATATAGGCGCGCACATCGCAGACAAAATTATCGATTCGGTATTTTATTGTTATATGAAGCACATTTATTATATTTATTATATGTATGTAATGATAACGTTATTATTTCATGTTGTATATCGATCGCCATATGTTTAGAGTTGTATATAATATATACACACTGTACAGGGTGATCAGTTTTCACGGTTACACTCATTTTGTAAGAGTAGGTAGGTTTAAATTAATTTCATAGTTGTTTAGGTTTTTGAATTTTTAATGACAACCCGAATTTATAACTACTTAATCAGATGCAGAATACTTTTCTAAAAAATTAGTTGGGTGTATTGGATAAATAGTTTTTTTTATTTTTGGCAAGCGGCGTTTAAAGTTTGGAAAAGCGTATATCAAAATGGTAAGGTTTATAACCCCAAAAAGTTCTTGTGCTCCACAGTTATTTGTATTATTCGATATTAAGGCATCAACACTTTTAGAATTCTTAGTTTTTCTTTTTAAAATGCCTATATATGTTGTCATTAAACAAAATATAGTAAACATAAAAAATGGCTATATGATAAACAATTGTTAACTGTTAAACATTTTGGTTTTTTATAAAAAAGTAATGTTTAATATTACTATGAATAAAATGGAGACAGTGTAGCTGTGTAAATGCATCACTCCGTATAGTATAATATTGTATATAACGCCGCTGTAGACGCCAAGCGCGAGCATAAATCGTTTTGTTTCGTTATTTTTAATAACGCACGCGAGACGAAAAGTTTTCTTTATTTATAGCGCCGATCCTATATATAATAATAATAATAATAATAATAATAATAATAATAATGTTCTATAACCCTATATATATATTTATATATATCTACACTTGTGCAGTTGTACGTATGTGTGCGAGATAACCGACGCTGCAGAGTGTGTCGCGTCTTCTTTCCCGCGTGGGCGAGATGGTTATGCAGTAGGTATAGCTTTTTAGTTTTTACGGGTTCCTAGTGTCTATAACATCGTTTGTCCGGAAAAGTTTTTTTTGTTTTCTGTTCACCACGGTGGTTGTTTTTTATAGCCAACTCTCTTTTGATGTCCACCTCGCTATATTATTTTTACGCTCACCAGAGACACACACACACACACACACACACACACACATATATATATAATGTATATTGTACGCGTATATAAGTATTATATCTCGTGACCGCGCTTGTGGTGTGGTTATAGTCTGATAACGTTGGGATTTGAAAAGAAAACGAAAACTTTACAAAGCATTATTTAATATATAGGTACACACACACAGACACACACACACACATTAGTCGATTCTTGTTTTTCGCGCGCGAAACACCACTGAGGTGTGGTGTTTTATTTTAAGTTTTTGTCGTCGTCATCCGCTGCAGAGGTATAATAAAGAGGGATATAGATAGAATAATACGCGTACGGTATCCTCGTATATATATATTATGCACCTAGTCGAGCAGAGGTTAAGTACATTATACAGTATATATATTACCTATACATTACCGAAAATATAAGAACCGCAACATCTTGTGTGGTTTTCGGCTACTTTCCCACCCGCCAACTGCACCCACCGACTCACTTTTCACGCACTATACATATACCTACCTACCGTATTGTAGGTACCACGCGGTAGGACATATAATAATAATAATAATAATAATAATAATATTATACGCAGCGGGTGTATCGTGTGTGTATATATATATTATATTCATATACGACGTGCGTAAAATATGTTAGTGAAATCTATGTGTTCTACGGAACGAGCAGCGGTCATCCCGTAATACATAATATTATTATATTTATAGGTACACGGGACTATACTATGTGAGTATATGGTTCTTCTTGGCATATTATAATATATATATATATTTTAATTTACCAACTCAGCGGGTCGACAGGTACTGTTTTATATATTTTAATATAAAATGTAATATAATATTATGTTTTGCGACTGGATAATAAATACTATTATGGCGTTTTGCGGTTTGGGTTATGCACGATGGGGACGCGATGATTTTGTATTTTTTGATATTTGTCAATTAGATAAGTCTTGTTTTTCGGTGTAGGGTCGTGGTGTATCGTGTATACTTTTATTTTTTATTTTTTTGGTGAATGATTATAAATAATATTATGAAGATGCATCAGCTTTTGAGGAAAATTTAACAAAATTAATAATTTGTTCAAATATATTTTTTAATTCATCTCTTGTTACTCCCATGGACCGCAACTGTTAGACGGAATCAAAAAACTAATTGTAAAACAAGTTTAAAGGGTTTTCACCTTTGTGCAGTGAACAGTACAAACTGTTTTTAAATTTATAACGAAAAAAAAAACCATTATTATTTAACACATAACTTAACCAATATGGTTCGAATGTGTAAGCCACTTGGGTATATAACATAGTCTCATAGCCCATAGGTAATTGTTTTAATTATCCGAGTTTCTAACAAAAAACTCGGCTCTTTGTAGTATACATAAATAATAACCATGTTTAGTTAATAATAAATAACAATCAAGTATTTTGAATTATAGCAATAAAATGTGTTTGTTTAAATAATTATTTAGAAAAAATATATTTTATATTTTGTTCCTAAATGTAAAAACATGAAGTATCTATATCTATAATATTGGACCTATATTTTCTAAAATGTTGAATATTGTATTTGGAGTAAACATTAATGTTTTTTTTTTGTATTAGACAATTTCCGTAGGTACCAATAAAATGACTTTTCCAAACACTTTATGAATATTTTCGGGGTTGTTGGATGAGTAGGAATACAATTTAATTTCTTTCGGTTATCAGAATAGCGACGATTATTATATTATTGAAAAAAAGTATCAGTAGGTAAAAATAAATTGCAAATATACATCTGTCACCAATAATAAAATAAACTGCTGCAGTTCAACGAGAAATGTTGTGGAAAATTTACATATGTGATTATAATATTATTATACCCACTTGCCACCTACCTACCTGCAGCAGCGGTCCACCTTCATACGTATAATATGTGTTTTATTATAACATGTACAACCGAATACACGTATACAGTAGTAGCCAGTACAATATAACATAATAATAATAATAATTTTATGAAGATCATATTATTATTAGATGCTATATATATACATATATGCGAACATTATTAAATTTACATAATATATAATGTTAGTTTATTCTTTGATTCGCGTAAAATGTTATCGTTAAGCCCATACGACGGTATATCATTATTATTATTATTATTATTATTCATATACGCGTAGTATATATAATCATACGTATAATACTGTAACAGCTGCGTTGTACACGAAACAATATCTTTTCCGCGTGCAATCCCTCGTATACGTTTCGCACCGCCACCACCGCAGCCCTCGGTTGTCGTTTCGTCGTAAATATAATATTCAAATGAAATCGCCGTGTATACCGGGTGTTTCTGAATGACATGACATAATAATATCTAAATGAAATTTCAGAGTAATTTGTCCAGACCCACTCTGTATATTATGATATGTACGCATTTTGTGAGTACCCGTATAGTTCCCGGTGCTCCCATTTTACAGGTGACGGTATTCGAAACGCCGGTCCTTACCTTAGTACGAGTAAAGGTATCAATATAGCATATTTACTGGTGGAGGGGGGGAGGAAGAGACACAGAATTCCTATGTCCACGCTCATTGCTACAAGTTTTGAGTTCTACTTTCGTTGGGTGACTAAAACCATATTACCTATACTATAATATTACCAACCTAGGTATCTATAAAATAATCATATTATATGATTTGCAGTTCGAATACAAATTATAAAGATTATACACATTCATTACCTGCTTGAAGGAAAACTAGTAAAAAAGTACGTTTTATATTTTAGACAAAAACAAAACATTTATTTAACAACACATTGATTGAATTATATAATATGCCTTATACTATGATCTTTTGGAGTTCTTTTACGCTTATAGTATAACAATAGTATTATACAGTTTCAAAAACCATTTCTGTAATATTGGAAAAAAAAAATCTAAATTCGTCTCAGTCCACGCGGGTAGGTTATAATATTACATCGACCGGTCGACCAATACAATTTACTACCTACCAACAATATAATATTGTATACATCTACATTCTACAAAATATATAGCATAATACTGTGACTAGGTACGAAAAATCCCACGGCACCAACACGTCATAAGCTCGCGAACAATCATAATTCATACAATATTTTCAGGGATTTATATAGCGATCGTCGGGATGTTGATTATGAATGATTACGAAACTTTTCTCCCAGCGAAGCGAATAACGCGCATGAGCTATGATTGCACGGGGGTTTGCGATGACTGCGGGATATTTTCACTCGGTTATAGTTATTCGATGATCGCATACTTTTTGGGGGCGACGAAAAACCTTCATCATGCAGCCGCAGCTCTGCCTTCCCACAGACTGTAATTCGGACACAGATGTCACACGCATAGCACCCGGCTGTAATGGGTTTTCGTGAAAATAGAGAAAAACCGAGGACGAAAATAATGTTGGTAGAGCGCTCCTGCAGCAGCGTCTAACAAAAAGTCAGGCGTGGATATACTGCAAGGGGCGATCGTGCGGGAGCAATAATACCATCATCTCAACGGATTCAAAAAAAAAATAAATCACCATAGTATATGTTAGACAATTCGGTACAGGACTTTTAATATAATTATTATAACATAATACGTCTGAAAGTATCGTGAGAGGAAAATCGCCGTATAGCATAATAATGTCTCGTTCGTTCATCTATTATTGTTTTGCTGTTGTTGGTATATTATATTCTGAACGTCTCGGATAAATGCAATACCTCTGCAATATCATGATATTCAATTACTTATAATTTATTTCTACGTATTATGTAGGTATATATTATGTTACGCACATCCGAAACGAATCGATAGAAATATAATATCACTTCGCGTATATAATTGCAGCTTATTAACATACATAATATATTTTATATACGTGGATTCGTTTTAGTTTTCGACCTGAAGAGGTAACTGTACGAGAATAAAAAAATACCGAAATAAAAAATGAGTATAACGTTATTGGTCCATAAATATATCGATTTCATAAACAATGTGATTCTTTTAAAGGTAAACACTCATATTCTTGAAAATTATTGAAACATTTTTTTACATGATTTCGTTTAAGTCTTATAGAGTCCTTATTTTTGTAAAAAAATATTGTTCACTATTTTTTTATTGTTTTCATTTTTTAAATGTTTTATTTATTGAGTGACAGCATACATTTTTAATTTTACATTCCCAAGTGGTATTTTTTCTAAAAACGTCAATGTATAAAAGTGTTTAAAGTTTAGATGAGTGGAGTGGAATAGCACAGGGAATAGAGACACCACGCAAAATGTCAGTCCACTATACAATCGCTTAACTAAACTTTAAATTCTTAAAAGTTATAATAACCTAATTAACTCTATACTACTTTTGTAGTTCGATTTTGATTCATTAAAACATAAAAATAATAAGTCATAAAAATATTCTGTTTTTGAATGGGAAATGAAAAATATAATATGCTGTTGTCCAAAAAATTTAAAAATATAAAAATTTAAAATTAGTTAAAATAGGTTTTTTTCAAAAATATTGTACTTATTGATATGACCAAGTTATGTAAAAATAATAATAAAGTATCACTAAAAACGTTAATATTTGTTGAGAATATGAGCGTCTACCTTTAAAACAATCACCTTTTACCCAACCCGACCTAATAGGTTATCGAAAATAGGTATAAGGCAATCGTTTTATCTGGACCCTCGGAAACGCATCTAATAATCAAATACTTATGCTTCCCGATAATATTACGTTGTCAGTCGTGACAACGACGACAAAAGAATGATCCTGCAGTATATGCTAATATTAAAATATTATATTATATTATTTGAATCAAGCACGCCGCAGTGGACAACAAATCTACTAAAGATGACGTGTAGTATCCACATATCCCGTACGACAACGTGTCCTACAAAGAAAAACGGAAATCGGAAATCGAATGCCTTCGGTGCATATGCGTGTATAGGCGGTATACCTTCGTATATTACGTTTATCATCGGTATATACCTATATAATATGAGACTGTATACCGCGCGCGTCTTACGCGGTCGTGTTATTATCCTGTACAGTCGGAGTTCAACCAACCACGGATAAGAACTGATTATCGATTCCTTTGAGTGTTACTCGCCTATATATATAATATAATATATACACACAACGTGCGTTTGAAGGATATATACTGTTTCGACTTGGAATCTCACGCGGCCGCCGTCACAAACAAACGCGTAGGTATATTGTAAAGACACGGTAATATACATCACTGCAGCTGTAGGCCGATGTAAGTATTTCGTTCGAGTCGGATAACATGTGGACCGTGAAAGCTATATAAGTAAAGCGAATATAAACTTAACATGTTAACGTGTCTGCGGTCACGAAACGGTGCACCTCTCCCGAATATTATAGTATGTCTATATATTATAATATATATAGGTAATATAAAAGATGTCCTGAGCCCCTGCAGACATACTAATCAGCCAAAACTAAATGATAACTAGAGATTTGGCGTTTTTATGGTACCTTCACATCACAATGTATACAAGGGTAACTAGGAATGGATTTTTAAAAATTAGCATTTTAAAGATTGGCCCACGCGGGGATTTAAAAAAAAAAAGAATAATATTATAATATAATTAGTAAAAAATAGGCACACGCGTATAATATTATAATCGTATACAGTGCGAGTAAATAATAAGTAGTCAAACTGAAAAAACCTACATCGATTTTGAGTTATTTTTAGAGCGTTTTTTTTTCGTAAGCCATTTTGGTAAGACTTCTTTATGATAATATTATGTTGTACGTCATCGTGTTGGGTTTATATGCATATGACGATAGTCCCACATTGGCATATTTACGGTTTTATATTCTTATTTAGGTATAGCAGGCGGGGAGGGGATGACTCAAAAACCCAGAATACTAGAATAGTAAATCTTAAGTTAAACTTACCTAACCTTAACGAATAAACTATTTCTATAAAAATCTCGTCACTTATCACGATCTAAAAAAAGTGAAAATTTAGAAATAACAATGACCACATATTATTACATAATAATATATTATTATATGTATTAAATAAATTATTGAACAATAAAAAAGTAAAAATATGAAAGCTCTATAGGGAGTGATATATTATCACCCTGGTTACCCATTTCGGTACGTCATGGAACATATTATTATATATTATATTATTATTTAATATTGTACTGCTGACAATATTTGGATTTAAAGTTGACATTATATAGTAATATATACTTATAGACTGCACCTGATATTTGATATATTATATTATTATTAATATACTGAACAGTGTATTGTAACTCTGCGTGTTGGATACGATGTTATAGAACGTCTCGATTGCAGAATAAATATTGAAGTATATTATTATAAGGGTATACAATGAATGATGACAGCAAATACATTGAACGTTCAATACGTATTTCTTGCGATTTAATTCAATATAATATTATATCTCCAACTGATTGAATACGATACGTTGTGGACCGTTTATATTTCGTTCATTTTCAGCCACCATAATATTATTTTGCCCATATTATAGATAAGTTAACATATTATAATATGCGGTTTACAATTCGCAAACATTCTAAGAAATATCTTCAGTATGCTGAAATACTGACCCCGCCTGTTGTGTTACTCTTTACTTAAAATAACCCGAAGGGTCCATCCGCCCATCCCACCCACTATACATACCATTAGACATTTTAGATTCCGAACGAAGCAAAGAATGTATTGGTTTTACGACGATGGTTTTTTTTTATGTGTGTGTCACTATCGTTAGCCAGATGTGTCTCATAGAAAATGAGGTCTACTAAGAATTGTATTCTATTTTCACCGGTTTTTTTTTAACATTAATAATATAAATAATTTATAAAATAATATATTTATTTACCTGTAAAATGCAGAGAATAACAAAAAATAGTCGTCTACTTTTGCCCCCCCCCCTCCCCTATCACTAGTGGGCGTTTGCAGTAGTATCGATGTGTCCGTCATGTACAAGCAGGTGCGCATATATAATCATTATTAAGCTGTCATATAATATATAACAAGAAAAAGTCTTGACAAATATAAAACCGTTTATAGTCGCGATATTGCAGTGAAACAAAGCCGAGGTATAGATTCCGCACAGGTTTTCGTTATATGTTTTTATATTATGTATACAGGGTTATTTAAAATGATTCATCCGATTTCGAATTCTTACATATTTGTAGTTTTTTAGGTTTGGAGTGATATACATGATGCTATTATACATCAAATAAAAGAATACTATTTCTAATGTTGTTCAACGATATTTATAAAAATATATTATAATAATATGTTCTACATGGCTTCCTTTGACTACACGGACAATATCCGTTCGGAACTCTAATTCATTCCATGCTTATCCGTTTTCATTGACTCACTATATGTCATTGCTATAGCTCCTCCGTGGTTGAAGATAATGGTGATTTCGTATACACAATACCTATAAATATATCTTTAACATAATATCCCAAAAGAAGACGCGTACTAATGACTATATTATAGTCACTCAGTGGAAGGTCAGGTTTTTCATCATTTCGAAGAACTCCATACGCATGCGTACTCTGCTATTATAATATATGACTGTATTTTAAATAAATTCTGTAATTTGTGCTTGTTCGGCGTGTTTTGCAAAGTCCTTAAAAAATAGACGTGTGCGTGTGGAGGCTCGAGGCTTACACGGACTTCTCCCGTCGTTGCGACCGCTGCAGGACCCTATTTATCCTCCGGTAGAGGGATTTTTATTTTAATTATAATCGTATATTATTATGTCGGTATAATAGATGCATATTCCGAGTGAGCGGGCGGCGGGGGGGGGGGGGGGAGAAAAACGGTCGAGCGTGGCCCATAAACTTTGCAGGAATTTATTCTTTGACGATTTTGTGCTGCAGCGTAATTTTTTTTCCACTGTCCCAACTCCTCCTGCATCAGAGCCACCGTGAGACAGTTCGCGCACAAAAAAATATACATAAAATATTATATAAGCTACGCGCCTGTGCAGCCGGTTGTATAGCTAGTAAGTACGTATTTCGTGTTAATAATAATATTATTATTATATTTATAGGCCTATACACGAGCCCCCTGGAGAATAGTTTTTCGATAAACAACAATAGACGATATATTATACAATATATTATATTATTATGATCTATGATAGGTATACCTATACTACCTATATTATCCATTTCGGCGGAGGTTCGATAAATTAAATTTTATACCTTTCGCGCGCGTCCGTTCACCGACGGTGATTTGTACTTATTTGCGGATGGTATATAATATAACTATATTATTATTATAACTTATACGACCACTCTTGTTAGGTAAGGTGCTACCGTATAATATAGTTTTCAATACGATTTCATTTTTTTCTGAACCTTATAATCTATACAAATTTGGTAAATAAATAAACAATAATAATAATGTATACTTACATATTAAGAGAACGTGATACCCGCATGTGTTGTCTACGCCTTACAAGTACGTAATATAACAAATTATACGCAAAGCAGAACACGTGTAGCTCCGTTAACTTAAAAATTAGAGTGAATTGACCTCTTATAAAATCTAAAGGTAAGATTATTATCTAGACAACCTCATGGGCTTCTTATTATATTTTAATTTTAAAGCGAGCTATGAGTATTTAAAAATTGTTAATTGTTTGTGCATTTTAAAGTACTCATAACTCGCTTAAAAATTAAAATATAATAAAATGCTGATAATGTTGTCTATATAATAATCTATACCTTTAGATTTTATAAAGGGTCAATTTACTCTAATTTTTAAGTTAACGGAGTTACTCGTGTTCTGCTTTGCGTATAATTTGCTATGTTATGCACTTGTAAGACGGAGACAACACATGCGAGTATCACGTCCTCTTAATACGCTTGTACCTTGTTTATAACTATGGCTGGGAATTCAATGGCCTAAAAAAAATGCGTTTATGCCTCAAAAATTCAAAATATTGTACTTTAATAATAAAGTTAATATTTATATTTTATTAGCTACCTACCTAATATTATATTTTATTATTTTCAACAATTTTTGAACCAAATAATATTTCTAATTAAATTCAAATAGAAGTTTTGTCGGACTGCACATTTTCAAGTCTCTTTTACGTGGAAATCTTTTAATACGAAAACAGAATTTATTATTCTATTTCAATTTGTCATCGCTGCTATATCGTATAATCTCGATTTTTATTTCAGAGCCGTTCAAAAAAATACGATTATCTTGTTAGCACGTTTCAAAGTCACTTATTTAAGTACAAATCTTAAAATAATCAGATTTTAGTATCAGACGCCATAAAAACCTAAAAATGCATTAAGTAATGAAAAAAATTACTTTAAAATAGAAATTTGTCAATAAACAAAAATGTTTTATTCTGATTAAAAAAAATACATGAAGCGCGTGTTATGTTAAAAAACAAGCATTGTGACTTAACTAGCTTCGGGAAATAACGCGAAGTGCATCATCCTAGTGACCATCAGCCCTATAATTATGACATAATGCAGGCAACCGAAAAACCGACACTACCTTATCAAGTTGATCACAATAATAATTAATAGTAAAAACAATAGGTATGATACAATACAAGTACTCGAAATCGCTCTCACATTGTTCTTGGATAGTTGGATATTATGATGTTATATAGGTACTCGTTGATGACGGATGATAGGCGAAGGTCCAGTGATGGTGGTCGCGGATATAATTCCCCCGCGGCCACGAGCGTGCAATAAATATTATACAACTGTACCCGTGGAAAAAACGTAATTTTTATTTTTCAAACTGGAAGAACAAAAAAAAAATCCATTTATATGTAACAAAATAATTTCGATTTATTCATTATCGGAACAACGCGAAACAAACGTATGTGAAGCGAATAGCGAATGACCTAACATATATAGGTACGCTAGTGTACCTATATAACAATAGTAATAATAAAAATCGTTTTCTGCAAAACCCTAACCCTATATAGAACAATGATATTATTTTATCGCTATAATAATTTATATTCTCTGCAGAGTAGATGGCTGTCGGCGACCATAATGTTATATTCCATATATTTCTATATAATATTATTATATTACCGTCATCGGCGACTCGAAAAAGCCCGTTTGAAACAATTACCTTTACCTATATATATATATATATTATACACACCGACACCGACGGTACGTTTTTCATTTTTTTGTGCGTTTTCATCATTGTTTTTATTCATCTCATTTTCGTTTCGTCGCGCTCACATCAATCGCGAATCGGCCGAGCGAGTTGATATAATTATTGTAATAAACCTGCATCACTTTATATATGTATAATATTATACGCAGTACCCGGCAAAAGTCGGTCGCGTACACTCCGGAAAACGTATTTTTATTTTATTCTCGGCGAATATTATATTAGGTATATAATGCCTTTACGGCCACCGCGTATACTATATAATAATATTATATTTTACACATCAATTTCATCGCGTGAAAACAAAAACTACGCTTTTTTTTTTAAATTCCAAACTTTAGGGCTTAGGGGTACTCTGCAGAAAATTGGTTGTCGTGTTTTTTGTCCACACAAAAGTTGACCTCAGCTAAAATGTTTGAGCTTAGTGCTTTGAAGCTTTTTGTTTTAGGTTCGGTACAACACGGACTATAGGTCTATACTCTATAGCAATATTATTCAATTGCTGTCAATAGCAGTCGGTAATATTATCATATATGATGGAATAATACTACATAGGTACAATACACTTGTAAACAAATATAATTACAAATACGACTTTATAATACATTTTCTGCGGCTATCGACTATTTTAGCACCCTCGGCTTTGTATGTCTACGGTTACGTCCATTTCATAGCCATATTTTCATGTATTTTGCTACGTGTATATACATGTGGGGACTCGAATAATATTATAGTGAAATAGCTCTTATTTTTCAAAGTTCACGACTACTTTCAAAATATTATCTGTGTCGTGAAAATAATGTTATTTAATTAATAAACTTCGTCTTTGGGCAGGACTTTCTATCCTTTCGACAATTTTATAAAACGAATATAACGACTTCGACCACATTTGAATATCAGATTGAGAGGATCAAATGGATTTTAATGTCATGTTTGAGAATGATCGTTATATAGTTGGGAAAGTATAGAAATGCGCAGTACAACGCGGCATTGATCCAGAAGACTGGACAATATATTTTATGGCTGTCCTGGAAAAAAAATATATAATTACTTTGTGTAACCGTGTCGGTGTGGATTAGGGGCGCAGCGTTTCAGGGCAAACTACGGTTCAGGTAATGAATGTAAATGATTTTTTTCCACCAGAGGCGGTACGACCCAGGGGTCGTCGATTCATCGACGGGTACACATTATCATAATTTGGAAGCGAGCGTCGGTGTACGATCACGTCAGATATTATCCCCGGGAAATCGGATTATCGGGTGTATTTCGTTTTCGAAAAACCTAATAATGGGTACAGGTAATAGGTATTATATTCAACCAGACAGTTCTCGGAACTTTAAAGTACGTGTACTGCGCTGAAACACTGCAGGCTGTCCGGATATAATCCGTACTGATACATAATATAAACGCATTACACCGATGTAATCGTCTATAATGGTTTTGGGTGTGTTTTAGTTTGTTTTTTATCAAAAGGTATTTGCTCAACTTTGCTGTCATTATTTTTATACTTCGGGATGAATATCAAACGATATATCTTCTTTAAATGAAATGTCGGGCTTACATGCGCAAACGAACATGGAAGTTTTAGTTAGGATCGTCTTGCACAAAAAATTATAAATCTATGGTGTATAGTTTTCCACGTGCAGGGTTTCTTATACCGTAGGGGTGGAACTAGGAATGGAAAAGAATTGGGGAAATGCAAGACACTTCTTATTATAATAATAATTTACATTAAATATATGCGTGGTTGTTAACAAATGGGCGACACGGCATAACTGCTCTGCTGGGGCTGCAGTAGGTGTCGAGTGAATGGCGGACATTTTCCCCCCAGATATTTTCCCCCGGCTGTTTTTGGCGTAATAGGACATTTCCCCCCCCCCCCCCGATTCATTTTTGGATGCGGACAATTACCCCCCGTTTTTTTTGTTTTTTTATTTTTTATTATTTACCTTCGAATATATAATTATTATTTTTAACACATATTTTTTTTAGCTTTTGTTCATATTTATTTTTTTTTATTTTTGTAAAAACTGTGCATTATTACACACAAAAAAGTCTTTAATCTTAATTTCGATAAAAAAATAACAAATAATATTTAAAACTTTGATAGAACATACGTCAATGGAACTTACAAGAGAACTATTACAAAATCAAATAGTTTGTCATTATGGCGGTCTTCGACGATTTTTCCACCTTATTTATGGAATGTACATAATGGCATAATGCTACAAAGAAAAATATTAATATCCAAATATTTGGATGTTCATTGAAGCACTCCAGACATCAAATTCAGTAGCAAATATTAAATTATTAAATATTCAAACAAGTACAGTTTTTACAAAAAAAAAAAAAAATATATGAAAAAGACTAAAAAATATGTACATATTAATAATAATTTTAATTTTAATTAATAATTTTATATTCGAAGGTTAATAATTAAAAAGAAAAAGAAAACGGGGGGAAATTGTCCTCATCCAAAAATGTATCGGGGGGAAAATGTCCTACAACGCTGAAAACAGCCGGGGGGGGGGGAATGTCCGGGGGAAAATGTCCGGATACCGTGTCGAGTGTACCTCGAAATTGATTAAATCACCGTAAAAAATGTGTTAAATTTGAATTCAGTGACAGCAATATATTATAACAATCTTCATATCAGCGCTCATAGCCCACCCCTCGTCGAACGTAGCATTATATGAGAATATGTTATTAATTACCTACGATATGGTTTTAAATTGTGAAGGTGTACGTTTGACGGCGTAGCGTATACGTCTAGTTGGGATCGTTCTCGGAAATCGGAAATATAATTCGGGAGTCCCGGACTTTGCGGCACAAGCGAATTATATAATATTATTATTATTTTGTTTTCGGCGCGTCACGCGGCATATTATCTATCCTCTCGCCGCCTTGTCCACACCTTATTACATTACACCGCCCGACTTGCGGTGTACTTTACACTATAGATGGCTTGCATGTGTGTGTGTGTTTGTGTGTGTGTGTGTGTGTGTGTGTGTGTGTGTGTGTGTGTGTGTGTATGGCTCTCTCTCACGTGCGTACGCACACACACGTATTTGGGCGGCTCTTAATAATTCTCGAGCATGCTCCGCCGCCACCGACGATGACTACGACGACGACGACGCGACCACCACGTCCCTTTTGTAATGATTATATTCTCGTACACACGTTTTCACCACAATCTTATAATTCGCGTCACGCTCCTCCCGGTGTGCCACCGACCGCGGTCTGCAGCAGTATCCTTCTTTTCCTTCCGCTCCTGCGGCGAAGGTCCTTTTCTCGCGGAAAAGTTAAAAAAAAAACCCCCGTCGTCACGGTCCAACGCCACTGCCGAAGTTTCTTTTGTATATATATATATACACTTAGGTATGCGCTGGAGACGGCCAGACCTACCACGTTCCGACTATACACAGGACCGTTTTCAAAACTTAAAAGACTCGTGGGTCGGCGTGAAAAAAAAATTTTCTTTTACCATGTAAAATTAATGAATTATAATATTATTATTATTATTATGCGGACGTATGTATAATACGCGTACCCACTATAAATTACCAACTTATAATATTATATATGAGACAGTTGTGGTAGGTGTCTCCTAAATGCATAAATACATATTATTTAAATGTCTAAATAACTTTTCGCATAATAAACTTTGTAATAGCCCCGAAGGTGGACGGCGGAAAAATGTGTCCAGTAACTTTTTAATAATAATAATAGTATTTTTGGATCAAAATTAAGTCCGGACGAAAATTATCGGTCCATAATATATTATGATGTTATTAAGTATACCTAACACCTGCTATAATTATAATCTGCGCGTGGTTACGATTCTACACGTCGGTGGACTTCGGTCGCCGCAGCTTTCATCGCAATATATATAACAATACACACCGTTGTGATAATAATGAAATGTTTTCTGAGATCTGCACCGGTGCAACTGCGTCTCCGAAACAATTTACTCGCCAAAGTGACGATTTGAATCTCGTACAATATTATACTTAAGGACGCTCGGGAATTCTCGTAAGATCGAAAACTCTGTACAATGCGCATTCGTGCGGTACATTTCGGTCGACTCGGGGGCGAGATCAAGTTATTATAGCGTTATAATACACGCGACTCGATCTGCGGGGAATAATAAAAACAATGGAAACTTAATGCAAACATTTACGACAGACGATAATTAAAAAAAAAAGAGATGTTTTATACAGTCAATCGGTATAATATATTCTATGGAATCAAAATGACCCGCATAAACGCGAACACGTCATATTAAACGGAACTCGCTTTATATTATACATTATTAGGAGGTAGTCATTATACGATGTTTTAGTAGTTACTTCTTCTGCAGTCAAATGCCTTAATTACATCATGTAATTTAGACACGTATTATACCTATATATTATATTATACATAGCATGTGCCGGTAATAAGCACGTCCAGCAACAATGTAATAAAAATTAGTGGGTGGATTGTGTATTAGCGTATTTTTTTATCTATCATAATAATTTACATTAATAGTAAGTTATGGGAGTAAAAAATTACAAAGAGCTATAATTTATAAATTAGGCACTACTAAGAATTTGAATAAAAACAATATTGTAAAGCACATGATATATTATTATTACGTAAATGCTATAGTTTCACTAATAGAATTAGTCAACTATACTTATAAAATATTGTTGACATATTATTATACCGATGGCTTGGTGTGGTCTAGTCGATGGTATATCGAGTACATTATTCCACTAAATTGTTTCAGAGGGTAGTTTAATGGTTTTTTTTTTCTAAAAGAAATGTTATTTGGAAGAACACAAGATATTATTATAATATAGCATAAATAATGTGCATGTGTCTAGAATTCAAATTAATTACACAATTATAATATATTAATATGATACGTTTATAATCTAATCCGTATACGAATCGCACAACTTATACTATATCGATATGTTTTGTTGTGTTTTGCAGACCGCGCAGGAAGCAGAAGCTACTCGCCGTGTCCATTATAATAATATTATTATTGTACCCACTCGGAGGTTTTCGAGCCTCATCGCATTGTGTACCTACCTGCAGCATAGGTACGCCACGGGACGCCACGTACGACGCCCAGTGAACCGAAAAACCGACGGAGAAAACATCAGACCGGAGAGGGAGGAATCGTAGTTGCCGCTGCCACAATACACTGCACCGTCGTCGGCCCAAACGGAGATAAACTACTCATAACGTCCGGCGCGCACAGCAGTCGACATTGTGTGTGCGTACACCGTACACGCGTCGTGTGATCACACCACATTCATTGCGAGTCTTGCCCTGTACCCGGCAGGTAGTTCCGTCGACCGGATTTTCTCCGTCCGTCCGATAATCGTGCACGTGAAATACACTGAAATATCTATATAATAATTATAATATATTATATACGGACGTCCCCGCGGTCCAGATAACCGAATAGATTTTTGTTCCGATCGTACGAAAACCGCGATAACATGGCCGTGGTAAACATGAACAATCTGCTGAACGGCAAAGATTCCAGATGGCTGCAGTTGGAGGTGTGCAGGGAATACCAGCGAAACAAGTGCTCCAGACCCGACACGGATTGCAAGTTTGCGCACCCGGCCGCCAATGTGGAGGTTCAAAACGGTCGCGTCACCGCCTGTTATGACAGCATAAAGGTACTTGAACGTGTGTGTGTGTTTGTGATGATAGCTAGCGTCTTATCATTATTATTATTTATTTTTTTTTTTTTGGGAGAGAGGAGACTGGGCAGTTTTCTCTCGGGCACTTTGCTGTCACTCGAGATCACCTGCATGCTTACTTAATAATGTTACGCCTTGTCCATATAATATTATATATGAAAGTTGATCACGTTATCACAGGCCCATCGGTTTTACCAAAGTTAGGTTAGATATTATAAAAATATCGATACACGTTGCGCGAAAAAAATCACCCCGTATTATACGCATATGTACCTACGCATAGCCTAAGCTGCTTTTTTGGCGATCATATTATACAATAGTAGTTTCGTTAATATGCTCGTCTAGGCGCAGCGGCAAATACGTGTCCAGAAGATGCGACATAATATTATTTTTGTTTAACACGATTTTAAAAATAATTTAAATGTTAAAAAATGTTTTAAAAAATAGTACTAATACCGCGCGGCTTTGCCGATAATACGTCTGCATCGGACGTAGATATCCGTTACGTTGTATGCCGACAACATTATTGCGGGTGACTTGAAAACGGCTATAGAGCGAGACGCCACCGCCATTGCGCATTTGTACATAAAATATAATATTATACGGTGTTTGATAAGGGAGTTGGGAATGATTATATACGCTATGGGAAGGACCCCGCACAATAAATAATATAGTTTTGAAACAGTAATATTGTGTGTTGGGTACAACACAAGATACCTTAAACCGTACAGGGTACAACACCGTGATAGAGTATACCTACAAAATACAAATACTGTTTTTGGGCGACACGTGATTAGAAAGAGTAATCCGTATTCCGAATAACTCAGAATTATATTTCCGGGGCACTTGTGCTTGTTTTCCTCATGGGGTTTTTTCACTTCTGTTTTTTTTTTGTGGTATAAAGTTTCCGATCCTATGACCGACGTACTATCAGCAACGCATTCCTCGTGAGCGACATCCGAGAATAACCGCGAAACGGTTTTATTCAAATCAATATGTATATTGTATTGTTTTAAAATATATAATTAAATCAAACAAAACGATGTGTGCAGTCACAACGCTGTGAAAACTCCGATCAATCCATAATGATGTGTGGTGGACACTGGACATGAATCGCAACGTTGTATCGGTTCATGGTTGGTAAACATAATTTTACAAACAATACACGCATATAACTATTATCGAGACTATTATTATTTAAACTGCGCGAAAATTCGCGTTAACGCGGGATAACTCGACCAGATCTCGCCGACACTTGTGTACCCATATTATTATTTTATACTCGTATATGCATACGAACCGTGTGAATCTTTTCACCATAATAGATAGGATTATGTTGTCGATAAATGTGACTGTAAAATACTATTATGAAAGACCATGCGACACGCGTTAGGGTCAAGCACTCACGTGTCATAACTTAAGCCATATTATATACATGTGTGTACGGTGCATGTTTATATTATTATGGATAGGTACACCGCCACTTGTTCTCCACAATGGTCAGCTTTCCTCTGAAAATATACATGTAAAATCCGTCCCGGGTCCCGAAGATTTTAGAACTACCTCGCCCATCTGTCGTATGTAATAATATGTAGGTATGTGGCATCGGAAAGGCGTAAAAAAAATATAGCCCCTATTGTTTTTTTTTAGCAACGAACATTTACAATTTAATTGAATGAAGTGAAATGGCTATAAGTATTAGGTATTAGCTAATATATAATACATTTAAAATGTATGTTTAAAAATTCTGAAGACGAAAATACTGTTAGTTCTAATTGAAATAAAAATTTAAAATTAAAGTGTTGTTAACGTTTAGTAAAAAACTTAATTTATAAGAGTTATTTATTCAGAATTAGTTAGCGAAAATAGTGTAAGTTTATAAATGCAAACTTCAATCAAATTATTTCAAAGTTTTATTTACATTTTCATACGTACCATGTACATGTTAATTAATTGTATTTTTTAATGCTTAAAGTTTAGTACTTTTAACAATTACCTGTAGTACGGATATAATCACATTGTATAAACACAGGGTTGATGCACTCAACCCAAGGCACACTCAAAGGTTTAAGTGACTCAAAATAATTGGAGAGGTAGCAATAAAATCCTATTTAACAAAACATATTTAAAGTCAACTATATAGGTACCTAAATCCTGATTTTTATATTTATTACCTAGTGTATTTTTTCAAGAAAACCATAATATTAAATTATTAGTTATTTAAAATCACAATTTTTCAAAGAGATATGCGTTGTTTTTTGAAAAATTAGAACGGGGGGTGGGGAGATTATGACAAATGGGAGAAAAAAGTGTAGCTGCGCTGCGCCCCTCCCCAATCCTCATCACTCCCCTCCACCACAATTATATTTCACTGGGCGCTCATTTATGCTTTATATATACATATGTGCCCTTATGTATATTTATTATTTATTATAATACTGCTGCGGTATATGATTACACATTCACCATACACACGTACCTATATAATATAATATAATATATACGTAATATGAGTGCGATCGTGTCGTGCAATATATCACATACCTACGTACATATTATATATACGTACTCGCACACGTGTATGCGGGTGTACGATAAACCCGCTGTATGTATATATACCGTATTTGGGTGGATGTACGCACGACGTATATATCCGACAAAAATTTAGTATGCAATAGACGATCCAACCCGCTAATTTATCCGCGAGTCCGCGCCGCAGTTCCAATATACATATATATATATATATATATATTCGGAGCGCGTGTAATCCAATTTTCGAAATTAAAGGCACCGCGACAGGCGAATGGCTTTGGAAAGGAGAGACTTAATGATTAACCAACTAGCTAGGTTATTCGATACCTTTGTAGCGGCGTTTTAATCAGGCGCTTTATTCAGACGGTTTGAATGAGCGTATAATATTATACCTTATAATATACCTATATATACATGAGAAAATAAATATATAATATATAATATATTGCGGTGATGAACTGGTGGCAAAGAGTTCAAAAACCATCGACCGACCTTTTTATGTATATTATGTAAACGACATTATTATAATATTGTCACCAGCGCCGTGGAAAATTGGCGTGCCTATATAGTGGACGAGATCCCAAAATATTATATGGCCATCCTATCCCGACCGTGGTTTACTTCGAGTTTCGTCCGACGAAAGATTTAACGTTTTCCGATTTTATAACATTATTACTGTCACTTCACGTCATAATATTATTATCCGAGCATACACCTTGCACGTGTCGTGGACGCCACACGTGTGAAGGTCGTATGTTTCGTCTAACAACAACTACTATTGGTCCGTAAAATATATTACAGGTACCTATTATTAGGATATTCGGTATGCCGACCACTGAACTATTGAAAATTATATTATTTTATTATATTCCAACACGCCAATATCATAAGATTGCCTTTCCTGTATATTTCTATTTTGAATATTGAAAAAAATTTAAATATGTTGGATACATCATTAACGCGTTCTCATATTGTACAAAGGATAGTGGTATTTTTTTACATCTTTTTTCGATTAATTTAAACGCAGTAAAAAAAAAACAAAAGAGATCCTTACGTTTATTTTTATTTATTTTTTAATTGACAGTGACTTATTTCCATTTCAAACATATGTGGAATATTAATCATGTTCAAAACGATAATAAATGTAGTGTAGTGTGTTGCCTACACGTTATATAGCTTTGATCATTAATACTCATAAAAATTCTTTTACACGTTATTAATAATAAAAAAAGAAATGTATCATAGATATTTTTTTTAATTTGAGTCGGAATGTTGAATCTTATACCTATTATTATGATTATACAAATACAAGTTGGCATTTTTCATAACTCTATGGGTGGATACAATTAATACATAACGCCATACATTTTTATCTGCAACATATTATTTTGAAAACATCCCATATTTTGATGAATAATTGAAGAAACGTTAATTTCAATTTCTAGATCAACTCAGTGATATAATCAGTTATAATGTCTATGATGTATATTGTATACCCACTCGATTAATATTTTAATGACATTAAAGTCTCATAATAATTTATTGTTTGAAGTTGTTATAAAATCACTGTTAACTATCGCACAGAACCTTCACCTTTTTAAATATTTTTTTTTTCAGAGCGATCACTTATAATTTAAAATGTTTGACAAATAGTAAAAGTTAACACAGCACTTATCAGGTATACAACGCCAGTAAAAATAATTTTTGTATTAGTTTGAGAAATACGCAACTAACGATTTATGAAATTATTAAAAAAATATTATTTTTAATTTGTAAAAAAAAATACCAATTTACTGTTATATTACAAATTTTAATTAAAATTCTTAGTTCTCAAAATAATAATGCAGTTAATAATATTTATTGTAATGATTGCATAACGTTATGCAATTAATATAATAAATTAAATTATCATTAAATAGCCCATTTGATGGTCATAATTCGCATATTATGCAACTCGAACAGACCCTTTTAAGAGATGGTATGCAATTTGGACTGACCCTTTCAAGGGATGGCTTGCAAATTGAATGCAGTCATAATACTGTACAATGTGCAAAATACTCTCATATTTGTGGATATGTCCATGTCGTGTGAGTGTTTTTGACGTCGAGTTCGTCGAGTTCGTCGTGAACTTTTGTTTTCGAAATATAATAATTAATAAAGCGCAAAAACAGTTGATAATTATTTCAGCGTATAATATTATTATTATTTTTATCATTTTTTTTTTTTTTTTTTTTTGATACGAAAATCAGTCATTCGTTCTGCACGCATCATATAAATAATAAATATATTAAAATAATATAACAAAACTACTCACATTTTCATGGGAACGTCAGTGATAGGCATAATTATTATTGTAATTTATGGATACTGCAGTTTTCAAAACAATTAGTGGATATACGTCGATTGATCATAAATAATTCATCGCATGACAATTAAACGCAATAATTTCATCGAACGACAATAAATTGATCGCAAAATTATTGATGGTAAATCGCCAAGCGTGATATATCTTATCTGAGATAGGCTTTCGCTATGTTTCGTTGTTCGTATACAGATTACCATATAGTAGGCACAAAACCTATTTTTGTGATTTTATGACATGACAAAGGTAGACATCATAATAATATAAGTTATAGGCATCGCAAAGCATTTTCAATACAATATTGCAACCTTAATTTAAAATTAAAAATATAGCTGATATTATATTGTGCGTGATAACTTATAACAATATAGTATTATATACTAAATTGTGGGCTTAATTGTTTTTATCATTATTATTATTAATTGATACGCAATCTAAACTTGATTTTTAATTTTGTATTATTATTATTATTATTTTCATTCGTGTATTAATTTATGCATAATTTTTGTATTTATTGATAGCCATACAGGGCAAATAGCTAGTACAGAAGATACATTATATTACATAGGTTAGGGATAACATAGTAGTATAGTCGTATAGAAATAATGAGCAAACAACAATGTGTTTAACGTCGTACAACTATCGCCAAAGAAAAAATCAAAGTTGAATAGATGTTCATTACATTATAGGTAGTGTGAAATTATATTAACGGGACTATGAGTAACAAAATTACGTCTACTCGGTGCAATATGAAATATGATGTTAAGTCTGGTATTAACCGGGGAGGGGCTCTAATGCCAATAGGACTCATTATATACATATTTCCATACCTAAAATCAAAATTAAAATAGCTATACTATAAGTACGATGTTATAAATTGCGATGAATATAATATAGTTTCGGTAAATTTTTATTGCGATAATTTATTAGCATCAAACCATCCGCGTCCTGCGGTAAACTACTATTTATGACGGGTTATCATTTGTGTTATTTTCCGATTTTTGTTTGATTTTTGATTTTCTTCTTTGAGTCGCGGTTACTGCGCAAGATATAGTCACTGCAGTGCGCAGTCTGCCTCGAGAGTTATAATATACCTAGTTGATGCTTTTCATATTCCATTTTATTCCCGAGATCAAAACCATGTGTTGCACTTATAATCGAATCAACCATGTAATATTTCGTTAACTGTTGTTGTTGTGGTTGTTACTTACATAACGCGCTCCGTTGGTGTTTCGGACACATATTTTGAGTTTTTATCCGTCTGGTGGAGTTCGAAACGGACACGAGTGGAAAGTTTCTATATTGATATCCACTACGTTTAATAAGGAAATTAAAACTAATTTATATAAGCGCGGATCTTTCACCACTGCGTCAGTAACATATTAATACGTTTTTCCGCCACTGTGGTGTTCATTGACGCGATGATAAAATATAATATCATCGCACCACGTGACAGTGTAATTAGGTCAAGGTGTAATTTATTTAAATTATTATTAGGTTCCTGATGCGACACACTTGTCGTATAATATTATAAATATATTAATATATATATATATATATATAAACACAATATACGCAATGTTCGCCAAAGCGTATATTTATTCCATCAAACATTATTATAATGTTATACACTGCGCGCGTTATAGGCGGCAGTTATATCTATCAAACCTATAGTATATGGCCGTGCGTTTAAATATTCATGACAAAAGTTTCAACATAACCGTAATATTTCTCTTCAGATTCTCTCGATTATCACAATCGCTTACTATGATAATTATTATGATAATGCCTTATTCTCGCAAGCATATATTATTATTATTATTATTATCATTATTATTATTATTATTATTATTATGAGGTATAGCCGCTGTGGGTACGCACCGTCAACATAGACTGATGTAGCTGCGGTAATGTAGGGTAAGGTACCGAACCTATATATACGCGTATATTACTATAATAATATTACTTTTATTATCCAGTGAGGTATTACTAAACATATTCGTGGGTTTTCGCCTTTTTTACGCAGCTAGGTGACAATGGTAAAAACCTTATCATTAAGTCAAAAATAAAAAAATAAAATGTTTTCTGGCAACCCTTATTATATCTATGACTGTTAGAGTACGTGCACGTAATACTTTTGCGAAGATATTTCCTTGTGGATATTTATTGTAGTACTTTTCCAAACTAAAATCGTGAAAACCCAATGAAAATCGTGAAAGAAAAGATGCCATCCATTGATTACACTTTCTAATTTTGGAAACTTATAAATTCAGAAAAACAAAATAAAATTCAATACTCCTATAAATAGGTTTACTCAATTTACTCAACGGCATGAGGTAAATAATATGTCTTTGGTTCTCAAAATATTTTTGATTATCACCCGATATCTACTAAAACCCATTCTTGAGAATATATTGAAAATTACAAGTAATTATAGAATATTTTGTTTTCGTCACTAAAATCCTAATAGCCGTATACCAATACGTCTACCAATACCACTGCTTTTTTTATTACTATATTATACTATACACGTATATATTATTATATGCTAGGGTATATCCATCAAGCACCGCCATTTTATCCTTTAATCATCAAAAAAGTTTACTCTGATTTTGACATTCGGGGAGCATTACGAACTTTTTATCACTTTTTTTTTACTGTTAATTGGTAAGTCCATAATTTTTTTGTTTGTTGAAAATGTTAACGTTTTCACATCGTAGTTAATCGTACGAGTAGATCCCCTGAGCTATTAAAAACTCGCATACCTACAAATTATATCATATTACACTGTATCGATTCGTGTGCGGCTGACACTGCAAACGGCAACGCGGTATAACAGAACATCATATCACACAATACTGATAATAATAATAGTAATAGAGAACATAATATTATACCTATTGTTCGAAACGGACCGAAAGCCCATCGTTTACGTTGCGCTCCCGTTTGGATTCTATTTTATTACTTATAACTGTCGATTTTTTAACGTTACGTAATAATTGGTGGGTATAATAACATATTATGTATACCGACTAAATCGGATTAGCGGTCGAACACATTGCGCTTCGCGACGACCCTTTTACCGTATATTACTTACACACATACATGTAATAATATATATAATAGTTTTACGAACCGCGTAATTTGAGTACGGTGACTCGTTTTAAACGCCTACACGACCGTGCACTGCACTACAACAGGCCCATTCTCTTATCACGAAGTCATTTTCCCGGCGAATATGCCGCTACCCAGAAAACATTTTTTTTCCTTATTTGAAATTATTATTAACACATTATTTCTTCATTTGAATTTGAAATCATTATTAACACAATATTTTTTAAGTAAAAAAGTATGTAATGTTTGCTCTTTTATTATCGCGTTTAAGTTTTTTAATTTTTTACAGTAAACATTTTCGATTTTATATTCTCGGAAACAGAATTTTTTTCTGTGGACAATACGACCGTCTTTTAATAATCTGTCTAATCGGTATAAGAAATATTATTTTGTACACAGCTGTTCACCTTCGAAAATGTTGAAACGAACATCATCATAATATAATATATTACAATAAATATTATCATCATAGTATCTATAATACTACAATTTACAACAAAACAATACGTCGTATACATATATTTATGTCCAATGTGTCAATTCATAGTATTTGCAAATGCAAACATATTTAGTCTGAACACATTGATGATAAAATTATATTTTATCCTTTGAAACTAAATCCTCCGGAAACTCGATGACTTTGTTCTGTTTATAGTAGGACATTGTTTTATTAGAATTGAAGAATATATACGTCGTCTGCAGCTACAAATTCATTTACCATCAAGCCATCGAAGTCTGAAAAAAAATTGTTACGTTTTCCATCAATATAAATTATCAAATAATTACTCATCCGATTTTTAAAAGTTTATATATATTTAGTTTTTTGGCTTAGAGTTTTATACGATTCATTAATTAGGTAATAAAAGAAAAATATTTCAAATTTATTTGATGGTATCCATAAAATATTATGTTTTTTATTTGGCTTCACTTGGTCACACGAACAACTTAATCTCTTAATCTATTTAGTCGTAACTCAAATTATTCATTCCATGCATATCCGTTGTGATTGACTTTGCTATTTTTTTAACTCCTCTGCAGCGGAGTCAGTGGCAATGGTGGTACGTACACAGTATTTTTAATACACCCCCCCCCCCCCCAAATAAGACGGTGTAAGATTGTGAAATATAAAAAGCCAGGTGAAATAATCGGATGATTCATTTTTAATAACCCTGTATCATGCAGTTATACCTATTTCACATAATTAATTGAACAATAAAATTAGAACGAAAACAATTTTATCGCGTGTACTTACACAAATAATAATAATAATAATAATAATAATAATAATATTAGTATAATATATTAGTACTTATAATACAGTATCGTTTGATTGCGAAATAACTCGTCACGTCGCATATATTATTGCAGTCGCATATTTATAACATTATAGTAGAAGAAAATTGCACGTCAAGTCAAAAGCTAGATAATAATAATTAATCAAAATAGTAAAACTGCTCGTGACGACCTCGACTGGAATTGACTTTGACTCTTATTTACTCGTTATACATTGACCGCCATTGCGCAAGGGCTTTTAATAATATTATTATTATGCGTTCGTATATAATATACTGCAGGAGATAACAACGATCGCGATTGTAATATATAATATATACATTATAATAATTAATAATTATGTGCGGTTGTCGCAAATAAATAAAACGTGCCATATCACACGACTCGCGTGTACCTACATATATAACATAATTTAAAATATAATATGCGAGTGTATACCGAATTGGTTGCAGTTTGGTCGTGGCTGGTTGTCTGCAGCCTACACAATCCGTAATAACCAAACGAAGGGACCAATGAAGATGGATCGCGTTTTAAGTGTATGACGGCAAAATTTATTACAAAAATTATACAACATAAATATTACGATGACGATCGTTATATATTATTATATAATTTTTTTTTCTTTCCGTGCTCCTGCGACGACGTCCTCCGTAGCTCTTCTATTATTTGCCGTCGCCATCGCATTGTTGTGCGTTTAAGACATAACAATCGCAAATAGCATAATGATATATTAATACTGTCGTTGTATTGTTGCACTCGACGACGGGAAGAGAACAAACAAAAAATCTTAATGATCTAATCAATTTTTTGGGTTCCCCGCTCTGCGCAATAATATTATTTCAATTACTGTCGTCATGGTCTTGTAAGTATAGGTACTTGTTGTCACAGTGCCTATAGTATATTGTGAGTGCGTGCGCGTGCGCCTCAGTCGCCCTGCAGTGCATATCAGGGTTTTGAATCGGAACCAAAATCAATTTTAAATATCTATTGAAAATTGTAAAAAACCTTCTAGAAAATCAAAAGTAATGTAAAAATCAAATTATTTTAACGATATTATAATTTGTATATACAAATCATTGTAAATTAAAAAAAATATTACTGATAGCCAACTGGTCTATAATATTGTTAATTAGTAGGTTATAATTAATAACTAATATCTTATCTTCTCAGGCCCGTATCTATATCTAATTAAAAATCAGAAAACAATTAAATCAATATTGTACAACGATATAAAAATTGTAAAATTATATTTTATATTTGTATATTAGGTAAAAAACTAATATCATCGATAATCAAAAATTTTAAGCCCTGGTGCATAATACATTTGTAAAGTGAAACCTATCTAAATACCGAACACTCTCAGTCGCTGACATTTTGCCCATTATTCAGAGGGTTGAGTTTGAATAGTTTGTTCAAAAAAAAAAAAAAAATAGCTGCTCTAATTTAAATTATAGTTTGAGAATACGAAAATATTTGAATTAAATTTATATATATTTTTTTAAATCTGTCACATATAACTTCGGTCAGATGTCCATTTTAGTATCTATAGTGAACCAGCACCGTCACATAACTGCCGCGTGACGCGTCGAGGTGTATTATTATTCCCATGTGCGTTTTATCCGTTTTCATATTATTTTATTTTGTTATAAAAAATAATAATATGCCTATACATACCTACCTATATATTATACATTCGCATTCACTTTTAAACATAAATTGCGTAATGTACTTGCTCAATGAGAGAAAATTCAAAGGCTTTTAGCCTTACTGCACTTATTTAGTTACAACGATATACAACGATATACCAGATATTATCGTAGGTGTCCGCTACTTAGAGGTATCCGCTAAGGGAGAATGTTTTGCTGTAATAATATGACACACGCATATAATATACGTATCTGTACATAGTGCACAAACGTAAAAGATTCTTTACAATATTTACCGTCTCTGTTCCCCGCCATCGCCAACTGTGTACGAACATAGGTACTTTGTATGTATAATAAATCTATTGCCGCCTAAAAAAGCTACAGCTAATGTTCGAAAATATTATAAAAAATAATAGCTAAACTTTTAAAATGTTAGATTCATATAGTAATACATACGCCGATAATTTAAAACCCGAACGAGATCGATATCATACTCTTCTTCATGATGTCGTCATGGGGCTTATTACTGCTGAGAGGAGAAAAAAATG
Organism: Acyrthosiphon pisum; assembly: GCF_005508785.2. NCBI lineage: Eukaryota > Metazoa > Arthropoda > Insecta > Hemiptera > Aphididae > Acyrthosiphon > Acyrthosiphon pisum. The sequence continues at coordinate 5,234,570 of NC_042493.1, read as the reverse complement.
TTTAAATAAAAACACGAAACATGATATTTGGTGTGCAAAAGCACGCGTTGAGTTTTACTTTATAATAATGTTTCCTTATTCTGTGCGTAATCAAAGTTTAGGTTTTTCTTTAATAAATAAAACACATATATACTGCTTGGTATGCCACGGAGGTTTTCTTTTAATAATAAATTCAAAAATAGTTTTTGAAAATAAGTTAATTTTGCTTTACTTTAATTTAACACAATATCTTGTTGCTGGTTATAGCGAGTGGGTAGGCGTATATTATAATATAGCTATACTAAGACTGCAGACGAAAGAATTGCTTATTTCTGTCACCCCTGCCGCAAAGTTTTGAATAATATTAAAATTTGTGTCTTTCAAAGTTCACACCCGGTGAAAAAACCAATGGTTCTTTTTCGTAAAAAAAAACATTTATTTTTTTTCCCAACACATAATATAAATTATACTAGGTAATACGCACACTTGTTGTAGGTGTACGGTGTAATATTTGAAACGAATTTATATATTTATTTTTTAAATCTGTCACATAACTCCGGTCAGATATCCATTTTAGAATAATGAAAACCCGCACCGTCACGTCACTGCCGCGTGACTCGTCGAGGCGTATTATTTTATATTATTCCCATGCGCGTTTTATCCGTTTTCGTATATTATTTTATGACGAAAAAAAAATAATATATACGTAGGTAGGTATTCACTTTTATACATAAATTCCGTAATGTACCTGCGCCACGAGAGAAAATATAACGCTTTAAGCCTTAAATTTACTTAGCTAACGATACATATATATATACCCGCAATAATGGTATATGGATGTCCGCGCATAGCTGTAGTGTGGCGTGTTAGTGAGTAGTTTGGCTGTCGTTGAGCTAGAAAATATGAGAACAAATATTATCGATAATAGTAATATAATTGTGTTTACCTGTATGTAATGTTTTATTATTATTATTATTTTCCCTACCGGGCACTGTATGGATTTTCTGCAGTGCTGAACGCTATTCAGCAACAGTTCTTGTAGGCACGAAAATTCTCGCATTGCGTGTCAGCTGTAGTGTATGGTTTGCCGTAAAACGGAATATTCAAAAATAATATAAAATTATATTTACGGTGACCGTTCGCCCCGCAGCCGCACAAATCATTTTTCGACGTGATTGGGTGGTGGTGAAAGCGACAGGCTCGATTTTTTTTTAACACTTAACTGCATAGTTTTAATATAATAGTAATACGCTATGAGGTGGTGGTGGTAGCTGTATTATGACAATATTAATATGATATATAGATAGATAATGTATAATTCTATATTAACTTTTAAGTGCATAATGCATAATAAAATATGTATTATTTATATATTATTAAGTATTTTTTGTGGATATTTTTTGGTTCATGTTCATCCTGTATTTATACACGTTTTGAAGAATAGGTTGAACAACGACTATTGATTTATTTTAAACGTTACCGTAATTATTTATTTAGATGATTTATAGGTGTATCATTAATAAATATAATAATATTATATTATAACCTAGATAAATGTGTTGTATATTTTAGTCTAACCTGAAAGTTACGACATACCTACGTGCGCAAACTCATTTATCCTGTGCCACCACTCGTATAACGTTTAACGCAGAGTTCGATAGAAATACGTTTCGTTATAGGTAAGTTTGTAGGTACAAGACTTTCATATTATATTTAATAAATGCGAATCGTGATTTTCCACAATTTTTCACATTATTTTGGATATTCCTGTGCAAATGTTTTTACTTGTTTTTGCATATAGGTACATATTATTATTATCAAACAAATGTTTGTCCAAACTTGTCTTTATAATATATTCAGTCGATAAATATAAACGTTTATTTTTCGTTGATTAGTTGCAACTTATAGTGTTTCCAAACAAATTTTATGAACAACATATAACGACATTATGGGTTACAAAAATAATCCTTTACATTTTGTCAGATAAAAATAACCTGATTCATTGGGATTCTAGCTTATTGAATATAGTTATCATTATAAACCTCTAATCATAATATATTCATAAACATATGATAGGGTTATTCAATTTAACCACAATAGGTATGTACGTCGAGTTGCCGTAAACGTATGAATGACGCCACGAAAAATCTAACACAACAATATTATTATTATTATACAGTTATAATTATCATATATCTACGACTTGTTAAAAATATTTATTTTAGGATCATTTATGTATACAATTATATATTCTAATGATTTTCAGGCAACGGATATTGTAATGTGCTTATAATGGTGAATTTCGTCGGTGGTAAATGTAGAGTGTAACCGAGCCCCGGTGACGAGTGAACGAATTAACATATGTCTACGAGGCAATAACAACATGAGTGTAAATATTCCCCTTAATCTGACGTTTTGGTTATTATCAGGCCGCCAAAAACAACCGGGAACCGGGTCGTTTGGTAACCTGGGCCGTGTGTTTAAAATATTTATAAACAATCTTAAGATGTAGGTACACACACGGCAACGAGATAAGGCAGCCGCTAATCGCCATAAGCCCTGGCGCTGCAGCCCGTGCATGATTTTCTCATTGATTAATTATTATTATTATTATTTTATTCGCACATACAGCCGTAGTCAAATATTTGAATAGAAAGATAAACATAAAACGTTATAAAAGCTACTCGAAAACGTGTTTTAAACGTGTACCGCGCAGAGCACTTCACATGAGAACCGCCAGCATCGCGATCTGACGGTTTTAGTTAAAAATAGATAAGTGCAGAACGCGTATACATTATAATATATACATAATATTATTATTATAATTTATAATGTACTAATTTATACTCTTCAGTCTTCGGTCTTCGCCGCCCGTATATATAGAACGCGTGCACACCGCATATTTTCCCGAAACAAAGTTATTTCAGAGTAGAACTTCTATATTATTATACACCTAACCTATCCCTTTTGCGTGTAAAAGTTAATATATTTTGTTATAAGAAATTCAAAGAGAAAAAGTCGCCCAAAGACATTGTCGCGAAATTGAAAACGCCAAGAAAAAAAAAGGTTGTAAGAAGGCCGTTTCTTTTTTTTTTTTTGTACGTTTATGCAACGCCTATAGGAAGTTCCTTTACCGGTGTTAGGTAGCTATCTTCCTAATCTCTGTGAAATTGCTTGTGCCATTCATCTTAAAATAAATAAAACGTGAAAATGTGTGTCTGTGTCCGCCACTGTGCGTGGTTGTTTTTTCCTTTTCGTTTTATTTTTATTTTTAGAGGGGTAGATATATATGCAATTGACTTAGGTCGACGTTTCTCGTGGGACTTCTGAGAGCACTATGTCCACGTTGACCTTTACAGAATTTCGGATAAATTGGTTTTTGGTCTACACTGAACAATCGCGTGTAGTGTGGGCTCATATATATATATATCATGTTTTTTTTTCAATAAGGGCATATAAAAAATAATAATAATATACCAACGGAAATAATGCCAATGCTTCTATTTTGATGTACCTACAAAAGGAAATCTTGACGTACATATTATTTAAGCGGATTTTTCATCTTCGTCGAAGCATCCATCGAGGTTTTTTTTTTGATATCATTATTAAATTCCAAAATAACATGACATTGTGTAGTCACTTTAATTTAACGATACTACAAAGTAAGCAATACCTTGAGAAATTTTTGTACGAAATAATAATCTTCTATTCTAAATTTCACCCATTTGATGGATAATAAACAGTATAAAAATAATATTCTCTTGGCAAAGAATGAATATTATTTTTAGCAATTATTTAAAACTTTACCTAAAACAATACAAGGATCAGGGCGAGATTAACATTCATATATTATATTGCAAGCGAGTACATAATTATTTTCACTTTTAACCATTTACACATGACCAATTACACGGAAAACATTAAACGTTTGTATACAATAATAATATATCATAATGTTTATTTTTTCTTATCGTTTTAACCTTATTTTTTTAATTTAATCGACAATAATATTATATTAATTTATCTTTTAAACTGTATTGTATTATTATTCTTTTCCTATTTGCCAATTATGCACTTGACATTCATTTACATTGGAAATAATTATAAAAGTAACGATGACATGTATTTATATATTCGACATTGAACAAAGTACCTACTTTTTTAATAATCAAAACTAAACTTACTTGGGCCCGAATCACTGTATAAATATTATATGTACCTATTATATTGTGTGCTTATAAGATTATTTCACGCTCGTTCTGCAGGATTTCGATTTTGTTTTCATTTCGTCGCATTCATTCCGCTATTACTCTTGTTCTCTTATTTAATTCACTTTATATTTCTACATTTAAACGTATACCTAGGTATTATACCTACACACACCCAGTGCCTTAGTAACGTAGGTATATGTATAATAGTGTAGCTGATAGGTGAACCATAAAATATTTTATAAAAAAGTTGTATTTTTATTATGCGTATAAGTAGAATATGAATTTGAAAGAATTGTAAATGTCCTGACAAATGCGACAGTGGAAATAAATAAACTCCAATTAATGAACAGTTCTGTCAGTAGAAAATACATATAATACGCAGTATATTATAGTGTTAAGGGCGGCGAAGTCGAAGAGACAAAAAAATGTATAAGGAAAATATTATTGTGTTCGCAGACATACTTTTTATGGTTAGCGCATGAATACATTATTATCATCATCATCGTTGTTATTATTGTAATATTATTGCGCGGGTATGTGTGTGTGGGTATATCATTACGGCGTTGTATTTTTTCTTTTATTTCGGAAAATATTGGTTTCGTCTTTTACTTTTATGGAAATATAAATTTATTCCAGTGCATCGTTAGTTCAGCAGGTATGAAACTCATAATAGGTCTCAAGAGCCCAAATATGATAAGTGTGCGCTACGGTCCGCACGAGTTCCCCCCCCACACGGCCACACCTTGTGTTTTTTCTTCTCTCTTTTTTTTTTTGTTGAAATTGGAGAATTCACATTAAATAACATCCCTCGCGAGATGGTGATAATAATAATAATAATAATAATAATAGGTATATATTATAATACATAATATGGTAACCTAACCTGTATACATATATTATATTTATCGTATCATGCGATTCGCGTCTTATTATAATATCGTCTCTCGCGTCGTCCCTTAATGATACATGCATATTGTGTTTATATTATTTCTGTTGTTATTATAAAGAGCAGCACTTCTCGTACTCAAAAAATAAATAATTACATCGTCCGTATATTTTCCTGTTTACCGTTAATCACATTCGACATGCAGCTACGACATCGCAGTATTGCACTGCATACAACATTGCGCGTATAATACAATATAATACAAAAGTTTAGCGTACGAATATAATATAATGTGCGTATTATATAGTAATCGGGGACGCGCAAGAGGAGTCATTATACAAGTATTTACGTATTCAAAGGAGTTTAAAAAAGTACGTAGCGGGTCGTCCTTGTTTAAAAAGTCCGTTTATTTTTTAATATACCTACGTGTATTATACCACACACAGAATTTATAATATCGTATTCCACCGCGCTTCCAACTTCTTGATTCCTACCTACGGGTTTTGGCCATTCTTTTTCCAAAGTTCTGTCACATATATTATGTTATATACTTTGATACATATATATATATATATATATATATATATATATATATATATATTGTATTTAAGTTATGTTGAAAATCCAGTAGGTAGTCTTATATTGTATATCTTATAATAGAAAAAAATAATATATAAGGGAATGGGTAGGTAATACATTTGATTATTTTACATTATATTTCATTTCCGACGGCATAAAGTCTATACTTACAGTTAGGCACAAATCAACTATAAATATTATACTATATTTATATTATTATATACTATTAGTATAGTATTATAAAGAATACTTAATAGGTGCATCATGCAACATTTTTTAGGGTATGTGGGCACATATAGGTAACTTTAATTATTTATTAATAAAAAACAAAACTTTATTAGTCCAATTGTATCGATATAGATATTATATCTAATATAATTATTCAGAGTGATTCACCAAGCGTGCTCAAATAGTCAAATCAATTTTTTCCTTTAATAATGAATTAATTCGAATTTTGATTTTAGGAGTTTTTAAATATACGTCAAATTTTTCACAAATATCTTTCACTAATATCCACTGCATACACTCCTTAAGTAGTACAACAAAATCTCAAGAACTTGAAAGATATGGCCTTTAAGTACAGTTAAACATTTAAAACATCAGATTTTAAATAACTGCATTATCGACGAAACTGGTGGAGAGCATGCTAGGAATTCACCCTGTATAACAATCATATAGTTAAATATTCTGATTAGGCCTATAATGCTAAACTATTATATGTGATCAGAAATATTGGATGTGACTTAAAAATCAAGAGCTGGTAGGTCAGGGTTAACACATATTATTATTACATAACATATATGCCATTATATGACGGATCGACAAAACAAAGACAAAATGAAACATTAGAATTGATTGTAACTCAGATTTTTTAAAATAAAAATTTAAAAAAAAGTAATACCTCAACTGTTAAAATAATTATACTCGATGTATATTGTAGTAAGTACTGAGGATATTTTATAAATATATTTTCTTGAGTAAACTGAAGCCATATAATATATTAAGCATGAATTATTCGAGACAATATTACGCCGAATGTGTATTATACTGTTATATGGTACTCGTGGTAATTCTGGTTTAAGGAGGTACAAGTTCTAGAATATTGTTGGTGCAATAACTATAATGGCACTATGATTACTTGTAACTCGTCACGGAATCACAGGGTATAAAATACCCGGAAATGAGGAAAGTACGGAGAAGTTCAATACAATCGGCACAATTTCAACATTATATTAAAATATAAGCCACAGTCGGAAGTGTTCCAGGACATGGGTACTGCGAATTGGGACTTGAGTTGTATTAGCTTTAGTTTTTGCTGTTGCAGGGCGTGTGCACAATGGGCCTTTAGATAGTCTGAGTGTTAGTTTCTTAGAGCCTCTAGTGGACCCATCCTAAAACAACAAAAACTAGTACAAATACGACTCGTAATTTATATAGATATTATATACCTAGAAGGTACCTATAATATATAATAGCAACGGACGGCAAACATCCGTGGAAAGTAACTTTCAGCGTTACCTATTTGTCGCATTTCCCCCTTATTCGATTATTCGCATAATGACGCTTTGAAGTATAATGTTTTAAACATTGCGAAGACGCGTTTCAATCTCGTATTACAATATTATAATATATTGCACCGACACAATACGGTGCGCTATTGTGACGAGATGCAAATAATAATAATAATATATCTGTAAACGGTTTCGCGATCACGTCTCTTCGTATTTCCATTAACACGATTATTATTATTTTCTCATTTTCGAATACCACTCGTAACCGGTGACGCATATTATACTATTAATTCATATTTCCGTCAGCGATGATCGACGTAAATACCATATATTTTAGACGAAATTTCGTGCCCGAATGTGGCTATAATGATTCAGCTTTATTCATAGATCGTCCGCCATATGCATATCTATGAGTTATTACTACAATAGTTCTGAAAAATGCTTGCAAACATGTATTATGTTATAACTCCTGTTAAGGTTTTCAAAATGTAAGTTTTCGATTTTAAAATGAGTAAAAAATGGTTATATAGGTTTAGTGCGCAGGTAACAATGTCGCACCCAGGAGGGGGTTTTGAGGCTGAAGCCTCCAGTATAAGTAACTGGTATCAACATTTTTTGTGGTTACCGCTAAAGCTAAAGCGGTAACCAATAATTTCGATAACGGTCTCAAGCCCTGATAAAAATAATAATAAAAATTCGAATTTATAAAAACTGAATATAATAGATTGGTAACGATTTGAAATTCGTTACTACCAGAAAACTAAATACTGGTTAGGTCAAGTTCCGGGTCCCAGATTCCAGTATTTTGAATTACGGTTCCAATAAGCTCTGACTCAGAAACTACCGGTATATAACAACTGTTATTATTAACTCAAACACACGACAATATTAATAATATGCGTTTATTCTTAGACAACGGAATATTATTGTTACGTACCTAGGACAACAATATAATATTGTTGTACGCGATTCCCCCCACCCCCTCCCGGCGTAACCCGTAAACCGTTTAAAATCACGTGAACGAATTTGGCCCACATCTCGGCGTGGGCGAGAGTGCACTCGCGCGCGCGTGTGTGTGTGTGTGTGTGTGTGTGTGTCTGAGACCTGAGTGTAATCAAGACGATAGGAGTGCAAAAGTTGCATAAAAAAAAAATAAAAAATAGCTAATAGCAGTTGACAGTCGTTGCCAATTATCGCGCAAACTGCACACACCACACATTCGTTCGCGTTGATGTGTGTAGAATTTCGTTTGAACTGGCACGACTTCTTGCGGGTACGAAAACAAAGAAATAATAACACCTAACGATCGTTGTATAATATTATACGGTGTCTTTTCACTAACGAAATTCCACAAGTATGCCGGCTAATGTGGCGAACGTATAATATAATGGCATACATTTAGGTGGGTAATGCCTTCACGCGAGCAGCGTAAGTTGTTAAGGATCCATTCGTCTTTTAAGGAGCACCGCGGGAAGGGACGGCGGGTTCCATTGTTTTTCAAAAGAATGGCGGCGGCGTGAATTATTATTTCCTTATTTTTACGTAAATATTGTAATATTCTTTTTTCCGCTTGAAAATATGTTTTCAAAACGTGGCGATTGACGGCAATGTATTACGTCTTTCAATTTTTCAAGTAGAAATTTCTAGTCATTTATATCACCAATTTCCTATAATTATTGGTAGGTATTTACTAAATTTTAAATAACTACTGACTTAGAATTAGTTTTATTTTTACAATAATCATTATATTTTATTATTTCATATATATTGTTACAAGACGTATTCTATTTCGAAATAAGATATAAAACTCCAGCAATGAATATCCAATAGACCGGAGACGATGAAAATGACTGACGATGATATAAAATAGTTACAATATTTACAAATGTATACTATAAATATATCTTTTCACTACTCTTTAATCTTTTATATGAATGTTATATTTGTATACCTAACAGTTTGCACTTTGCACACAAGAAGTGATACGAGAGTTAATGTAAATTATTTAATTTAATTTATTCAGTTAAATGACGTATCAATAATCTATACTTTACAATTTGTTATGGGGGGGGGGGGGGATTAGTAAGGGACGAGAAATGAAACGAGTTCATTTTAATATTAAAGGGATGTTGAATTGAAAATTTATATTTCTTATATAAAAGGAGCGTTAACAACACTGCCTATACACGCGTAATATCGTAATATCGTAATATCGTAATATCGTTTACTGTCGTTGCATTATACGGAATATATAATAGCAGTTTCCACTCCTCAGTTTTTTTTTGTCAATGGTATTATTTAAAAAAAAATAAATTACTCTCATCGGTTAAACGCGTGTAGACCAATAAACTTTTTTCCTCGCCACTGACCCGACCGGCTTAATATAATAATAATATGTCACCACCAACTTTTTTCATACGCTCTCAGCAGATCAGAAATATACATATGGGAATCGAAACAGAATACATGAATAAAAAGTTCAAGCCAAGTGCAGTAACTATGTTCAAAATATCTAAAGCCCTAAAACCCAAAATTACCTTTTTCATTATTATTATTATCGTTTTCTTTTCTACATAAAAATATGAAAACTTGGCAATTTGTAATACGCCTATGTAGTTTGTAACAAGAATAGCTTTGAAGTGAACGCTTCGACGTGAGTATATCCCAAAAATAGGTCAACGGATCTTTTCATAATAACGTGCGTAGAACCTTTTGTGAAAAGTCTCGTACTCTCGCCACTATATAGTATAATACTAGCTTAATTTGCACTAAAAATCTAAAATCTACATTTTATTTCGTTTCTCTTTTTATTTTTACTATAAACTGAACCCCATAATATTATATAAAGGTAGGTACCCAGTAACATACACTCAATACCATTCCGTTTCCGGTGAAATATGCGAACTTTGATCGGTTAAGAGATTATTCTGTCATCCGGTGGCTGCCAATGGCCGCTTGACCGATCATCTCTGTAAAGCTTAGGTACCTACACGACTCGTAAACGGTTACACCATGAATTACATGTGCATTGCTAATCGGAATTGAATTTAGTTCGTATATGGGGTGCGTATATTATACACCGTGTGATTCAACAACCACTAAATATATTATAGCTCTGGGTTGGATGACCTACTTAGATTAAAATAGGGTTTTGGGGAGGTGAAAGAGCTGAGATTGAATCATTTATTTTCAAATGTAAAATATTGAACCGTTTTAGTACAATTATGCGCAATATAAACTTACTTTTTTTTTTTTAATAGCAACGGTTATTTTTTTCTACAGATTGGGATAGGATATGTTTTATAATTCATTACGAAATTGACAAAGTTAATGTAACTAAGTTGAAATTTACGAATAATCACTTTTAACAACATTTTAACCACGTTATAATCTTATGCTCACATGTAACCAAAGATGTTGCAAAGTGTTAGTATTATAAATTTTTTATTTCTTACTTTATTTTAGCTTCACTTGTACATACTCGTATCTACGGAGGCACGGAGTAACGGACAGGGTCACACGCAATCGCGTCTTATAGTATTTTGTAAACGTTCACTAAGCCTATTTGAGTGGAAAATATCCATCGAATTGTCATAAAATCTAAGTGCCGTGGTAGGTCGGTTCTTGTGGTTCTCTATGTAATAAAGTTATGCTTTCTAATCGATGCCCTCCCCCCTACGAATGTTTTTCCCACGTTCGCCACTACAGGTCCGATATAATTTTTTCGACTAAGGAAATTATTTTCATCGTCATTCGCGTATTTTAAAATTATACAATATACTTTCGAATGAATTTTGGTTAACAAAATCTATTTTTATTAACTTTACATTATAATAGCGATCATTATATACAATTATTGTTGCATGTCTATAATAAAAAGTGTGTGCCACGTCGTTCACGAACAATCTTATAATTTATTCAGTCCGTTCGGGTTTTTTTTTCTACTTTGGGAGATATCGTCTCGAAGGCGTCCACACCCTACAACCCGTAAAACAAAAGCTGAAAACTAAAACATAGGTACACATCTATCCTCGGCCTCGGCGTAATTAATATAATGACTGTTTACCTGTGTATAATATTGTAATACGTATATACGTATAATGATATGCTATATAACCGTATATTATATTGTTTGTACATGAACAAAATAACGAAAAACGTCGTCGCTGTAGAAATGAAATAATAATAATATATTAGAAATGTACAGAATCGTGATGTCGTGCGGCGTTACCTACATAACCTACTCGTACATATTACACGTATTATAATTTAATATTATTATGTCAGACACGTGGTTTTTATCGAACTCTAAATTCCACACGATAATAATAATATTATAATGTGTAATAATATGTGTGTGTGTGTGTGTGTGTGTGTGTATGTCACTGAAGCAAGTGTTTGCAGATTATTGGGAGTTGCAGTGGGGTACTGAGGTTTACTCAATACTCCGATACATAATATAATAGTGGCGCATATCATTACAACTGTTTGTAAAAATTCCACTTGTGCCATTACACCAGCAACAGAATATAACTATCATTTTTTCTATCAAACGTGTTTTATTACGGGGTATATATGAATGAATTTAGTGGGAAATCCCAAAATTGTTGAACAATTTTATTTGAATTAAAAAAAAAAAAACATAATATTAGATATTTTTCAGTACCTTTTTAAAAATGTGTTACAACATAGAAAAACACGCTTTTCGCGTATTGATTGAATACTGAATAAATGTGAACAGTTTAAACAAAACGATTACAATTAGTAATTTGGTACATTGCACGGAGGCACAATCGTGATATTTATCGTTTTTAGTCTAATTATTAAATGTGTATGCGTAGTACAATTGCATAATATATTACAATTTAATGACAACATTGGAAAGCGTTTACATGATATTATTCGACCATGTGTTTGATAGTAAATTTTAATGGAAAATAAAAACATTGATCAGTAGGTACTCAATGGTCACTCGTATACAATAATAATCGCAACTATCGTTGATCTTCTCCAAACCAATTCATTATTTTGGAATCACATAGGCGATAGGTACTATATTATATACTCGGGGAGCTGATCAATTGCGAACGTATAACGTTAGTTATTGCCCACGAAAGTTATCAGTCTTTTTTCACAGTGTGTAATTCGAATGGAATTCGAAACGTCTACAGTCTTACTCGTATACAACCGATTAAATACAAATTGGATTGTTTTGTGTTTATATTTTTTAAGCAACAGCCGTTTATCGTAAATTAAATTTCCTATTTCCGTTTATTATATACTTACTTTTAAGAATGTTTCGATAATTATTCCTAGTCACAAGTTTCGTGCTCTGGCTCATATCTCTCGTTTGGTTGCAGAAATTGGTTAAATATTTATTTTTAAAATAAATTAATATTGGTGGATGTAAGTTTCGACCATTTATTCGCTATAATAAATCTCACGCTGATGGTGGACTTTTATTTTATTTTCAAGAAAATATTTATACTTTTAATTAATTTATATTTATATAAGTACCTGAACATGTTTGGGGAAAAATGTAGCAGTAAGTTGAAGTTTGAGCCTAATTAGAATGTTGGTAATGGGAAAATTTCAAGTCCCACCCACCGCACACATAAGACCGAATATTAGGGCCAATGATGATCAGAAGGAATGTTAAAGACATCCCAGTTGATAGGTATAGGTTTAAATCACCGCACCAATATGTTCAAGACAAAATATGTTTATAATTAGTTTGATGCGTTTTAGCGTTTGAGAAACTTTGTTTTAACTAACACAATACAATTTCATGATAACAATTATGTACAAATTGTTCACACATTTAGGTCCAGTGGTGCCAGTATTTTACTATACAAAGTGAAGAGATCGTTTCGCTTAATAAATTTGGTCAAGATCCTTAGAAACCCTTTCTCAAATCGATTTGCTACAAAATATTTTCATTATTTCCATTTCGATACAATATCTGTATTTAATCTAACCTAACCTAACCTGAGTTTAACAAGGCAAGCATATCAAGTAACCATTGTGGCAAATGGTGGTTATGACAAATTGTAATTATGTTCACAACTACAACAATTACAAACATTTTTCACCACAAGTTTCAACTCACCGGGGGCATCAGGTGTGTGATTCTTCCGAGCCGCCTATATTATATAATTGGGCGGGTGACAGAATTCTGAGCCGAGTGGTACTTTATGCAGGCGCTTTACCTAATCAAAATTAAATTCGTTGTTCGTAAGGAACCCGGGTCCGTTAATTTCGTTTGTGTATGGGGTCGGTGTGAATAATTTGAGGTCACTCGTCGAGCCACTCAACTGAAGTGAACGCCACGACGTCGTGGTTTTTTTTCATTTATTATTCTAGTACGTACTTATAATATTTAAAATGACAGTCCGCCGAGTGCTACTGTAATAACGTATAATCGGGAAAACATGTATATTATACATTTATACACATTCATCGTCCCAGCGATGAAACATAGGACAAGACGTATAAGAGGTATAACATTACGCCAACCCCCGAAATTAATTTTGTCGAGAAATCGAGAATTATAATAAGGACAGTTTTTTTTAAGTTTATATTTTTTGGTCATACACTTAAAAATAATGTAGTAATTTTTTTGAGTAACATAATTCCACGTTACCCGATTGAAGTGTTTTATCTTTATACGTAAATCTGTAACTCAAGGTCGCAGATATAAGCCAAAGGGCAAACCTTTTTCTTAATCACCATCACTCCATATCATTGCAGGCTTTTTAAACAGTTATTAATTGAACTATCATTATTTATCTATTAAATATTGAACTGTTATTGTGAACTGCATATGTGTTTCCTTGTCAGGTTAGGTTAAGTTAATCGTTCATGACATTACATTTTGCCTTTTTGTTAATCCATTCAAACTCTTAAGTTTATTCAAATATTATTTTCCCAACTTTTCAGACGAACAATTAAAGTAAAAGTGTGCAGACAAAAACTGCACTTATACGCTATAGTTATACTGTATGCTGAATAAGTATCAACAAAAAATATTTTTAATTTATACTTTTTCTAAATTACAGTGCAGGAGACATATAAGGACTACAGCAGTAAAAACAATACATTATATTATAATAATATTAATCATGATAGTTTTTACCTATGTTTATAGTGTACACATGTATGCAGCTTTACATTGAATTTACAAAAAAATATATTTATTAATTGTGAACATAATTTCTGGAAAATTTTTAAAATATTGCATTTTTTCAACACGCACTATTAATAAATTTAATTAGGCATTTAATATATTTTTATATATTGTCCATAACACGAGCTTTGTATCTATATACAAAATCGCTAATGGACCTAAAATTCAAATGGCCATTTGAACTTCGATTCAACAACAAATGGACTCAGGAGCATGCTCAATAAAAATGGGAAAGGGTTCATAGGGTTCGAAATACGGTACTTTGTCTATTTAAAAAAATATGTACGTATTTATTTAGCCAAACACTTCGTTTTTAGCGCAATATTCTTCCGAAAATCTGAAAAATTAATAATAAATATAGTATTGTTTAAAAGCTTAACTGTATTGAGTTTAATGTAAGTGGAAAGGATTTGTATGCGTTTTTTTTTCAGTAAATTGGGCTGGTCAAAACTTTAGCTTCCATTTTTTTTTTTAAACTATAATGTCACCACCGTGCCCCACCTCTCAAGAATATAACAAAATATTTAACACCTGGCACCATAGAATATTCTTGAGAACTCGTCTGAATGGACTACTCAAAATTATAATTATTAATTATAGAGGTCCAAAAGATATCGCGTTCAGGGATCCATGCGAGTTTAATCTTTAATTATGTGACTTGGCATAGTAGTTTAAATAGTTAAATAGTTAAATAGTTTTAATATTATTATACCTCCAAAGGAATTCTCGTACACAGCTTGCTGAGTACTTCTATATGCAACTATAATAGGTATATTAATTCTGATAGTGGCCACCAGTCCATCTACCTATTCTAATTAATAATAATATAATAACTAGGCACTTGATATAAATTTATCGTCCGAATGTCCTGGGATGAACGTGAAATAGGTAATAACAATGAGATGATGAACACATAGTCACTAGGTATTATAAAAAATTAAAAATATACTATCGTTAAAATATTATATATTTTGTATAAATTCGTATTTGTTTGTGTCGATCGTAGGTAAGGTAGCTATAATAGTTTTACGTTGACGGGCCAAACCCGTCGCGCCGTGTCGTCGCCGTCATAGATTATTATTATTATAAAATATATTGACGCATTTGATTGGTTTGCTGTGCGTGCAGACTGTCATCGCCGCCGCGACAGTGGCTTAACTTGTCATGCTCACGCGATCATTATTACTATTATTAGTGATATTACCACTGAGTATTATTATAATATATTGTATACTCAATGGTATTACTATTTATATTATTAATATCCGTGCAAACTGCAAACGCTGTGGCGGTGCAGGCGACGACCACGGCGCCAGGTGGTGTGGCGAAAACACAACAATAGGTTTTCGTGTTTTTTGCGTTTTCGGCATAATATGGTTCTGAATATTGGCTCCAAAACGTCAGGGTCGGTGTTCCCGGTTAGAACTTAATAATGTGATTTACCCTTTTGAATATCTTATAGGTTTCTTTAATAACTAAAAAAAAAACAATTAATTTGAATATTATAGATACCTAATATTTGCAATCTAATGCTAATATTCTAAATAGGTTTTTTAGTTATAAACAGCTTAGTAAAAACGTTAATATTTGAACAAATCATATTATCTTATTTTTGTTTCCTTAAAAAAATTTTATTTAGTTTAATGTACATTTATAGGTAATTATTATATTATAGGACCTATAATATATGTAGATAGTATAAGACTTTTATTTTAAATCGGTGATTTATTATTTTACACAGAAATAAGGCCTTATGAATATCTCCCGTTGAATGGAAACCAATAATGATATTGGGTTTAAGCTGTTTTTTCAATGCCTGAAAATTTTCCTTCACTCTATACATGGACATCATTATATTCGGGGGCGTGTCATCGAAAGGAAGAAATAGGTATTAGGTAGTTGTGTCAAAAATTCATACATTTTGTTCGGTAATTTTTTTTCACATGTTATTTTAATTATTAACCAGTAGTTACTGATTTATTGTTTTGATGTTGTTGTTATGGAATAGGTAATTAATAACCTAACGAGTTGACTCGTTTTAATTAAGGTAAATAAGTCCATTACACTAAACTATAAATTACGCGTAAGTATCTGCAGCTATCTAGCGGTTACCTGAAATGTACCTATACAAAAAGTGGGTGATTAAAACAAAGTTTCCTTTGAGCATCATCATTTTTTAATATTAATCAAAACCTCGTAGATTTGTCAATGTTATAACTAATAATTATAATTTTTTTGTCTTATGCATCTTGCATATTATTATTCAAGTTAATCGAAAATTATATCACAATATGATTCCAGATGAAAGTTATAACACGTAAACGTTTAATATTGTGTAAGTATTTCCGGAACGACGAAGCCCCCTGTATATTAAATAGGTAGGTACCCAGGTATATAATATATATCTGTATAACCAGGTTACCTCCTTACAAATTAATATTAAACGTTCGGTTACTCGTTTTTCTACTCATAACGTTATAATCATCAATCACCATTGTCAACTACACTCATCAAAAGAAATCTCCGTTTTTTTCCACTTTCGAAAATCTCCGCTCGACGAATCCATCATCGTACTTACAACGCATATTACAAAAATCCGGAGGTCTTGAAGGCGAGTCGAGTGTGTAGAACGTGGTGTTTACCTTCGTTTATTATGAAACACGCAATATTTTGCACTGATCTGACTGCTGCTACATCACGATGCGTACAATAATTCTTATCTGTTAAGCAGCCTGCAGCGACGATGTGACGAGATGATCGGTTTTTTTTATTCCGCTAAGTACATCATCCAAAGATAATCGCACGTGACGTCATTAAACTGTCCCGTTTTTGCAGTCGACCAAATGTACAAATCAAATTAAAATATAATTTCATGAACGATAGGATGGTTACATTATTATATGCTGCATAAATCAATAATATTGCATAGTATGACAGTATAATGTAGGTACTGTTTTTGTGAAAATACGTAAAATAGTTTCCGTCGGATTTATATTATCACAATATTATAGTTTTGTTGAAACGCGACTGAAATCGCGGTAGATGCGGTACGTAAGAACCAGCACGGTTAAATATTGTTTAAATTTCTTCGATATAGGTAGTAAGATAGTAGGTAGTACGTATACTTACTAGGTTGGAAGACAGTATCTTATTTATTTTTCCTCGCACACTCAAAGAAAAACTGCTGAGGAAATCGCTACCACTTCAAAATATTATTTGGACGCACGGGTTTCAACCGATCGACTGTAGGTGGGGGAAGGTGGAGTTGGTGCTCTCAAATGCTCGAAAATTACACAGTACGCACAGAACATGTTGTATCTTAAAATCAAAATTATACCTCCAACACGACCATGTATAATTATTATTTTAAAACAGTAGGTACCTATAATATTATTATCGTTATGTATATGCACATCGTTCTCGTATAATTTATTGGTGTTTGATGCGGAATCGAGTGTGATTAGTCCTGGGGGCCAAATTATTATTACCCATACCTGTTGCTGTAGGTACATAGTCCGGCGGCGCCACTATACATATAATTTAGCATTTACACATGGCTGGTGATTTGAAAATACATTATGTAGACTTGGAGCGGAACAATGAAACAGTTTTAGAACGAAATCGATTTTCTTTGTTGTAATTAAAAAACGAATAATCATAGATACTTGAAATATTCACCGAATATTTAAACTGCTCACAATTTTTTAGACGTGATATAATTTTCAATTTTGGATTTTTTGAGGCACCTACCTATTTATAGGCACTTATAGTTAAAAATTCATAAAATTATCAACTGGGTTTAATACACATTAGTCTTGAAAAATAATACAATAACTTTTTAATGTGTTGTTCTATAGTAACCTAAAAATATCAAAAATACATAATCACAATTGTTTTCATATAGATAATTAAGTTCATAACTTTTATGAAATTGAATATTCAAACGAAAAATAAAGACTTTAATTATTTTATGTTATTTAAACAATATTATTCGAAGGAATATGAAACTTTTTGCCATTCCGTTTATTATTATTTTCTATAAATAATGTTATTTTCAGCGTATTTAGATTAATTTTAAGCTTTTTATACCACGAACCTATTTATTCTGTACTATGGTGCGTCGGTATCGACTTAAAAGTTAATAGCAGCTAGGAATATTATATAAAATTATATTATTATTATTACTATAGGATTTATGCGATTTGTTTTTGGTGAAAGTTAGTCCAAACTACCGTATCAGGTACTCATAGAAATATATTAACTAATAGTAATGTATATATAATTAAACACCCTTAGAAATTTAGGCTGCCGTTGATCTTGCTTCACCCTGCAGCACACGCTCATAAATTATTTTCCTCCGTAATATTACGTCATGCCGAGTCGATAAGGTTAGCGGTTAAAGTCAGAGGTCGAACTGGCATTTTTGTGGAAGTCCCCAGTGGAATAAGTGAGATGGAGCTCTTCTAATATTTATTTTTTTCAAACCCTTACCTACTATTTATTATAATAGTATATAATAGTTATTTTGAAAAACACAATAAACGTCCACATTACGCTAGCAGTATCACCCGACTTTGCTCGGGTTTAAATTAATCTAAATTGTATTAAACATATTTGTAAACATTTTTATGTGTCATATTTCTGCTAATTATTATAGTCATCAGATCTGTGACAAATGGCAACTATTTAAATAATCAAACAAATATTTGATTTACATGAGCACAAGCTAAGTTCATGTGTGAAAGCTACCTTATAGTAACCTGTAATGGTTGTCGAAATAAGCTATAAACACCATCCGAATCTCGAGGAATTTATTGATAAGTACAACTTTTATGGAAAACAGTCCAGTATTTTTTGAGTATATAGAGGGCAAACAAAGAAACATAAATATTTTAATATATTGATAAGATTATGTTTAGCTTATAATATAATATTATATACATGTAGATGGAACGGTACGTGCCTATTTAAAAATTAGGTACAACCTTAGCTGCAGATAACACGTTTTTGTTGTACCTATACAACAAATAATAAAATGTGGGAGCGAACATGTAGGTACCATTATATTATCATCGGTTGCTTAACAACATTACGTATACTTATGATTATTTTTCAAACCGTATAGTGCGTCACGTGTAATATAATAATATAATAAATGTGATAAAATCGTCTGAAATTGTATAGGTATCACTACAGGTATGAGAGAGTGCAGAGGCCAGAAGACCACTAGCTGCTGTGTATTTCATCAGTGTTTGCTAGTGGAGGTCTCGATAACGCCTAATGATTTCGATAAACAATATTATCATAGACTTTATTTTTAGTTCAGAATGTAAAAGTAGGTGGCGATACATGGTCACCTGTTTTGCGATAATCGGTGGTAGGCGCATTATAATTACATAATATTAGGTATCATTTCTAGACTTCTATAGCGTCGGGGAAGCTGCACAGGGACTAAGTACCCTTTTTCGAATATTTTAACGTACTTTAACTTTTGTTTTTTTAAAGTAGATAATGCGTTAGATGGTATGCTATCTACGAGCTATACTCCCCTCAGATCCCATTATAAAATATTTAAAAAAAAGGATTTTTCCGTTAATTGATTTATAATAGTTATTAGTTGAATGAACGGGTATAATATTTAAGTTGTAAAAACATATTTTCAAAAATGTCGAATCATCAATTAACCAACTGTCAATATTACCAAATCCGGCTGTAATATTCTATAGATAAGTATAATTCTGTTACCTACATAATATAAGTAATTAGAGTAACGTATAGATAACAAATATTATAATAATTAAATATTTCAATAATCTAACGTAGGCGCGTTTGACAATCATTATTCCGACGGGTCAGACGTTTGGACACGCACCCCAAATACGAATGTAGTCTAAAATGACTGGGGTTCGTAGTTGCACCGAATTTTCCTAGATATCCCCATAATATTATACGATTGTTGGTACAGTGCGGTGGAAGGGGAGTTATTGTGAACCGAAATGGTTCAAATTGTCGCAATGTGACTTTTTAGGTTCCGGTCCAAATTTATTACGCGTACTCGTATATATAGGCCTTTTTGATCTCGGTTCGAATTCTCGGCGAATCGCATAAACATAATAATATATTACTATTATTATATGCATAAGTACGTATATGTTTTGATGCAAATCGTGAGCTCCCTCATTTCCATATCATACTGTACCACCACCAACAAGATCGTTGACGTGAGCAGACAGATGACAATAATAATAATGGTAACAATAATAGTTTTCTCAATATATTCTAGCAGCCGTATATAATTATAATGACGACGAGAGCGTATAATATTATCGTGTCGCATCCACAAACGCCGCTGTTGCAGCGATATTGCATGCATACCGCGGTTGTTCGTCAACAGCCGTTAAACTTACGTAAATCTATAGTTTCAGGGAATACCTACGTCACAGTGCGAACTATGTCGAAAAGCGACGAAAAAAGTAATATTTCTTACACAATTTTATATAGGCGGCTTTGGTAGCAGTGACCGGGGAAACGACGCAGCAAAATGTAATACCTATTTCCAACGGGTTTCGATTATATCTACAATTATATTGTTATCAATTCATTAATATTCGTGTAGGTAAGTGCAGTGTTGAGATTCTGACCACGACATTAAAATATTCTCGGCCCCGTGTTTCGCATCAGATCAAAGGGTATGCGGGTACTGTGCGTGAGTGGTTTTAAAGGGAACTAAAAAAAAAAAATCGATAATTTTATCATAAAAACACGCGTGAATACAAAAATCGACGTCGTGTACAAAAAATGTAGAATACAAATCGTACCTATATAGTCACTGGTTTTTATTTTATGGTTCATACGAAATTCAGATTACTGCAGAGATAAGGCTGGGTAAATAAAACCGAAAGAATGCAGGAAATGGGTAATTTGTGCTCATGCGATATAATATTGTGTAGTTAAGTAATAATAGTAAAAATCGAATCAGATTCGGACGGAATCGTCGAACGAGGTGCAGGGTATATTGTGGCATCGGTGTATCTGGAAAGTTTTTAAACAAACCCTTTAACCCGACGACCATAAAAACAACCATAACCGATAACTGTCATCGTGTCGGTGTACGCAGGTACATATTGTTATTATAATAATAACATGTATTACATTATTATGAAAATATTAACCATTTGATTTCTTCTTTGAGATAAAGAAAGTTTTTCTTTTCAGTTTAAATCGTTGCGCTTTGGCACGTGGGTATTATATTATGCTCTATATAATGTCGATATATGTATACGCACAATTATATTCAGGATTTGTAAACTTTCTAGACACGCTCAACTCTGTATCATGTTGGTGCGTTTAATTTTTGTCACAATAATGAAATAATATTGTATATTTAAGTATGGTACGTACGCGGATGGCGGTTAAAACTGCATATACCGTGACACCACGTTTGTATAGCATACTGCAACAGAGGTCGCAAAGTTTAAATTTAGAACCAGTAGGATCCAACTTTAATGTAATGGTTTATGTATATTTTTAATTCCATTTTTTTTTATCTCTGTCTTAAGATTTAAATATAATATAATATAGGATGATTCACCCACAGACCATTCACCCACCACTCGCCACCGACCGTTTATCCTTCAATAATGCATTTATTCAAATTCTGATTTTAGGAATATAATTTTTGAGTATACTTTAAGACTATTATTTATTATTTGAGAAGGGTCATCATACATTATCACACCCACATCATATTATATTTCATTGACTATAATATTATTGTCCTTAACTCAAAAAGTATATAGGTACTCGTTAACGAATCAATGTTCTCGTTAATGTTCGTCAAAATGTTCATAAAAATTACTTATTCCAAAATTTAAAGTAGAAAAGATTGATTCTGTTTTTATAAAAATAGAAATTTGTATCTCCTCAACGTGCTTCTTAAGTCCTTCAAATATTTGAGAGTAGGTATAATTATGTTCAATTTTCAGTATGATTAAAAATTCCGAAAATTAATATTTGAATAAATGCACAGTTATAAGAAAAATCGAGGGTGAGCATACTTGATGAATCACCAGTACACTGTACATATTATATTATACAGGGTGGCCACTGCGTTTTCCCGTTAGACGGACGCAATAAAACGGGAAAACGGAACCCACTCCGCAGAATACATTATAATGCAAGGCTTTACACCCAAACGATTTATTCGGGTTATGGTTTCGGGTGCTTCAAATAAAAATAGAGGTTGTGGCTTCAGGTTTTCTTCATTTTAAAGAATATGGGTTTTGTTTAGCCAGTTTATTTATTCGAGTTATGGGTTATTTAAAATCGAGTAATATATCAATTTTGTTGTGCGTAAAGTGTTAAATTTGATTAAGCAAAGTATAAAGTTATACAATCAACTTTTCAGTACTAATGTCTAATACAGTAGTGACACACGTAATATAATTTAAAATTGTATAATATTAAATATTAAATGTTTTAACGACAAAGTATTAAATATTTCTAAAAAACATACACAAGACAATTTTCACTACGGACATAATAATATTATAATATTAAAAATTTAAAAATAACACAATTCAAAACAATTTATCAGTTGTATCACACTTGTCACATGTAACCATTGTTCTCAATTATGAAAAACTGAATTCTCCATGAAATATACATACAAATTCATATGTCACTTGAAAATGTAATATTTTTTTTGTACGGGTTATGGGTTAAAACCCGAATTCAATTTCGGTTTTGGGTGTTTCGGGTTATACGTCATCAAAATCAATCGGGTTATATGGGTTTACGGTTTTGATAGTTTTTAAGAGTTTTTTAAGGGTTTTGGCTATACGGGCTAAACGGGTGCAAAGCCTTGTTATAATGACGTATTGTACGAGAACGGTGATATGACTAGCGGTTTTTGGGTTGTTTGACTTGAACGATTTCAATTCGAAAACGTCATATCCCCGGTGAATATTGTAATTTATTATAATGAGTAGCAATACTAAACAGTTGTGGCGTGTGTGTATGGCCGCATAATTTTGTACTTAGATTTCAACACGTTATCATGTGCGCATCGTTTTGTATGCAGAAAAAAAGGTGATAAACGCGCTCGCTGTTAGAAATCGTTTACCATCTGATTACATATGTAATGATATTTAAAGTGCGGCAGCCATCCAGGACATTAATATATTGGATAATATTATGTAAAATGAATCGGAATCTATTAAAATTGTTACAAGTTGACCGCTGCTTGAAAAGTATCCGGTGAGTTCTGCGACGTGTGAATATAGCTTTTGTGACAGACGCCGTTTAAACATCTGGCCAAGGATCAGCATAATATACTGCACCTATATAATATTATAATAGCATTTACACGACACTGCAGTTTATTTGAGTTTTTTTTAAACAGCAGACGTGATTCAATTCTTCGTCAAACATTATAATAAGTCATACAATGCCGACAATCTATATAATTACCCCGTATTATACACGTAAATGTACAAAAAATATAAACTTGCATAACATTTTCCTAAATTTGAATTGGTGTACTATTTTCATATTTCAATTTGCATTTGAAGTAGGTATACGTTCAAAAAATTATTATTTGGAATACATATTTTGTGATTTTATATTTAAAAATACAAAAAGCCTAAATTTTATTTCCATGCTTAATTATTTATATTTAAGTCTCCACTGAAAAAGATATTTATGTACCATATTTCATAGACGCATGTTCAAGTATTTTCAAGTATATTTCAATATATTTTTACTTAAATATTTTTTCATTCAAGTCTAAAATAACCATTTTGAAATATGCATTTTAAAAGTCTTTCGAAAAGCTATAGTTTTTTTATAATGATGTTTTAAATACAAAATAGTTCAAAAATTCACAATTACATATTTTATTGAATATTTATTTAAAAAATAATAATTAAATGTATTGTTCTATAGAAATGTATGCATACCTATACTTATATTTTGATTAGTGAATTATCGTTTCTATTATTATGTTGTAATTATAAGAATAGGCGCATTTTGACCGTAACGCAGATAGAAAGAATATTAGAAGAATATGGTTAAAAGTGAATGCAAAAATATATCCTGGAAGCAAACTATATACAGTATACACAAAGTTATATATTGTAATAGTTGAACAACTACTAAATACTTTTATCATTTACGAGCACAGTGGCGCCCATCTATATAGGTATATAATAAGAAAATGGGCCGATATAACTTTTTTTTTTTACTAATACTCGATTTTCCGATGTAAATATTATGCTACCGCGTATAAAACCGATAACCGATATTATCTTTAAAAACAAACATTTTTAACGAAAACCACGAACCGATACCTACAGAATATAATATATTATATGTGATAACAAGTAGATACCAAGTCTATTAACCTTATCAATAAACAATTTGTGCAAAATATATATATAGAGAGAGAGTAAATTGTAATAAAATATGTATATAAATAATGTATACCAAGTGATTCACTAAGCATAATCACCCCTTTATTTTCTTCAATGCAGTTATGTAAAATCTGATCTTTTGAATTTTAAAAAAATATATACTTAAAGATTCTCCATATTTTTAAATTCCTGAGATTTTTTGTGCTACTTAAGAATAGTTATTCAAACTTCTATTTTTCAATTAAGAGCCCCCTTTTCTACTGAAAAAACAGTTCTTTCTACTGTAACTTATTTAGCGGAACATTTTTCTGAAATGTATCTACGTATCTAAATCAAAATTCAAATGAATATGACCATGGTAGTTTTAATATTAACTTAAAATTTATCATAAAATAAAAGTAGGCACTAGATCCAATACTAGATTAACAACATTTTCAAAAAAATTGTCCACTAAATAATTTACAGTAAAATAGGGGTTTATGTATAGTTATATTATGTAGTAGTTACAGAAAATCTCAAGTATTGGAAAATATGGTAAAATTCCAAAAATCATAATTTGAATGAATACATTATAAAAGAAAAAAATGGGGATGAGCATGTTGAGTAAATCACCCATATATGGTGCGATTTTTCGTTAATTTTATATGGTAGATAATATATACGAGGCAGCATTTTTGAAATATATCGTAGGTATATCGTATAAAAATGTTAGTACCTATATTGATACCATAATATAAAAGTGACCACTATAATAATCAATTTCTAAGCACATCACAAAATCCAATCGACCCTTTAATATAATATAATATATAAACAAACCCGGAAGCGATCAATCCTGAACCAGTGGTGATGAGGAGGGCATTCTATAAGACATTAAATTATAGACTTCGTCCTGTTTTATAGTTCTTTTTAGCTTCTTACCAAAGATATTATTCCTTAGTTATATTTCCAAAACTATAATACTTCATGGCGATTGATTAGTCTCCTAATATGTACCGCCTACGCTACACCGCAATTATCAATAGGTATGTTTTTTTTTACCAGTCGACAATCGCGAAATTAGTATTCTATATATAATTTCCTTTCCACGCCGCAAAATTATAGTAAAAGTTTATTATTCGGGTGTGTTTTTTTTTATTTGATCCAAATAGATAAAAATCGTAAATCCCGACACGAATGTCCACCCCTCCTCCACCGCCACTACAAACACCTGAACCGCGCCCTCTCTCCGTATGTACACGGTGACCCTACACCCCGCTAGGCACTAACCCTTTGAATAATTGTATTTAATCGCAGTAATCTAACTTTTAAACTATATACACTGCTAATGTTGCCATGGTTATAGACAGCGATATACTGTCTGCCAACGCACTGGCGCCATCAATTCGTTTCCCCTACGTCGTCGTCGCCGGCGCCGCGTCGCCTTTTCCTGGAGAGACCACTCCCCAAGAACAACAGGCATGCGACGACCTTTTGTACTTGTTTTTAACAATCACGTCTAATAAATTGTATATCTTTATTTGGTTTCGTAGATGTAAAAGGAAAAAACTTTGTTAACGGGAAATACCCGCCGTGCATGCGACCCACGGGAATTTGTAAAGTGCATTTTCGTATATTATTCGTATACACTACTTACGTATATCCCGAAGATCCGTTTTGCCCCACCCGTTTTCTAAATATCGACTCGGCTACATTATACGAGTTATTACAGTACACCAGGAGAAAATACGATAACTTTTAATAATAAAATATATTATATTATATTATAATACGAAAAGCCTCACTACCTCAGTAAATTCAACAAAAA
Organism: Acyrthosiphon pisum; assembly: GCF_005508785.2. Classification (NCBI taxonomy): domain Eukaryota; kingdom Metazoa; phylum Arthropoda; class Insecta; order Hemiptera; family Aphididae; genus Acyrthosiphon; species Acyrthosiphon pisum. The sequence goes on along the minus strand of NC_042493.1, from coordinate 5,207,999 downwards.
CTGTTAGGTACCAGCAAACAAACAAATCGTTAACATAGGGCCTACAGGGAGGTTTGTCAATTATAGAAAATTAAAATATTGTTAGTTCATAGATTAACCATCATCATCATTATAATAATAATATGACGATTTAGTTGTAATAATTTATGTATTTTGCCAGTGCGCTAACATTTCGTTTAGTGACAAGGCATTTATCGCGGAACATTATAATATTATGCATTTATACCGAGATCGCGACGGTCTAGGGCGGTGAGTGGAAATAGGCGCGAATAAGGCGGTTATCCGATAAAAAATTATACAATATTTGCCTCTGACAATTTTTTTTTAAAATTCGACATAATAACATATGTAGGTACCAGCCCGCAGCTGCAGGACTTTAGAACGCCGGTGGCGGTGGTAATAACAATAATGTATGCACCGAAATGCAGTGTGCGCGTTGTCCAGTGACCGCGTCAAAAAAGGGCCGATAATATATGAAATATTATGCGTGCGAAACACAATATACTGCATTATTATAGGTAGATGAATTATTATATTATTGTCACACTCGATATACGATGTCGTGCGTTTTGCTCTTTTCCGTCCCTCACACCTCCCTTCACCATCAAAACCGCCTGCACCCAATGGTCACACGCGCCACTGGTGCAGTACATCGGCGCCACGTTGCAGTCCGGCGGCAGATGTGACGAAGCCGCCACTGCATCAGCTCCTATAATTGAATTTATTACAACACGTCAAAGTTTAATGGCGATCCGAATTATTATCATACGATTGCACATGGCACGCTCTCGGCTAATTTATTCGCCACGTACACGCGATTCGCAGTCACAATAATATATTATAAATTATAATAATATAATATCGCGCATAAATACCGCAAATTATTATACTCTCGTCGGTCATTATTTCACATACGTATAATATTATATTAATCTAACGCGAATTGTATAAACAATAATAATATTATGCGCCATGTACGGGTTTGAGGCCGAGAGTAGGGCGTCGAGGAATTCGTGAGGAATGGTGTGAACATAATTTCATATAATATATTATATTGTAATATTATAACGCGCCCAGCCGATTCTTGTGTGATTGTATATTTTTTCGTTTTCATGTTTCTGGATTTTTGTCATGATCTTTACGAATCATAATTTTATAGTTATCGTAACTGATGCCAAATTTGTTTGTTTTTTTTTCATATTACTTGCATTTAATGGTTATTGCATAATATTATACAAACAGTTTTGACTGGATATTATACGGCATATTTATATATCACTGTATATGATATTGAGAGTGATGGGTATAGAAACGAAACGAGAATAGGAAAAACAGAAGTGGAATTTCCTATGCAGACATAATAATAGTTATTATTGTTATATAACAATAGTTGACTATACTTTGTGTATCGTATTTTACACATGAAACTTTTAATTATTGCCATTATTAATACTTAATTTTATATTTGACAATTCGTGTTGAGTACTTATCATATTTTATGATACCTATACTTTAGTTCTGGTTCATAAGACTGCTGAGTATATTGAGTAGGTTACTACATACAGGTACTATATAATATGAGTATATTATATAATAATATGATACTAGAGGCGTTCATGGCAAGATCAGTGAAATTGGTAGGGCAATCAACTTGATAATATACGTGTATGAAGATTGTTGTGCAGTGGGTAGAATTAACAACGTGTGGGTTAGGTTACTGTACAATACAAGAGGAGTTTTTGAAGTACCTACCTATAGCTAGCGGAAGCGCTAGTGGAATATACCAAGAAAAATGTAATAGTATATAAACATATGAATAAGTAAATAACATGTGGAATTGTAATTTCAACAAAGTGCGAAGTGGTATTAGATAGGGGGGAGGTGTAGGCTGTGACATGCGGATGTGGTAAAAGGAGATGATAAAATACTGGAACGGTTGGTGGAATAAACCTGGATGTATACACCAACGGGGGGGGGGGGGGGTACGAAAATTTAATACGCGAATATGCACAATGTAATATTTAAACGTAATACAAACAAATAAAACTCATCCAACTATACATCCAATCTTATACGCAGTTACGTTAAGATTAAAAATTTAATTTTTAAATCTTTACCTACCTATTAAACAATCAGAACGGCTCTTGAGAGGACGCGTTACCTCTTAAACGGATTTGTTGTTTTAGTGTAAAAACACAAACGAACTTCTGTGGATAACTACAGCAACGATTACGTGGTAGTTATAAAGTGATTTTAAAGGAGCAACATCATTTTAAGTAGGTAAACGATACTTTGGAGATAATGGCATACCCGTTTATTTTAAATTTCAACACGCAGTGTAAAATATTTTTACGGAGATTAAATTTAAATTATTTCGATTATTCTATATAAATTCTAATTGTATAAGTGGGTATTGTTATAATTATTATTACTGAGTACTAAGAATTATCGCAATTCGACATAATATGCATTTTTCCAAACAAATTCTTTATGACTATTTTATTATGATTATTTTTGTGTGCTTTTTTGAAACTATAGTAACAAGAAATACAGGTACAAATTATGATTAATATTATTCCGTTCGTTAAATTATTTTTATATTGATAGTAAGAGTCGCCAAGTTTACCTAAGTTAAAAAAAAAGAACGCCGGGATGCAAATTACTTTCGAGCTTTTCTGTACCTTTTTTTTATTTCAGGACAACTTACCTACCGTTTATAATTTCAAGTAAGTCGTATAATGCACCACGATTTTCGTATTGAATATCTCCATTGGCAGTTAAAAATGGTAATTTTTTTTATCGATGAAATATTTTTTGAATGTACTGTTGTCTGTGTATGACTATAGTTTCGTGCAAAACGAAAATAGTACTATCTTTTATCACACGTCATAACTGAGACATGAATGTGAATAGTATTGTGAACTCAACATCGAATTAAATATGCGTGAATTTAATATTTAACAATGATTAATGAAAATAGCTGATGATATACAGTTGTTTGTGGCATTGAGCCAAAATGTAATATCGTTTTTTTATATAAATGCCGAATGACTGTACAGACATTTAAAGTAAATAGCCACGATTAGTTTACGTATATTATGATGAAATATTTTTATATTTTAAACTTAGGTAATTTTTAACTATAGCATTAATCTACTTTAAATATGATATTTTTTCCCCGCAAAAATGAAATATTTCATAAAATGCATTCTATTTAAATCTCTGTATCGTGGTCGGAGGTGACCTAGTTTACGTATATATATATTACGTTTGGGCATGGCAACACACGCCTTAAAAAAAAAAGTTTAGTTTAATGGGGTTGTAGCGTGAACTGAACTAAAAGGATTTTAAAAATTGTTCAAATAAAAAGACATTATTTAAATTAGTATTTAGTACGTCGTAGGTATATAATTATGTAGGTAGGTAAACAGTGCAAAAATTGTTGTAATACATATGATATTATATAATATTGTTATAGTTTAATTGTTCCAAATAAATAATTAATATAATATATATTGTCTAATACCGCCGAAGACTGAGGTCACCTCGAGAGAAGATGGTATAATAGGTATTGCAGGTAGTACGAGATGACGTATACAATTTTCGTATCAATTCAATAGGCAGAGAAAATTGATTTTTTTTTTTCATGAACGATGGAGGTTTTTGTTTGTACGGTACCGTTTGGCCACATAAGAGGTTCTTGATAATAAAAATAAAAAATACCGATCGCGTCACCAGTGTTTATCCCATTATGTTCCGTCTAGAACGCACTAAAACCGCAGTCTGCTGCAGTGGCGGCGGCTGCTATTCGACGAATTCGATCGTCTCGGTTAACCGCCGGCGCCGCACTACAACATAATATATACTAAAATATATTATTTTCGACGCAATTCGTTGGGAAAAAATAAACGAAAAAAAAAAATTTAAAAAAGTATGTAACATTGTGCGGCTAAATATATAGTAAACAAAAAATAGACCCGCGTTTATATCACGGCGGCGTAAGACCGCGGAGATCCTGCAGCGAGACCGAATCGCCTTTTTAATCGAATGCGTCGTCATAAAAATAATATAATACCATGATGATACTCGTCGTAAGGGCTACGGTATAATAATATTAGGTACCGTAGATCTCAAAACTTAAAAAAAAATCATTTGGTGGTCTAGGTGAAACCCCCCTTCCCAGCCATCAAAACATAGTGTGTAGAAGCTTTGACCCCGCCACTGTAGGATTCAATATATGGCCACTTACATTCTGACCGCAGTCTGTTATTGATGGTTTAAATTCAGTTAGAAATCAGAACCCAAGGAAAATACAGTCAGAGAACTGAATCAATCCTGTTGTCCCTATCAATAAAAGCAGTTCAGATGCATCTAAATAATTACCATCTCAAACATATACCTACCGATACGTCTTGCTCTGTACATGAGCTGTCTGTTGTTTCGTTCATAATCGTACTATCCATTGATCTATTAAATTTATTTGTAAAATGAAGACATTTTTTTAAGAAGAAAATGTTATCACAATTGTATGTGTTGTTTAGGCACCCCAAACAAATTTCGTTGCGTTCCGTATGGCGCTTATAGTTAATAATAATAATATAATTCATATAATATAATAATTATCTTTCGTTATTTCATTTCATCACGGTATATAATACACACGCCGCTCTGATCGTACCTATATGCAATAACTACGCTGGAATATAGTGATTAATTGAGACTTTTTTTGAACCGAGTTCGAATTGCACAGTATCGGCGGCGGTAACCGCGGTCGTTCGGTCGTGGGGACCACTCCGGTGGTCGATAATCGCGAGCAGGGCAGCGAAAACGAAACAAACGAGATATAAATTGAACACCCGGTGGAGACGACTTTGTGGTCGGTAGTTTGAAAAAATTAAATAACCATTAGACGCAGTGTGTACAATTAGAAAAAAAAAAATGAAAGAAAGAAAAACAATACCAAAAGCTCCGGTTCGTCGCGGTGGGTGTGTGTGTGTGTGTGTGTGTGTGTGGGAGGTGGTTGGGAGTGGGGATGAGAGAGAGCAAACATATTATTTTATATTCATTCGTATATAATATTATAACGATTTTGTACAAATATTTTCTTTTGTATTAAACGATGAATTTTTTTTCCGCTCTTACTTTGTGCCACTGCAGCTGTGGCTGCGAAAATAATACACAGACAATGACTACTTTTTGTTCACACTCAGTATATAATAATAATAATAATTTTATCATCGACCGCCTACTTCTCGTTACATAAATAATACTAATTGCCACCGGAAAATACGAGCGCGAGAATCCAAATAACACCAAGTAGGTATATTAACGGTGAAAATATTAGAAAATAAAATATTTTTTATATCGGCACCCACACGATTTTACGATGTTTGTATAGCTAACATTATGTTACATTAAATTATATTACTGTCAGCGCGTTCAAATGAACGCACAAGTTCATACGACTGCCGTTTTTTTCTGGTGGATTTTATAAAATTTCGAGGAGCGAGTGGAAATATTATTGCAGAAGATTAATCTATCATTATCATTTCGATGATATGTGTACTGTGCAAATAATATTAAAGTATTATTTAAGTACTTCAAAAATAATCAAAAAAAAAATTTTCCAAAGGCAGATTATGAACTTTAAAATACAAAAACAGCTTATAAAATATTATTTTTATTGAATTTTTCAATATAACTCGCAGCAATATTTATACAATACCTATACCATATATGTTTTACATGGCACAATCTATAGATAATTATTTACAGCGCAATGTTTGATGGTGGTGTGAATTGCCATTCCGGTCGGATAAAAATGGCGCGACACACACAATGTACCACAGTATTGTTATTTACTTTGTAGGTGGCGCAAATTATCGTCGCCCATTATTTTCGACGGAATGCAGAATTTAACTACGTGTAATTGTTATATATTATTTATCGATTTCCGAACAAAACGAACAAAATATAATACAGGCAATAATGCAGTGTATGGGTATATTGTTGCGGTCTGATATCATATATTATTATAATATGAGAATATTACAATTTAAACGTGCACGATACAGTTACGATGACTATTAAATTATTCATAGGTCTCATTTTGTGATATTATTATAGTTCTATGGTAATGGCGGTTATTTTCAGGGGAAACGCGTAAGCAGATGTTGTTATACTGTTATACGACTTTTTACATATTACGTATTTTATAGGCTTTAATACTTTAATATTATTGTTTTAGATTTTGGTACACAATATTATAATCTCACTATTCGTATATGCATCACGTCACTACATTTTATGCCTGACAATACTGGCACCGTCTACAGGATGATTCACCGAGCATGCCTTCCTCCTTTTTTTCATCAATAATGTATGGTTACTCAAAATCTGATATTTGGAACCTAAAATACCTATGAGACCATAATATTTACTATTCTTGAGATTGTTTGTTCTACTCAACGACTTTTGAGACATAAATGAATCAGTAAATACTTTTCGGGAGTGGTGGTTGTGAAATATGTACCTATACAAAAGTACAGTGCTTTATAGCCTTTGATCGAATGCTGGCCTTACTTGATGATTGTTGTATATAACGTGTACTTGTTCTGAGAAAAAAATAGAAAATGATTTTCTAAATGAACGCCGCGCTGCCTTGTTAGACCTTGTTTCTTTATTGAAAATCCGACGCCCTAGATTTTCTATTCGATAACTTCTGGCTAATGGTGTTGTTTATTGAATCATAATGTTTCGAGTGTCACGGTACATTTTTTTATTATTTTTATTTGTTTGGACCGAACAATAAGGAACCAAACATTATACGTCAATACTTATACTTGAACAGGGCAAATCCGATATAATATACGCGGTATAGCATTTCAAACGGAAAAATAAAATATATAAACAAATTTAGCAAGTATATAGTTGGAATACGAATATGTATATTTTACGGAAAACCAACTAACAGAGTAAGAGAGAAAAAAAGAGCAAAATATAAATTAAACATATTATTACTATCTTCAATGACATAAACGCATAAAAGCGTTAAATCCATTACAGAATTGCTTATAAAATATTTATAGCTGATGCGACGTCATCTGCAGGTAACTATACATAATAATAGATTACCGTATAACTCCATTCGGGTCGTTTTAGAGCGAACCAAATGCAAATTGCAGGTCGCTTGTTGTGCAAGCCCACAGTAATAATATAATTTAAAATTTATAAAATCTCATGCCAGATATTATTTTGTACTGCTGCAGTTGTTATACGAACTCGCAATCAAAAATCATGGCGTCCGGCGTCCCTGCGACCGTAAATATTAGACTTTTATGTTTTGGAGGCGTAGCGGGTCATTACATTATTATGTGGTTACAAAAGTGAACTTGGCCTGATTATAATTTATTATTTTGAATATAATATATTATTATTGTATTATAGTATCACATATTATAACCGCATCGGCGCGAATCGCCTAACCTTATATAATATAGGCCGATCAGAAGAATCATATTTTTTTTTCATCCAACTCCACTATTATTAGGTACCTATTCAATTTCTTTATAGAATCTCCGTAAAATATTTTAATTTGACATATTATATGTATTACATACTCGTTTTTATGCTTCCTTAAATATTGTTTTTATAAGATTTTATTTTAATATTGCTAAGTAGGTACAGTACTGCTTACGCGTTCCTTGCAAATGTCTATTTTTGTTCAACCCCATAAAGTAGGCGTCCACTGATATTTCTATCAAAATATTATATACATAGTTACATAAATTATGCATAAAATATTATGATGAATTGGACTTCTACCGACGGCCAAATTACATATTTCACACCACTATTCGTTTTCCGGGCTGAATAAAGCTCATGTGGTATTCATCAGATCACTCTCAATATTCCGCACACGCGCGTGCTCGACATAATATAGTATACTAAAATAACTAAAATATTCAATACGCCTATTAGTGGAAAATTATTGATGTTGAAGAACCCGAGTGCAGATACGTAAAGATTATACAGTGTTTTTTTTCATGTTTTCGGAAACACGGGTATCGTATAGGTAGCTTAGAAATCATTTAAATAGTTTAGACAATTTACGTGTTTGATAAATAATTCATAAAATCTAAACACAGTTATCCATAAATGGTAATAATAATAATATATTGTTATGACGGTAAAATCGGAATTTCAGAATTGGAAATAATAAGTTAATAACCATAAAACATACGGTAAGCATATGTAGGTACCTACCTACCACTATGAATATTTTTTTATTTATTTTTTTATTTAAATTAATATCGAAAGATTAATGGGCCTCACTGAGGAAAACTCGTGTGGAGGCCCATGGGTTATCTTAGATTACAAATAATTCTTATTGTTTTAAGGTACATGTTACATATTTAAAAGACAAATAAAGAGTTTTTCATAAATAAATCATACAAATAATTCCAGTAACTACTACAAACGTTAAATTAGTATGTTACATACAATTTTAAGTTTTACACACATATTCATATCGTAGCCAGTGGTTAATTTTTTTTTTGAATATGGGTAGTGGTAAATTAATTATATCATTGGGCATCAAGTTAAGTATCTGTGTTCCCAAAAAATAGTAAACTTTTCGGCAACTAGTTTTTGAGGGCCAATCTAAGAAAAATTTACTAGCTGCATACCTGGTGTTGACCCCATGGTTTATAGAAATCAACTGATTATGTTTTTTCATATATATGGTGATTGTTTTTATGTATAAGAGTTCTATATTGAGGACATTAAAGTCTTCGAATAGTTTTTCGGTTTGATATCTCCAATTTTTTTTGTTTGCGACCCTGAGTATAGTGTTTTGGCATTTCTGGAGCGGTAGAAGGGCGTTGTTGTAGGCACCACCCCATCCGATTATGCCATACGATACTATTGACTCGAATAGTGTTAAGTATATAGTTCTGATGTCTTTATATATTTTAAAAGTGCAACAAACCCTACGGTATTGCCATTACCAATTTTACTTAGTTTATCCACATTATGCATTTATGCGTTTCATGTATCATGGGCGTACAAAATATAAATACCTTCCTACAAATAGTCTAATATTGTTTGCAATAATATGTACCTACCTCGCAGAGTCAATTTCAGGATAAAAATGCAGGACAGGTCTGGTTATAAGAAAAATTTGTTTTTTAAGGGAATTTTTAATGTATTTTTAAAATCTACAGTCAATCATAATATTATTAACTAATAATTTATATTTTTGTATTAATAATTTTTAATTGTTTCATAATAATATAATATTATGGTTGTTGATGGTTCGCGGATCAATAAATGTTTTTCATAGAAGCGCCTGAGGATCGCCAATTAATTTTATTTACGGATAAATCATTGTGCACGGCACACAATATAATCGATTCTCGGCCACCGCAATACGCTGATGTATTCATATTTCACATTCAATGTTCGGTGTGTTAATACAAAAAATAAATTTACAATTTCTTGTTTTTAATTCAAAAATGCATATTTCTGGTATACTATAAGGGTTCAAAATCGGGGTTGACGCGGGCCTACCAGGCCTACCCGCTGCAGGACACGCCACCGGAGTACCTCGAAGTATTTTAAGTTTTGAACAGAATTCGGACGGGCGTCTTTATAATGTGAAAAGCGGTGATAAATCATTTCATTCGACTTTGTGGATATCAGCAGAGTATAACTAAAAAAAAAAACATTAAAAAAATTAAGAAATGGTTGATATAATATTTCTTTAACGTCTGTTCGCTCTCTTGTAACGATTATAAAAAAAAAAACAAAACCATTGGGAAATCCTAAACAAGAATGACCCCATTGATTAGTCATAATGTACGTTCGGTTCTCAATCGTATGGCTCACAACTTGTGGAACTTAAGTGAATTGCCTGAAAAAAATATGTTATCTCGAGAAATCCGTTAAAATTTAAGACGAGAAAATTGTACTGTACAACCGCGCAATAAATGCTGATAATAGGTATAGAAAAAACACCATCGCACTCGGCTCGATTAACTGCAGATTACAGGAACAATAATTCATAGGTGACCTGGTTTGCTGTAAATTAATATAATTAATAGTCAGTAGATGTAGGAAACTAATACAAGTAAAATAACCTATACGATGGTATCATATATTTATACCGGAGACCAGTGTGGTAAAAAATAATTTTGTTTGTTAGGTACAAGACAAAATGTATTATAGCAAATGATTATTTTTTTGTTTAACAATCAGTTAATTCTAATTAATTCAGATGTGACATTTTTTGTTAATTTTATACTATTTGTAATTTTAATATTTTAAATAATTATTTTAAAATAATAAATATTTTTATTGAAAGTCGAAGTTTGACGAAAGTATATTGAATACTCCAGTACTTATTTATAATATTCAGTATGATGGAATATAGTATTAAAAATATGTATTCGAAATCTACAAAAATATTTGAACTCAACCTATACTGAATACCTTCTTCACAACACTGCCGGGTCGACTAGTTATTGCTATAAATAATATATATATATATATATACTATATATTATATAGGTACAATATTATAATATTATTATGGCAACGGTTTAAATGGTTTTATTAACACTAAATACCTACCACGGCCAAAATTTGATTAAACACATATCTACTCGGGCATATCTCTATGTTTTCGACAGATTTTTTTTCCTCGTGTCATTGATCCTCATATTATCATATTATTATCGTTGCAGTTGTGTACATGTCGAAAATGTTTTCCGACTCCCACAGTAATATATACGTGACATGGATCACGCATATACTTAAGTTTAAGAAAACGTACAACGATCAGAGATTAATTTTATTATAATATATTATGTATAAATGTTTCATATTAGTTATACTATTACAGTTCAGTGCGTCACTGGTCACGTATTACAATTCCCCCCCCCCCCCCCGATTAACGGCTGCACATTTATCGTTATCAAGCTTTCTAGAGAAATGTTCTACATACAATACTTAAGGTACATGCGTAAATTATGCAATTAAGCCATAGTATAATGGTGATGGATGACGACGATTACCATTTATAATATTTAATACGGTATGATATGACGAATTTTTTGTACAAATATAGGTATCAGTTTTGTTATGAACCATGATTTTATGGACGAACCTGAGAGGAAACGACACTGCAGCATTTTTCCTAACAATTATAATTACATTTTATTTTTATTTTGGCATTCGAATTCAGTATTAATTTTTATTTCATCTTTTGACAAAACCATTATGCTATATTTAGCACTCTAAATAATTTGAATCAGTTCAGTTTAAAAACAAAAAAGTAGGTACCTATACTATTACTATACCTATCATTCTTATTCAATGAGATATTTTGACTATAGCTAGGTAGGTACGTTTTATACGACATTAAAATACATTTATTTTAAAAATATAACTACAAATAATATTAAAACATTTTGAAAATAATGTGTTGAACACGGAAAATGTTAATATACTATTTTTATACTATTTTTTTATACTATTTTAATATACTATGATATAAATTGTAAACTATAAATTAGAGGTTTCTCTTTACTTTTTTTCAAAATTGATTAACTACACTCTACGAGTATAATAGAATGTAGGTATAATACTGTGCATGCCAGCGTGTATACATCAATTTTTATGCGCATAAGCCCTATAATCCGGTGAGCCTTTGCTGTGCCATTTGACCAATCAACCGTGTTTTTGATCTAATAAGACGTAACAAGCGTTGGTACGCATTACGCCATAACATAAAACAACGTTACAAACAATTAACATTATAACATATTATATTATTAATCATAGTTATAATAGGCACACATTAAAGAATTTAGGACTATTATTATTATATAAACGTACAAAAAAAATGTTTGAACTCGGGCTGCCGTTTTTAAGGGGTTTTATGTAGGCAGTTTATAGGAAATTAAAAAATATCATAAGTATGAATATTATGAAATAGAATCTCAAAATATTTTTTAGGTGGTCCCGTGTCATTGCCGTTGTTCATTGTTGCGTGCTTTCCGAAATTATGTAGTGATTCATTAAAAATACTTGGACTCTGGTCGGCTATTATCATATTATATTATAGTTATTACTGATTATAGACTAAGATTAGCTAAACACGTCTTATTAGATATACATTCGAAAGAAGATAATATTTTGGAAAAAATAAATAACATTAGTAATTTATTAACGGTTTTTAAAAAATACTATAACGTATTTACTTTACAATAAATTTAAGGTAGGAAAAATCCCACAGACATAAAAAATGTGTAGTCGAATAGAGTAATATTTTTATTAAAAAGTGCGATATCTTATCGGTTTACGAGTTTTAACGATTTGAAAGACAAAACATATTATATTTGTTTTCGTTAAAAAAACCATTCAGTTCGAATATAATAATAATATTATACACGTACGAATCAAATGTTTTATATAATAATATTATAACACTAATATTCGGTAGTGTATTGTTGTAGCAGACTTGTAACGAAAGAATTGTCGAGAAATAGCTAACCACAAAAAAATTGCAGTAATAGTCGCACGTGAATCCGATTGTATCTGCTCCAGGTCATTCGCTTGGTTTAATATCTTAAATCATTATATTTAGGTAAATGCTGAACCTGAATTTAAAAAAAAAATCATAAATATATATTCAAAACGTAGGTAATGCGTTCACAGTTGATCAGTATTAGGTAGAATGAAACGCGTTTGGGTATATAATTGTATTGTGTAAAAATATAGTCTTGTGATTACTTGTGCTGGGAATAGTATGAGACATTTTATTATCGTATACAATCTGCAGTTATGAGTTAACGACTAAAGTGATTACACTCTTTTAACTTATCTACTAAAATATGTTAAGTGACAAAAAATAAAAGATTGCGTTTTAATAATGGCTATTAAATAGGTACCTACATACATTTTATATTTTCAAAATATTTTAAATAATGATTTAGAAGATAATATTCTTAATAAATTAGTCCATGTAATAATTATAATAATTATTAGCATTTTTATTATATCACAAAATCTCTCAAAATATTCGCATTTCACACGTTATTATAATGTTTTCTTTATAAACAAAACATACTATTTTACTCAATTATTACAATGCCAATTACCTATATCGGTGGTCTTGGGGGTCGCGAAATTTTAATAGAAGGTGGCCAATAATTTAACGCCAAATGAAAAAGTATTGTATAGTATATTATAATATAATATATGTGTGGTAATTTTGCTAGGAGGTTGCCTCGTCGAAATAAATAAATTCGGGGGTCGTAGATCAAAAAAGTCACGCACTCCTGATCTATGTGATCCAACCAAGAACGTCTTCGTCAAAAAAAAATTCAAAAATGTTCCACACGGCTTGTGTAGTTGTGTAGAAACTGGTGGCCCCGGGGACATTAATAGTGCCTTATTTTGGGAATGAATACAATATCACATGCGCGCCTGCATAATATGTTGTTAAACGCATGTAAACTGTGTTGCCTACCTTCTTTGATGAAACAGACACATTATGTGTACACCGTTAAATGTTTTATGTTTACCTCTGTTTAACACAATAAGCGAATGTTCAATACTTAATTTATTTATGTTAATGAATTACAGGGCAGGTGTAACCGAGAGAAACCGCCGTGCAAATATTTCCATCCACCGCAGCATCTCAAGGACCAGCTGTTGATAAATGGCCGTAACCACTTGGCCCTAAAGAATGCATTAATGCAGCAAATGACTATGGCTGCTAGTCAACAGATAGTACCAGGGCAAGTTCCTACAGCAGTGGTAAGTTCATTAAACTTGTATATTACTTACGTCCTAAACGCATAAATATAATTTCAGTTAAAGTACACGAATTAATTTATACAGGTGTAATAATGACGCTATATAAAATAATATGTCCACGGGGGGCACATTCGCTTTATTAGATCAGAAAATGTTTCTCTTCTCACATTGTACACACACACTTAACTATAATATGTCCTACATGATGTACGAGCACCCTGCAGAAGGATTTACGATTTATTTAATTACATTTTGGAAGTATAAACATTTTTTTATGTAAAACGAACGATTTAACGATAATATCATATAATCTACATAATCCTTCGCTGATTCAGGTGTATAACGACGTATAATCGCAATTTAGCGCGCATTAATAATTTAGCTATTGTTATTATTATTGGTGCTTGTAAACGTTCGGAATAAATAACATTTGTTTTCAAATATCCACTAATCGGTTTAACTGTCAATAAATAGCATGATGATATTTAGTGAATCGCTGTATTGTATGATAATATTATTATTATAGTTACCTAACTGAGATATACCTATTTACGTTCATTATTGTTCTTGCGAATGGTTTTAATTCGAAATTTCATCGTTAATAATTGAATTGGTCGGTGGTTATGCGATATAGATACAACGTACTTTTAGAAATAATAAAAATATCAGTTAGTAGCAGGTGCAGGTTAATGCATCATGGAATAAAAAACCAAGGAATAAAACCACAAAAAAATCACGAAAATAAAAACCAAATTTGTATATATTTTTTGAATTATTTAAATGTAACATTAGAGAATATATAATTTTAATAACAATTATTATTGATCTGAATATTTTTGTTATCAGAACTAGTGTCTATTAAAATAGTATACAAATTTGGTTTTTATTTTCGTGGGTTTTTAAGTTTTGGTTTTTTTTACATTTATTGTGTTGATATTGAGTTGATTTTGTACAATTAGGATGGCAACATTACAGCATAATATTACTATCATATTATTATAAACTTTTTTATTATAGTGGACGGTTATCAAAAATAATATTGACGGAAGCTTTGGGTAGAGCAAAGGGCACGGATTCATGACGTCGGGTGCAGGTATTATATGCTGTGGGTGGAGTGAAACACCCCGACGTTTAATATTCAATAGGTACTATTGTTCGTTTTTTTCCTGCGATACGAATTATTCGTTACCGTTGCGATTGTCGTACATCCCGAGGGTGAAGTATTACAATAATTTTACGTTGGAAATAGTATGAAGGCAACCCCGCTTTGATTTTTAATTAATCAATGACATTTGTTATAAATTATTATCCTGCCGTGGTTGCATAATGCATATTGTGCTTCTACATATTATTACTATCGTATGGTTTCAGTACGTGCAGTTTACGGTTCCGGTATTATATAGGTAGCACCGATGGTAATAATATTTTCGTTTTTTATCGTTCGTCGTGTCCCAGTTAGATTAACAATTATTTCGTGCGTTTCAATGACAATAGTTTCATCTTTCCCGCTTAAATTTTCAATATTTTTTATTCAATCGCTCAGCCTCAAAACGACAATACGTTGCCACTCCCGCCGAAATAAAAACATAATTTCGAGTACCTGTATTATACAGCAAAACATTCCTGGGAAATCACACAACCCCTGACTAACAGTTTTCCTGCACTCCCACAAAAATATTTATCGTGTACAATACTTTTAGTAGGCAACACATTTTTTTCTTATATCGAGAGTATCACGCCCATCGTGTGATCTATGGCTGTACTTTAAAATCGGGTTTAGTGCATTAAGTACTTAGTACTTACATAAAAAAACTTGAAAATAATTTAAAATTTCTATTAAGTATTTTAATAGTTGAGTTTAGACAGGTCTACAGAAGATGGGTAGATAAGAATAGTATTGGTGGGCGGTTGTGCACGAGTACAATTAATAAGCTGCATTTATATTAGAATTGTGGACTAGATTATTTTCCTCCTAAAATTAGATGCCGATTTCTCCCCACTGTTTTTATTAAAACAAAGAAAAAGATAGGTAATTTCCACTTTCCTCCATTCATTTGTTTAGACTAGAAACATGTCTATTTCCCTTCAAATATTGAAATCATAATACATTAATGTTGTAACTATAACATTTATTTTATTGTTATCATGCATGAAGTTAATACCTTTTTTTATTCTTTCATAAAATAAGACTCTTATTATTAATTAAATGCTAACTAAAAAATGTTCGATAATTTGTACATTATAATTTAAATTTATTACATAATATTTAATGTTTACCATAATATATATAACGCAAAATTATTCTTGGCCAGAAAATGACAGTAACCTATTCAAAGAAATAAGTGTATGCGACAATTTTTTATTTTAATAATGGAGGAAAACGGCCTCGATTTGTCTTTGTTTTTTTTTTCGGAGAAGGAAAATGAACCGTGGAGGAATTTGAGATGCGACCGCCGCGATGGTGGTTTAGCGATTTATCGTTTTTCGCAGGAGCGCCAAGTACGATTTATATCGCTATGAATAATACGAAAATAAAGGGGAAAAGAAAAATAATATAATATTATAATATTACATTTTACGAGAAGCCTCTGTAGTTCCTCTGTGTGTTCCGGCCAGTACGCGTAATGTCAATCGACGTTAATGCGAGTTTGTTGGCGTCCGAGACGAAGGCACGGGGCAACCGATGAGACGTCTTGTCGTTCCAAATCGATACAAACCAATAACTCACCGAAATAAGATGAGACACGCAATCGATATTTTATTTTTTTTTATTATTATTCGTCCCGAAAATTTTGCATCAGCGCCGAATGACTTTGTAAATAATAAAACAAATGGCATATCGAGAGCGTCCAACACCTACCGCTTAAATTCACTTCTATATACTTTTTATCCTAGAAAACGTCATACTTCGTGTTTTTTTTGTTCATAATATGGTCATATGGATGACGCTTGTACACTGCAGAAGTGATGATATTGACCAACTTGCTTTGTTCGTGAGGTAACAATATTTTTTTTAAATTTCATTTAGTTCGGTCATCCGTATAATATTATAATATATTGTCTTTTAATTGAACTCCCACGACGTCGTGAAAGTGTGTATTCAATTATTGAATTGTATCGAAGCGTTTGGCTGTTGATGACAATAGTGATGGAACTAAATAAAAAAAAAATTAACAATCATTATATCAATCAATTATTGTTTATAATGGCTATGACATACAACCAATGTCTGTAAAATATCATATTTTATATTTAAATATTTGAAAGGTAACCATATTAATTATTATTAAAAAAAAAAAAATGAATTGATTGTATTTCTTATGGAACAACATAAAAAAATTTAAATTCGTAAGAATATATGTATATTGTGATCTACATAGTTTAAAACAGTAAACACAATAATTCCAATATTATATTCCATCTGTGTAACGTAAACTCTGAAAATGTTCAATGTATGTTGATATATTATCATATTCAACCTATCCATTCCTCTGCTTGAAAAAACAAATACCAGGACCAATGAGGGGGAGACTTGACCTCCTGGCTATTCCACTGCAGGTTAAAAACGCAATGATGAGAAACTCCCACTTTTTCTGCGAGTTGTTAAACTCGAGATGATTTGTTCAAAAATTCTGATGTATTGAAATCGGAATTCAAACGAATAGTTCGTGAATTATTCTACTACGCATGTAAGATCTAAAGTTTATGGTTTATTGAATATTTGAATATAGTATTATAATGTATAGCTTGGTACCTATATGGGTAATACATAAAACATAAAATGGATGTTGATCAGTAATTTTTACTCTGCATCAGTTTTTCTTATTTTTTTTTTCTTCAAATAATATGTTTTATGTATAACCCATGTTTGGCTATAGTTTTGGTCGAGGATGATAACAATAGTTATAAAAATATAACAATCAATATGGTAACAAAAGCTAGAAAGCGGCCGTATGTGCATGTCTTCTAATACTTCGTCGGTCCAGTTGTGGTATAGAGGAGGTACTTCTGTCCCGCAGCTCATGTTTATTTTGTAATAATATATATTTGAATAGTTGGCATTACATTTTCTTTTTAATGAATATTTTGTTAAATAAGCAATAAACATCTCTCAGTTAATCTCATACGAATTATCTGCTACATTATAGTACTGCAGTGTCCAATAAATTCCGGTATACGAAACAAAATGTACTATACATATTAAGTACATAGGTACTTAACTGACTAAGTAGTCATTATCCCATACATAAATTGAATAAAGTGAAGCTCAGAATCTACTCTTCTTGATTTTATTAAGTCATTTTACATCAGCGTTTTCAAAAAAAAAGAAAAAAAGACTCAACTAATGATTCACAGACAAAAATGAGATCTACATATTTTGGAAAAACGCCACTGCAGTTATGTTATACAATAATACCTATTCGGTCTTTTGATGCTGTCACAAATTTAAGTATTTGAACATCCTGTCTTTGTATACTTTATATTAGTACCTACCCACTTTATTTGCTTTTTTTATGCGTTGGTACCCACCTACTTAAAATGTCCAAAAATCAGAATTATAATAAATAACGCACTATATTCAAGCATGAGAATGGGGTGAGCTGAATGGTAAGACAAATCACGTCTTATATATACCTACCTGCTACAGAATAAATTATTATAATACATATTATTATACGGCGTCTGATGATAATAATAAATAATAATAAATTCGAGTGATGTTTCACTGATCGGGAGGGGGTGGGGGTGGGGTGGACCCCGCGGTATATGTACATAATAATAATATGACGAATGTTCGATGAACGCGACTTACGAGGGATAGCCGAATACAAAATACACACCCACACACATACACACATATATATAGGTAATTCACGAAGGCGCTCGTCGAGGAAACGGTCTCCTCGCACCCGTCGAATCAGACTCCGTCGTCGTACGTGAAAAAAATACCGATTTTATTATTACTATTTTTTCTTTTACAACGAATAAAACAAACCGGACGTGAGATTCGCCCTTATCGCGGACCGCAATACATAGACGAGCACTGATTACATGATTTTTCACAGACGTCGAACGGGGTGGCGGCAGCGGCGGGATTATACACCCCACGCGCGCCCCATCATCCCGTATAAAATAAAAATTTATCGAATTGTTTGTTTCCGTCTATCGATCCGGCATGTGAAATGAAATGCCAGTATTCAGCGGCACGCCAAACGGGGGTTTGGTGGCTATAGCAGTTGGTCGATGGTCCTATATCTCCCTCTTCTTCGTAGTCGTAGTCGTTATTCTATATTATTATTATGTACGTATGACCTATCCTTTACATTTGCAGCTCGGGAAAATGTTTTATTTCGTTTTTCTATTGTTCCAATATGATTATTTTCATTATTATTTTAGTCGTTTCACAAGTCAATAATAATATTCAATGTATAATAATATAATAGGAATACAATATACATTATTATACTCGTGTGACATGGGTATTGCTTGCTAGACACGTATCACCAATGACGATGATATCGAAGCGATGGGCGCGCGTGCTGTGTCACTATAAAATTATTTTCTCCGTTGTCCAAGACATAATAATGATATTAAAATATTGTCGTTGTCGTTAAAATATTATTATTATTATTATTGTACTCACGTATAAACAATATTAAAACTTGGCTTATCAGACGTCATCATTATTTCCTCGCTAATCGATTCATTTTTTTCTGTTTTAAATACAACCTTATAAGATTAGTATAATTTATGTACTGTCTCATACAATCGGGTTGAAATAAATGTACATGGCGTTTCGAAATCGATCTACAACGATAGGTGGTAAAAAACATAGAAATTAATATTGGTGTATATAAAGAAAAACAAACGTCCCCTTAGACCCTTTTGCTGCCAAGCTAATATATCGCACGATAAACCTATATAACTATAATATTATACGAAACGATATACGTGTAGTTCATAAACTAAGATTAACCATAGATATCTAGTTTATCTCAATTCGTGACGTAGATTTATTATTTTTCGTCACAAATATACAAACATTGCGTACACATATAGACACAGCATTGTTATGACCGCACAAATGGTGGTTAAGACCATAATAATATTATAGACCATGTACCAGCCTTGTGAATTCCACGATAGCTAGTGGTAGTATGAATTATAAAGTATAGTAAATAACTATAAAATAACTATATGATAATAATATAATATCAAATAATATGAAATAACTCTCCGTGCGTGCATCGGTCAGATTTCGGTTTCTCAGCACTTAACCTCCATCTATCTCGACACATAATATTGTAATGTTAGTAATATAGGCAGGGCCGGTCTTTGAGTCTATATGGGCATAGCTGGTGTATATCTAGACATTTTTTTCATGTCGTGTAGCTCAAAAATACATGGAGCCAAGTGGCGATTTATGCTATTCGACACACAGATTTGGAAAAAAAAATTATTATCACTCAAAAGAAACCGCCACCGCAACATTATTGATATCATATTTGCACGTCGTCGTGTCTTGTCAAATTTCGCTGCAGGTTGTGCGTGTGCATGATAGAAACGACCTGTATAGAAGACACTACACCTATACATATGACTATATTAATATGATTATGATTTATGAGTAATGACTGTTATCGTTATTACATTATAATATTTTCTATACGATAGTTAGGCGTATTTCTCGTTGAAATTTTAACGACAGCCAAATCAAATGCTATCGTACCTAATAATAGTAATAATAATACAGCACTCGTCGTTTATAGTTTTACGTCGTATGTCGCGGCGATATATCCGGCGATTTCCGTTCACGCATAATTGCACAAAATGTCCTCGCGAATAATAATAATAATAATAATTGTATGTGGCTCGTAATCACCGGAGAAGGAATGTGAAGCGAAAGTGTGTGTGCGTGTGTGTGTGTGTGTGTGTGTGTGAGAGAGAGAGAAAGACAATGGTCGATGATTTATACGTCCGCCGCGTCACGCGACACGCGACCTTTTAAGCAATGCGTTTTCTGCGCTCGATTTCAGCCGAGTTGGTATTAATTATTTTCGGTTTTAGGTGCTCGGAATGTGAGCACAGTGCACTACCGTATATACGCACACACAGAGGCATACAGGCACGCACACTCACATCAATTTCATTATTAAAGTCGGCATACCGTCGCGTTGTTATTATATTTTTTTATATAGACCGTCCGTTGTCGCAGTGGCGCCAGTGGCGGCGCCCGCCGGGTCCACCTTGATAAAATATATTGCATGACTGTATGAAAAATTAAAAATAAATGTTGGTTTAGTTAGGTATTATACAAACTATATACTAACACATTAGTTTTAAGATATTATTATATTGTATCTATACTATTCGAAAAGAGCATTTATATGTCAAAGTTCAAAAAATAAATAACTTCAAGAACTTCGGGTGCGGCGTTAATAAATTATTACGCAGTATCGGCGGGATATAGATAAAACTAATAACATAATATGAATATAATTCGATGTACCTGACAACCACCGTTATTGCACTGCGGGTCGCGGGTCGCTAAATGCTGAAATTCGGAACAAAATAATATAAAAACGACGGCGGACGCCTCGAAAAAATAATAAATCGGCCACGAACAGCCGGCCGGCCCGCCGCTGCAACTAGGTTACTGCAATAGTTCTGGCGCCGCCACTGACTCCGCCGACGAAGTAATGTATTATCATTATTATTATACGATTAAATTGTTACGATTTACGATATAATATTTTATAGTATCACGACACATTCGGCATTGTGTGGCCATAAAAAAATACATATAAAAAAAAAATACGCGAAAAACGCACCCGAATCGATTTTCCACCGCAGTACAACGAATGATGGCCGATAACAAACACGATCGTATAATGTAATATTCGCACGCATGTGGGTGTTTTGGAAGGGGTGTGGATGGGCGTGTGTGTGTGTGTGTGTGTGTGTGTGTGTGTGTGTGTTCCTTAACCGGTATTTGAAAAGTTCCTTCTAAAGTGAAACTCATTCCTGCCGTAGTAGTACAGTACGCGCGGCATTGTTCGCAGGCAGAAAAAATAGCTAGGTACCTATAGTCCGTCTTTTCGATCCTTTAAATTAAGTTACCGCCGAGACTCGGTTTATATACCAAATTGTACCTTCCTACTATAGGTATATTACATTATGTTGTTTTCGATTTTATCGCACCAGTCTCGGTATCTGGGGCGGGGTTTTTTTTCCCCGATGCAAATCATAAGTATCAACCTATCTATATAGTATTATTATCTATATCCCTGGAAAGCTTTGTGAATTTTCGATAAGACCATTTAAGCTATTCTATATACATCGTTATATACGTCCGTGCAAACAAAACGTTTCTCCGGTATTATTATATCGGTAATACCTACAAATTTTTCAGCAGAGTAAAGAAAAAAGCATTTTTCATCATTCATGAATGTTTTTGGTAAATATATTTTATAAGGTATAATCGAATTTTGATTTGGGAGCAAATTTAATTTGCTATCAACTCGAAATGAATCCATGTAACCCTACGGGGACTAAAAATAATGTTATTGACTAAGATGTATAATAATACATTTAATTCAAAATAGATTCAGACTGTACGTTAAGTACACGAAATTACGAAAACTTTTTTTTTTATTAAGTAATCGTGTATTTGAGTCAATACTTTTTCGATGTAGATATCGTGTAATTTACTATATCGATATTTGAAATAATTATGTCGTTGGCCTCACTAAGTCTAACATAAATACTTAAATATTATTCGTAATATATATATAATATATATCGGAATACTTTTAAATAATATTCATTGCAAGTATTAATTTTAATACTGCATTATTATTTATTCTATAAAATCCTTTCAAATTTAATAAAAATCATATTTAAATTATGTTTAGAATAACTGTGATTGATCAATTTACAATGAACTGAATAAACGTATTATAATAAATAATTTTACAGATATTAATTTAGTGACTATTTTTGAATAGACATTAATTGTCTTTCTTCAAAAAATATTATATTAAATATTATTCTTTTATAAATAGTATGCATTAATACTTATCAATAGTCTTAAAATATGCGCGGTATATAAATGTTGTACATATAGTTAAAGCATTTTTATTTGAGCTTTGTTAAATTATTTTATTATTTACGAGTACTTATTTCTAAGTATCTACCTTAGCATTTTAATTATTGACTTTTGTAAATGTATGATCAATTAATTTTAGGTAGTGTGGTGCTTTCGTTAAAATAACAATCGTAATTCACATATTATACAATATAATATGTCGATAAAAGTTCGCACTGTCAAAGCTTTATCGAACAGGATTATAATAAATAACAGCTGCGGTGTGTACTTATTAAAAATGAATCGACGTCTATCGCTTAATATTTTATAACCTATAATGCAGTATTTTAAAAATATTCACTTATTTAGGATTACTTTACTACTATCATAAAATCAATAAAGTATTCTAAATACTTATAAACCGCCGCGGCTAAGGATACGATCTCGTGCGCGGTCGAATTATATCATTGAATCCGATTTGCAGAAATCCTATTATCATAATAATATTATGTGTACACAATAACATTATACTCAGCCAATAATAATATAATAATAATATTGTACCTACATGAATATAATAATATAATATATTATTTTAAATACTTTATATAACGTCGTGTCCAACAATAACATAATATTATATTATTTTATAACTACCTTAAGTATAATATTATTCGATTTTTTTTATCGTTGTGTTTTTCTCATTCGCAGGCAACGCCAACAGCATATTTGACCGGAATCCCTGGCGCGAGTACCCAGGTCGGCAACACTTACACGCCATACTTTAGCGCCGCCGGCCCGTTGATTGGACCGACCACGATAATCACGTCAGACCCGAACAATCCGCTGGCCATGGCCGTGCAGCAGACAATGGTTACACAACAGAAAATGCCTAGGAACGACCGTCTAGACGTTAGTAAAATATAAAAAGCAAAACCCTTTTTCACATTGCCTACCTACCTAGTCCTACCTTAGTAACGTCTTTATTAATAATTATTTAGGTACTTACACTACTTTTGGTTTTCCGCCTGGTTATCAAAAAAAAAAAAAAGCATGACCGCGGGATCAAACTATAATATTATCATTATTATAACTGATCTTTTAGCTAAACATTTTTATTTTTATTTTCGATTCTTTTATTAGCTAATACGTTTTCTCACAATACGTGACGTTGATTTTGTTATTTTGTTATATTTTATTTATTAGACTTTAAAATTAATTATTATTACTATATACATATTATTATTATACCGTTATTATCACCTATTTTATATAGGTACTTACCTTTATAATATATTATATAGAAGCTTTTTATATATAATATTATACAATTATATGCATACTTCTAATACTTACACACCACTTCTATAGTACGTAGGTACACATAGGTACCTTATATTGATAATTAACAATATATAGATATTTTCATCGTGCCGCGTGATTGTTGATTATAATATGAACATTAATAACTTTTGTATCGCTAAACAAACTCGCATCAGCCGATGAACATTTAAGTTGTTTGATTGTTTTTATTATTATTATTATTATTATTATTATTTTTCAACTTTTAACGTCCTCGTAGATTTGTACGATGCCGTTGGCAAAGTTATGTTTCTATTGCTTATCTGATAAAAATCGTATTATCGTTAATGCGACAAAAGTTTTTATATTTAGCGCACACCTTTTTATTTCTTTGTTGTACTACTATAATATAGGTGCATAATATTATTATGACTATAGGTACCTACTATAGTTACTGCGATTGTCGTGTGGCTTTTATCTAATTAATTTTTACATTAACTTACGTATCACGAGGATCTGAAAAAGGTATCATGGACATACAGATTTTATACAATATCAACTCTGTGCAATAATCTAATACCATATTATAGTAATTGTACCAACATTTAAAGTGCATTTCGATGATTCGATCCTGTTGTTTATTCTTTATACCAATTGTGTCAAAATGATAGGTCCATCTAAAATTCAATAATTTTTCGTTTAATAATATTATAATATTATGTTTTACCTATAGACTATAATATAATGTAATAGCTGGTACCTTCTACTATACATGTTTATTTTTTAAGTAAATCTTATCCCGGAAAGTCCAAACTTCATAGGAAATTGTTTTCCAACTACAACAATTATTTTAATCTATAAAATATGTTCAATAGGGAACATTTTAATATGAACTATACCTAATCGAAGAATATCGAACGTGTTATTCTGTATTCGTTAATATTACAATTACTTGAAGTCACACTATTTGATGAGTACAGACAAGTTGTAGTCCAAAAAAATCACTTTGTATATACAAATAAATCGATATTTTTCTCATCAAATGACTCGTACGGCGTCATTAATATGCATTTCCAGTTGACTGCTTTCTCGCCAAAATGTAATTTATTCAATGATCCTGAAATGTATTTCCTCATTTCTAATTATAAATAATATATACATATAATATATTTATCGAAAATTAATATAATGCTTAAATATAATCTCAGTAACTTTTGATAAATGTGTAAACCATCATAAATAACAATAACTAAAAATTATTATAAATTGGACCGGTAAATACGAACTAAAATCAATTGCCGTTCTTAAATAACATCAATATTTTACATTATACAAACAATTATTAAATGAGTAAATAACGTTATATCTTGGGAAATACCAAAAAAATCAATATTCAATTGCTGTTATCCCCGTATCGTCACAAAAAACATTATTTTAAAAACACACCATCATCAGTTATATTGGATTAAGCTCGTGAAAATATTTTTAAATATATTACGCCCAATCGTACTACATAATATGTGACAATAATATAACCGACAACCGTAAACTTGGTTTTTTTTTATCACATAAACCTAATCGATAACGAACGGAACAAAAAACATTATTAAAAATAATCACAAACGACACGCAGTAATGTACCTTACGTTTTTAAATTCTTCCGGGTACCTATATAAAATATATACTTAATATTATAATACCGCGGAACGAAACAATTTGTAAACTGAAGCCAACAACAATGCAAAAAGTTACTCACACTTTATATATTATATATTATTACTATAGGTATATACCTACACCGACACATCGCGTAACACCCTCCGGCCGCATGAACTCCGGTCCGGCTTATTTACGTGACCCTGGGCATACCGACTCGATACACGTGATATATAACCCACCAATTTATTTTGGCATTAGTAACTTTTCCCACCCGTAACGTTTGAACTGCGCTGCAGCAGATAGGGAGGGTCACGCCGTCGTGGCTGAATCTGTTGCCCGGGCCAACGTCGAGCAACATATAGATATTATTCGTATTGTTATCACCGCGTGCTCTTATACCGACCAGAAATCCTATTCCCACCATGCCCGAGTACCAACAACTAATAGTAATTAATCGAAAAACCTCTACGCGCTGATACCTGTGTGTGTGTGGGGAGGGTTATTTTTAAAGCCTCCTCGACACGATTCCTTTCCATTTGGTCGGCTTATAGAACTGTTTCGCCCGTGGATTTTCCGATCGCTATAATTGGGCTCGAAAAGGATTTATAAAAACGACTTTAATTATTTTTTTTCCTATTAAAAATCAGACGTGTGCGTTACTCATAATATATAAACACCCAGTGTTCGGACTTATCTAGATAAATTTGTCTAGATGAATATCTAGAAAATTATTTGTTCATCTTAGATAATTTTTTTACTAATCTAAATAAATTCATCTGTATATATTTTTTATTGATAAAAATCCCAACATTGTATAAACGCATTTAAATATTTATACAGATTCTCAAACCAAGTTTATTGTTTATAAATAATGTAATTATTTTTATTTATATCATTATTATTATTATTATTATTATTATGTCCCTAGTGCCCAACTAAAATATACCTAAATTTAAAACCCATTTAAAAAAAATTTTTATCTTTTTTATCTAGATAAAAAAATATTTATCTTTATATTTATTTAGATAAATATGAGTTAAGTTATGTTTTATATCTATCTAGATACATTTGAGTTGTATTATCTTTATCTTTATCTAGATAAAAATTACTTATCTAATCCGAACACTATAAGCACCAGGGAAATCGCGCTGCCGTACAGTCGGTTTGAAATGAATATTGTGTTAAATTTGTATTCGATTTAAAATCTCCCTTTACTTGATGTAATCAGGCTATAAAAAACATTATAAAACATTAATTTAATCATATAATATTTTCAAAAAACATTTTTACGGAAACTTTATAAAAATATCAAGTCAACATTTTTATGCAATCATAATATAATACAATTTTTTGTTATAATGAGAAGAAAATATTTATAAAATATTATTAGTCAAATATTCATTATTCAAACGCTGAAATATTCACAAAATATTATGCTGTGTAAGTGAATCTGGTGATCTTAAAATAAATATATTTTTTTTAATACGGCGATTGATCGAATGATGAACGTTTTGACCAGAATTTCTATATTAATTATATTTCATATTATTATTATTTAACCACGGTTATCCATTATTCAGTGACCACAATATTATGGTCGTGCTAGGTTAAAGTATAACATTGTAAAATCCTGTCACACGTTATAAGTGTTCGGCCTTATAGCTTGTACATGCTGTGTAATATGCAATAGGTATACCTATTTATACCCACGATGTATAAATATAATATAATATATATCCATTCGCCGTGCAGATATACATATTATATTATGTTCAATAAACTATAAATAACCGAGTTAACTGATGAGATATTGATCCGTTAAACATGTAATAGGAATAAAAGATATAAACGCAAAGTCAATACTGAAAAAAATATGACAAATTAGTGGCGAGTGTCAGTGCGCAAGATGAAATCATAAATTTGGAAATCGAAATGTGAACCACTATTATTAAGTATTTATCGGCTTACATTAATAATAATAATTGGAGAGGGGAAGTTTATAAAATTGAAATAAGAATATAATATATATATCAGTATATAAGAAAAGGCGGGGTGGTTAAAGAGCAGGTTCAGGACAAGGACGAGATTTAGTGCACGCAAGTGAGTCGTTGAGGTTTGTAAATAATATATACGAATAATATATCAAAATTAATGGTGGTTTATTGAGATAGTAGGTACCTATACGAAAAACAAACCTTCGAAACCTAGCTCGTGCCGTTAATGACCTAACTTATTTCTGAATCTCGTCCAACCGATTTATCTCTCCGTTGCATATAAATATTGTAAAATATAATATTGTATTGTATATACTACCTACTATATGACGTGTTAATCGCGTGAGTTCACACTTTCGTATCTGGACTGAACCGCAGCTGTATATATTGTTGTCGTTCTCTCGGCAATTATATTTTTTTCTCGTGCAAATATAATATAATACTCACTGCACACGGCGCGGCGTCCATAACACCTACAGCCGCCACATCGAAAACCGCATCGAAATAATATTTTCAAAGCGGTTGTATAGTAATAATAATATAATATGTGCTTGACGTTCGAGTTCAAAATCAACCCTCGACCGCGGAGGTCCTTTGATTTCAGCGGTGTAGGCCGAACAAGTATTGCTACGCCGTAAGTATTATTATGTAATACGCACATAATAAATATAATATTCGCTCAGTTTGGTTCCACATCAAAAATTATCGCACCAAGAGCAAAATACCGTTAAAATAAATATGTATACATACGTACTCGGAGCACTTCCTTTCATCATTATTATAACACGTGCCTGGCGTCGCATAAACCGTTTAGGTTATAAGAATATTAATAGCAAATTAAAAATACCGACGACCATACATAACGCATTATGCGGAAGAACCATCAACGTCGAGGGTCGCAGAATGTATACACACATACATATAATGTATGAGATGACCAATTAACCCGGGTTTAATTAAAATGCCATCAGATCCTGTCCTGAACAAACAACGACAAAAACGACGACGTACATTGTATATATATGAACGGACTTGCATAAATCAAATGCGAGTTTAAACTTTGAACCAAAGTGATGTTGCTCATACTCACGGTGACGTATGCAAACACTGAAATAACAGTTCGGGAGTGTCTTAAAAGATATTGTACCTACATCGTTTATAGGTAGATACAATTAAAAAATAATATTATAATATTGTCGGTGAACTGACTGTGGATTATTCGAATCAACCTCAAATATGTACCGCCGGAGTTGGGATTATTTTTAAATATAATAAACTATATTATATTAATATCTACCTAACTATCAGCTACCAAAGCAATAGATGATAATATTTTGTTTAAAGAAAAAATTGCAATAAACATAATATTGATTATAGTCTCGAATCTGGCGCCTACCGAGTAAACAGTCGAATACACGACTTACAATTTTCGTGGTATATGAGACTAAAAATTATTTAAAATTAAAAGTATAAAAACTTTTAAAACTCATCTTAATATATAA
Organism: Acyrthosiphon pisum; assembly: GCF_005508785.2. NCBI lineage: Eukaryota > Metazoa > Arthropoda > Insecta > Hemiptera > Aphididae > Acyrthosiphon > Acyrthosiphon pisum. The sequence continues at coordinate 5,178,630 of NC_042493.1, read as the reverse complement.
TAATTATTATATTACAATGTAAATGTAACATTTTATACATGAAACAAATTGTATTTCGTCTACTTTAGTTGGAATGAAGGTTTTTATTTTTCGAAAATCGTATTTAAGAGTCCCTTGTTCCAATAACTCAATAAGTGGAATAAAACAAAAAAATTATAAACCATACTGATAAGTGGGAAAAATATTCGACACTAAATAAACGTACAGATATACTTTCTCGGAACTACTGTGGACCACTCGGAATATTTATTGGTCCGGAACCAGGAGCTTACACTTTGCAATATAGAAACACTATTACGGGGAACTGTTATAATATATATATATTTTTTTTTGTAAAAATTTCGCTTCTCCTTCATTAATAGAGGAATAATGGAGAAATATCCTGTAGACGTAACTGTAACCGACAACTTCTGAACAGGCATGGAGGACATTTTTTTTCGTTATAAAAAAGAGCGAGACAAATAATATTATTGACTATAATTCTAAAATTTGAATATTCAGTTTTATCGAGAATTCAGTTTTATACCTATACCTAGGTCCCCTACCTGATTTTAATTTAAAATAATGTTTTTAAAACATTGATGTTTCAGTTACTCAACAGAGTGAATCTTATTTACCCAATACCCAAATTAACCCTTAGCATAAATTTTCAGCTGTGAAGTATTTCTTACCGAGAACTTAGGTATACACAATACACTGTATTATAGGTTACCTACAGTTGTGTGGCAATAATTCATCACTCGAAAGTAAAATATTATATTATATTCTGTCACATATAGGTGTGTGATCTGCGGGTTCGCTGTAGCTAATACCCTGATAGAAATTTTGTGATGATAATATTACAATAATATAATAACATCATAATAATACTAATAATATTATTATAATGTCATAATACATATGTGTATTATTAATACAAAATGTATATCAGTATAATATTTAGTGCAGTTATAATAGTATATATTATATGTATCCTAAATGGAAATGAATTTAATTCAAACAATTTTGAATGACGTTTAGGAAATGACGAACTCTTAAATACATCAACCGACGATGTTCGTTATAGGTATACAAATAATAATATAATAATAATATTCAAAAATTTATCAGATACGAGCCTAGCCATTTCAAATAATAATTTAATATATAACATAATATATAATATAGGTACTGTAGCGATCAATACTAATAATAATGAATCTGCAAAACAACACGCGGGTTGGAACCATCATTTTCGTTTTGCGTTTGTAAACTAAATAATTATATACATTTGTATATAGGTACTATACTAATAATATTATAATATGCTCAGAAATTCGTAATGTTAATAATAATAATAATTGTCGCCTGCAAAATAATCGAACACTGCTGGTACGAAAATTATTTCAACGATATATAATAATAATATTCAGACCTTATACCTAATATAATATGTACGAAATTAGTATATTACGACGTGTAATCCTAAAGTTTTCTCGAGCTTTACACAGAATTTCCGTCCATGTCCAAAGGCCATAAATTAAGCGTGGCCCGCCATAAGATAGCAATTTTAATATTCAAATGTATTACTCATAAATGTTGATTAGCTAAGTGTATTTTGCGAGGCATCTACTTTTGATTTATAGCATTAATACATTCGAATGAACAATTTGCGGGTTTTCGTGTCCCGTAGCTATTTGAAAAACGAAAATGATCATAACGCGAATAAAAAAATGCAACTGCACACGCGCATGATCGTGAATAAAGTATATAGATAACGAACGAATCAACTACACATTTTTTTTTCGAGTTTCCTTCAATTGAAATTCTTTATAATTAAAAATTAATAAAAACGAGCCATTTTTTACAATTAACAGAAATAAAAAGCATAATACGTCTTTATAAACAACGGCACGTTATATATTAGGTATAGTAGTTCATTAAACAAATATATTTAATCATTGAACATTACTCGGAAGAAAAATATATCGACAAAATTCAAAAAAAATATGTAGAAAGGAAAAAAATTATTGATTTTATAATATGGAATATTGAAACGCTTGCACAACGCCATGTGCATACACGATGTATCAAAACAAAGACTTATGCCGAGATTTTTTTTTCATTAAACATTTTATTATTTATTAATTTATTGTACAGCGATGTCTGCGGTCAATACTGTGTCTGATGAATACGCATAGATGTATATGACATAGCTTGATTATCGAGGTACTTAACTCGTGAAAAATATGGTATATAGGTTAGGTTTGAAACTGAAAATGTCGGATTTGTGGTAAAGTGTGATTTTTTTTGTCACTAAGCGCAGTCATTTTATCAGTATATTTATGTGTTGTTGAAAACATTTTTATTTTTTTTATATAATTTATTATTCAAAGTTAATACAACACAACGTTTTTGAAAAAAGATTTTATATTATAACTATAATATATTTATCATTTTTGTTTTTAAGGTTTTTCTTTTTCATATGATATCAATTAATTTTCCTATAATATTATTTTAAGAATACCAATATCTGAAAACCTTATTTCGAACCAGTAGTTATAATAAGACCAACCATTTTTGCGGTACTTCTGCACCACTCCATTACAATAACAAGTATAGCAGGTTTTCAAATACGTTGTGTTGAAATGACTTCAAATCGTGTAAAAATGAAAACCAAAAAAATCGAGGAAATGAGACTTTATAATATGATGTAGGTACTACATATTATAATACAGCCGACTAGGTTAACTCATCGATCTACTTTAGCTCAAAATCATCATAAGTCATAACGTCGAACTTTTTCCAAGTTCTAGAACTTCCTATTATTGTATTATATACTTATTGGATGACTTGAACTATTTGGCCGGTCTTCGAGTTACCCAAGTACGACTGTATTATATTATAATATTATAGCCCATTGTAGCGGCGTCGTACGATTTTAATGTTATTCTTAATTTTATCCAAAGTAAAATAATCTATGTATTAATACAATGACATAGATTATATAGGGAATAATGATTACTGTACATAAAAGTGTGAAAATAATAATAATATTTTTTTTTCATTGAATATTATAATCACCTCCCATTACCCAGCTCAATGTGTTAAGGTTTACAAATAGTTTATCAACGAGTTATGTGTTTCAGATGGATATGAAAGCCGTTGGAACATTTTATTACGAGAATTTTGTAAGTAAATAACTTGTAAATACTGTTGATATTGTTAATGTGCAATTTTTGTTGGTTTCGAAATGACGAAATGCGTTCACGTTCTAATAATATATGCTCTGAAAATGTGTTGTATGCATAAGAACGAAAGATATTAATGCTCTGAAAATGTGTTGTATGCATAAGAACGAAAGATATTAATACTATCTAATAACGCATTATAGAAATAAAAGGCATTCCGTGCGGAAATAATAGGTCCAAGCTAATTTATTTTATTGCAATTAAAAATTGTATATACCTAACATATATTCTACGTACCTAACATATTGTTATATTATAACTGTTCACACGTTAATAATAATAATAGCTCAATGCAAACATGCGACCATTTTTGTCGCCGTCTATAAAATATAATAATTTTATTATTTATATGCGGCTCATCCATTTGCAATCACATCATAGCCATTTTGGAAATCGATACAATGAAAATGCTGCTTAACGTGCCTTATTTATTTTGTTAATTGCTACCATTTGCTTATCTGCTTGAAGCTTACTAACTCGGGGTGGTTGATTTATGTGTTAATAATGTAGTGCAAAAACCACAGTATAACAACGGCTATTTTGGACCTTAATAAATTAACCCTTTCGCCGCCGGACGTTTCCAGCGAAGGAGAGACTCATATTTTTGAAATTTCGGAAAGCGTAATTTTCCACGTTTGACCCCGAGAACCGTTAAAATTTATAGAACTCGGTGCTCAGATGATGAATTCATGAAATACATTTCAAAACAGTCTTGATTACTGCAGTAATCAAATGAGACATTTCATTTTCGTACAAAACTATTTTAGCTTAATACGAACAGCTGTAATTTGTTTACCGCACCGTTAAAGAGTGATTAATTCACATAACTCAAAAGCAATTTTTGTTTCGCAAATTCGTTTACGTATAAAAGTTTAATACATGTACTACTAAAACCATCATTGATTTACAAACCGATGTTAATATATTATATAATGAACTGTAATAAACGTTAGGTTATTATTTATGGATCTTATAAGCACAATTGTAGTATAATATATTCATGGCAGTTCACCAATCATCTACTCACCTCGTTTTTTTTTTATTGGCAAATATTTATTAAATTTGCTATTTTTGTCATTTTTAAGTGTACATAAGAATCATATTATTTTCAAATCCTTTGATTTGTGTAATTTAAGTAGTCTTATGTAGTGATACAAACTTTTTTTCAAATAAGTATCACCCATTGGTATTCTAAATTGTTTAAGTCTTGAGAAGGTGATTTTTTTATACCGTAGATATATATTATATATATAATATTTATATACCAAATTCCAAATTAGTATTTTCTGAGTTATTAAAATTCAAGCAATTAAAATAATATTGTCTATAATAACAGGTTTAGAAGATATAATTGGGAGTATGTTGATTTGAAAAGTATGGTAATTAATTTATTACAATTTATTATAATGTTATAGTTCGTAAACATTTTCCAGGTATAATAAGAACTAAACCAAATGGTAGGTACTTACATAATACATATTTTGTTTAAATTTTATACAAATTCGTTATCAAGAACTATTATTATTGGTACACAAAGCTTAATAATAACACAAAATCTACTCGTTTGGATTTCGATTTAGATAGGTACGTCAACATTTTTAAAAAATCATCCGATTTGCAATTATCAGTGAACAAGATGATAAACATTTAAAAAAAAAGAAGTTTGTATCATCACAGAATACCTTCTAAATGGTGAAATATATAAGTATTTAAATATAATATGGTTTTTAAGTACCTACACTTAAAAATACGAACAAACATAATTTGAATATATTCACCATTAAAAAATAAAAGTGGGGTAAAAGTGAAAGCTTTGCGAATCCCCTTGTAAATTGTAATATATTATTTTTTCTATATTTTCTCAAGTTCACCTCAGCTGTTTCAGTTTCGTCATTAGGGGGTTATTTTCCAAACGAATAAGTGACGCAGCAATACATTTTAATCGTGGGAAAGCTACTCTCAAGATTTGATTAGATCTCACATGATTGTATATATTTTATCATAATGAAATGTATTGGTTTCACTGATCATTCAAACAACCGTCAAGTAGTTATTTTAATTTATAGAGCACGCCGGGAAGCAGAATTAAAATTCAGTATTTCTTGGAGACAGCTGTCTCCCGAAAATTGAACGGTGAAATAGGAATAACTCTGTGGCGCCATCTGTCGGGGTTTTTACAGTGATTTTATGAAATCTTTTTCCACTCACTTTGCTGAGTTGTTTACATTTTTTGTTCATTTTTCCCCGACCGCAAACCTAAACCGATTTTCTCGTGAAGTTATAACGCTTAAATCGAAATACACACAAGCCTGCAACTGTACCCAATCTACCGCAGGTGAGTTGACCTGCGTCTCGGTCGGATTTGTACCCATTGACTTACCCCTATTTTATGTTTGTTCATTTTTTCTTAGCCAAAGTAAGGTACCTAATACAACAGTTGTCCATGTATAAATGCCAAAGTTTTTGGTACAACACATTTTAGTATACATATAAATAAACATAAAGAACTTAAAATGAAATTATTAAACCGGTACTTAGGTACTTAACAATTATAACTAATAACTGTTCTAACATATCAGTCAGTACCTGTGTACTATTGTACCTATATGTATATGAGTTTGTAAAACTATAATCAACTGAAAACAATCAAATATATTTTTAAGCACAGGTTGGTACTTTAACATTATACTAATAGATGGTTTTTCGTTTAAAATTTAGGATTGTTATGTAGTTAAATTTGTTAATATATTGTAATCTGCAATTATCTTTATTCAAACCATCAATACAATAATTATAAGTAAAGATAAATAGGAGGTCCAAGTTTCTTGGGATTTACAATTAAAAATTCAATTTTGATCAATTTATAATATCGTTACATTTAAATACCTCGAAAACAAAGTTTCACAATAATAATTAATAATTGCCTACTATTTCATAAGATAGTCTTAAACAAATATTTATTATTTTAGCCTGTATACCTGCACTTATCATGACAACAAATCCATGAATTTTTATTTAAACAATCTTGCAAAATATCTGACGGACTTATATTATTTACCCTTTTCAAAGCATATTCTTACATTCGCTTTGTTCGCGTAGTTTCATCGCTTTTAATAGGCCACAAGAAAACATCACGTGTACAAGCTTATACCGCTCTCATATTAAATTCTAAAACCAACAGTTATTTTATAATTTTATAATACTCAATGTAAAAACTTAGAACATAATACTTACCGTTGGATATGTATCTAAAGTTATCAAAAATAAAAAAAGCCATTTCAACAGATGCAAAACAAGCAATAATACACACCCCACCCTAAAAAAGTTGCAGTTATTTACGCGTATATTGCACCCTTTGTTTAAAGTTATCTTCGTTGCTTTAATTTGGAAAGTAGCGAACTAAAATACTCCTTCTTTTTTAAAAACATTTCAACGCACCCCTTCTAATTTATCTTAATGACACACAAGTCGATAAATCTTTTTGAAAACAAATTATCAGTACCCACCTATTGGTACAAAACGACATTTAACTACTTTTTTTTTCCAATTCAAGCACAGGTCGTCGTGTCTTCAATATATTATAATATAGATGTACCAGATTTAATACAACAATATAGTTCGTACACGATACTGTAGTTATTTGGATGATTTTAACTGTCATGGTTTGAGCTGACTAAACTATGTCATACCAAAGAAAAAATACGCATGCTATTAGTTTTAAATATTATATTTTCTCGTTTTGTTTAACTACCTAATTAATACTATTATTATATTTTAAATTAGAACTTATATTATTATATTATGATTATATTTTTTTTGCGTAAAATGTAGACTGCACTGTGTATCAGATCACAATACAAATCTGATACTTACCTACAAAATTACAAAATGTAAACATTTATAATTAGCTTTAGAGCTTTACACTAGAGGTGCTTCATTATGCCATACTGAGTTAAAATCGTAAAAAAAATTATTTACATATCACGTGATGTAATTTAACTTTTCAATTACAGAATGTTTTATATATTTATAAATAATAATAATCATACTTAACAATATTTACATAATATTATTATTAATGTAAATATAATATACGTGCGCATGGTGAAACGGTGGCAGGGGAAGTATGAAAAATTAATTTTTTTCTTCAAATAAATTATTCATACGTTCCGAAAAATATTCAACAATAATCGATAACAGTAAGTTAATAAAACATATCAATGATCAATATAAATGTATATTATCTATAAAAATGTATCAATAATAAGAGTAGGTACATTAGTGTTCTTGGTTCTTTATTGTTTCTTATAATTAATGATATATATATTAGATATTACATTTATTTATTCTTAATTTATACTTTTTGGTTGAGGATAAACAATTATTTTTTTAATTTATGTAAAGTTATTTTCAGTAGGTACTTTTCTCGAAAAATTACATTTCAAAGTAATCTGTATCTATAAAGGGGTTGAACTCAATTTTAATCTTTTTCAACTGGCCTAAAAAGTATAAACTGAAAATAAAATGTAGGTACACACTTTATAAAAGCATTTGAATAATAAACTCATCAAATAAAAGTTTTTAAGTATTTAAAATAAAATTAAATAGTGTTTTTATAAAACAAAAATATTTTTTTAATTATTCCAAAACAATTCAGAATCAAAAAAGACCTGAAAATACTTTTTTGACTTAGAAAATAGTGTTTTCTAATTTTAACTTTTCCAAAACACTTACGTTGTGTTATATTTTATAATATATTTAACAAATAAATAAAATTGTTATTTAAAATCAACCAATACCTATTGAGCTGACAAATATAAACAGGTTTATTATATTTTTGATTTATAGGGATGGTGATAGGAAGGATATAATATTTTAGAGTTGGGTCCCAACTTGCTCGCCGAAGCTATATGCGCACGTTTATGAACGCAATGCCGTAATAATAATATTATGCACCATCAGCAGAATAATGACGGCTTAGTTTATTAAAAAATACAAATGTATTTTTAAACATTCAATAATAATATTATGCTAACCTATTTTTATTTATTCAGACGTCAACCAAATTATGCATTGTGTGGGTAATAACAACAATATACGAACGACACTTTTTTCAATTATTGTTGTCATTACCTAGCAGTCCTTAAAGCATTGATTATTACTATAAATTGTCATTATTAATAAATTATAATAAATGTATACATCATACGCGTATACGCGGAGTATCTGGACGGATTAAATCGGTCTGACTGCAAGCAATTAGGCCGTATACAGAAATTTCTAGGGGGGGGGGTCCAGACCCTCTGGATCCCCTCCTCCAGGAACGGCCTTGACTGAAAGTACCTACCTATACGATTCATCATATAGCTATTCAAAGTGCAGAAATTCAGTGTTTTATTTTGTTATACAAGACAAATATTAATGGTTTCTAGGCATTTCCGGGAATGATGCAGTACAAACGAGCTGCGGGCGACAAGTCTGGAATGCCGGTGTTTCAACAGAACACGGGAGCTTACCAACAATTGCTTCAGCCGTTCGTGCCAACCGTATCTTGTAAGTCTCTCGTTAAATATTTACGAAACCCACGATAGGTAGGCTATATACGTCGTATATCCTGGTGAATTATCCTCACCAATATCGAGGAATCGAGGAAGATTTGATTAAATCAACAAAGTATAATCTCGGCAAATATACGAAGTATGTTGACTGTAAGTTGTGTAAGTACAATAATGGTACAGTTCCGGAGAGCCGATTGACTACTAAAATATTATTATCCAGTCGCACGCAATCACTACGATATTAGAGGCTATTTAAAATTCCATATCGAAAATAATATAATATAAACCTTTAAATCGATTTATAAATATATTTTTATACTATATACCAGTTTGGACTACCATAATATTATAATAATATTATATTACACAGAACCTGTTTACATTTTACGACTTATTATGTACCTATCTACTGCTAAAATAATCATACTTATTATTATTTTTTTTATCGTGATATAGTACCTATTTTAAGTTTTGAACTTTTTTAAAAGACTGGAAACATTTTCAATGAGTGTATATTCTAGGGTGTTGTTTTGAAAATTTAAATGCATAATAATCTAATAGAAAGAAGCAATCACAGAAGTGGACCAATTATTTTGGCGTGTACCGCTGGGCCATTTTATACTCCGTTCATTAATACTTTAAAATATACTTACAAAGAATTAACTAGCAGTTTGAAAAAAATATTTTATACATTCAATTGTTAAAATAAATATATTATTATATATAATATATATGCCAGGCATCAGAACGTATGATTAAAAATGTATGTTTTAAAAGAGTAAGGAAACTTATTGATGAATTAACGAAATAAAAAATAGTAAAAATATAATTTATTTCTTAAAATATTTTGTTTTGTAGTGAATTTAAAATATTGTTAAAAAAACATTTAAAATTTTTGGGATAATAATAGTGTCTACTGTTAAATTAAAGAATCGTTCTGCAGCGTTTAACGTGGTACGATATAGCTAAACATAATATTATGTGGCTACAGTGGTGGACGGTGGGCCACTTGGGGTTATTATTTTGTTGCCATCCCTTCAGTTATTTACAATGAAATATTATCTCATATTTCTACTCTTAATTATTTTTAAGAATGCAACTCCCCTCTCTCTAAGTAATAATAAGCTATAGATATTGTACTGTATAATGTATAATCTTCTTATCACGCTTAAATGTATAATTCAATTAAAAATTCTATTTATTATTTTTTTTTCCCTAAATATTTGGTTATAATTCATACTTATGGTATTTTAAAAAATGTAAAGCTGAGAATTTCCTCCGCGGTCTGAGAGATATTTTTTGATAGTCAAATATCTTTATTCACTTACTATAAATAATATTATACAATCCCTGGGCGTCACTTCCTGCCTGCACGCTAAGCGTCTTTGATCACTTTATGACAAAAGATGGGTAGGTGCTCTATAGTATACGAGCACGTGGGATTATATTTTATAAAAATAACTTAATTTACTGTTGTAACCTATATGAAATATCGTTGAAAGAAAAAAAAATGTTTAATGTTTTTGCAACGCCATATTTTATATACGACCACCTTGACGATAACTGTAAGTTGTATGATTCGATAAGTGCTAATATTATTGTTTATTTTGTATTAGTTGCTGCACCACCGGGCATACCGAGGTATTAACATAACGACTGCAATCCAGAAATCAACCTGTGGTACAACATGCATCCATTGTGAGTAACTAGTAGTAACTAGTAGTTTTATATACATAAAAATTGTATTCTCAATATTAAATTACCGTTCAAATTTTTAAAGTTTTTGGTGACAGAAAGCATTTTTCTTTCATTCCAACACGCAAACGACAATATTGTTTGATAAACTTTTATGATAAATTCAAATTTGACAAACAATAAGGTTATAATGTGGGTAACGAAGGTTCTACAGTAATTTTAAATTTAAATTAAATTGAATGTTCACATTGTGATTTTTATACAATACGCGTAATATATACCTACCTAACTAATATAAGTATTGTATTATTCAGGTTAAATTATTTTAATAATTACACGTGATGGTATAACAAGTAAAATAGATAACTGGTCAACTTTTATTTAGTTTTATCGACGTCAAATATGTTTCGACACGGATACGTACACTCAGGTAGACTTGGGATTTTTTGTATCATACAAATAATCAATATTTAGTTTCATATCGCGTTTGAGTTTTCCTCTTTTTGGTTGTTCTAATAAAATACAAGAGTTGGTTACCATTCTGGCGTTTCCAAAAAAAATAAGATCAAATGTTCATATACAAATAAAAATTAATATACCAATTTTATAAGTAGGTATCTACTGACTAGTATTGTTTTTTAAAGATCTTTTATAAATTTAATGTTTTTTTTTTTTGTTCACAGGAATGTATGGTTGTGGCCTAATAATTATTAACAAAATCACGTTCGATTCAAGTCATCAGTTTAATACACAGTACATTTTTTTTTATAGTGTATTACATTACATATATAATTCATAAATAATATTGTAGAATACGAATTGAATAATATTGAACAATTAAATTAGATTGTTTAAGTTTCCTTTATCCAATATTTAAAATAGGTCGGAAACTAATGTCAATGATAATTTATTAATCTTACTAGAGACGATGCACTTTGTATTTTGTTAACAAAAGTAAACTATTTTACTTAGAGAAATGTTAAAATACTATTGGACTATTTGAATTGTATACAATCAGGTTGGTTACTCACTATATGTAAAACCCTTCATATTATTTAAAGTCATTATTTTACTCAAAATATAACTAATTATATTACCAACATATAATATATAAATATTAATCTTGTTATTATATTTTAACGCACCAATGATTTTTTTTTGATTTTTTTTATGCTATTTGATTGTAGGTAGCTATTATACATTATATTATTATTATATATTTAACAATATTTTTAGATTAGGTACTTAAAACTAAGTTAAGGAAAATTTTATAGGTACACTTAATTTATGTACTAATAATAATAAAAATGTATAACATCGAGTATAGATTAGAAAACAACATTTGAAATATAAGTAATTTATAAAATTAAAATAATCCTTCTCCTATATACAATAATAAATATTATATAATATGTATGATTATATATATATATATTATATATCATCTATGCATACATATATGTTTATAAGATATTATTAATCAAATACTTGACATGATATAAATACGTTTTCAATAAATTGTTATAAAAGAAAAAAAATACAAGATTTAACATGTTATGACTAATTGTGTGAAATATTATAATAACAATAATATTATATGTGTTCAAATGTTTAACCTCAGTATAAACGTATATATATATATTATATATTAATACATTATCTATCCAATTATATATATCCAATGAATGACTGGCGTAATAATACAAAACAATTGACATCGGCGAACGTCCGTACGGTAAAAACTATAATAATATTATTATTCGGATGGTTTTGGTCGCATATATTATATACCTATACAATAATGTATATAGGTACGAATTTCGCATTATGAACCCGAAGGGATTTAATTTACCTGGTGATATTTATCATTATGGTATACTATTATAGGTTATCATAATATATATTATAGATGCACTGAGTGCAATATAAAGGCTATACGGTTAAACGTTATTCGGACGTGCGCCCTTGGATTTACTTCTCGTAATCAAACTTCAACTACAACACTACTCTACTATAATAATAATAATAATAATAATAATAATAATATGCTCTATACCGCTATTACCACTATACACATACCGCCACTGCCATTGTTACCACTACTACTCATATAGGTACTAGTGCCTACCATTACAGCTACAACATACTATAATTCAAATTAGTATACGTTACGATGCGCAAATTTCGGTTAAATTTTATAATAATATGTTTGAAATAATAATAACTAGTTAATTAACAATAAAAAAAACATACTACTCAAAGTATTTCAAAGCCGATCCGTAATCGTAGGAAATAAGAAATTTAGGAAGGTCCATTGGTTCGCCCTCAAATACAACACTATTATACATTTCAATGCTTCCCAATAGTATAACCGCAATGCTAGTTCTTTGCTGCCTACTGTACACGACGAAAAACAATTCAATTGCTTGTTGATTTTATTCGAAAAAAATCTATGTAATATTTTGAATTGTTCTCGAATCATCTTTACCTAACCTAATACCTTATATAATATATACTTATATGTGCATATTTAGTTTTAAAATACAGATATATATCTACACCACACACACACACTTACACACGAAACGTGTATATAATAATATAATGATATATTTATATTAATTATTATTTATAGTCTATTATATTATGTAGAGTAGTCTTAAAAAACATATATACGAATATAATCCAAGAAAACACTCAGAATATTTTAAGTACCTATTTTAAGTCATTATCATTACCCTAATATTTTAAGTATAATATAATACTTATTGTAAGAGTGTTTTGTTTGGCATCATTAAACAATATTATCTAACACCAATCTATATGTTTATGCAAGCTCATCGCCGAAATTCATTAAAACCCTCGAATATCAAAATATAAAGACAGGTACAAAATAACATATTCTCATTAACACTTGCGATAAATAGGTATACAGACTTAAAATCAGCGTTTTGATATAGGCGTTTTAGTTCACTATAATATACTCGATATTGAAGGTTTTCATTACAATATACTTTCGATAACGAAATCCGATAAAGGATATTTTTATAAGATTTCTATAGGTGTGGTCAAACAGGCGGAGTTCATAATATAATATAATATTGTCGGTTGTTCTATAATTCTCTATACACGTCATAATACACAGGCATCTTATATATAAAAAGAAAAATGAAAAAAATTATAAATTTCCCGTGAAGTAAATATTATTTGAAAATGTGCGACTTTTTGGGCCATCCTGTATAAATTTAAATTTTAAACTATTAGCACTAAACTAAGTTGCATCAATACATTTTTACCAGAATGTAATTTTATAGTTACTTTTAATTATTTAAACTTTTTAACATACATAATAGGATTTGTTTTATTTAAAAATGTTTAAAGTTTCTATTTTTGTTCCTCTTTTTATTTATTTGTGTTTTTTTTTTTTTTTTTGTTAATGTTTTTTTTATTATTATTATAATTATTATCTAATATTACGAATGCAAGTCTATCATGAGTACGGTGAGACGTAATGTTTGTCCTCATTTGGATATAGTTAACAAAATAACAAGTTGTGCCAAAATATTTTTTCTTTTTACTCGATATTTTCAAAGTTGTACTTAATTTAATAACCGAACCTCATTATTTTTAAAACCGAAAATAGTACACATAATAATTTAACAAGACGAAAATTAATAATAAATTGTTTGACAAGAAGATTCGTAATTAATTACATTTTTAACTTGAGCAATTCTATTCACATTTACAAATACCAAAATTCTTATGTTTTCGCTATAGCCACTATAATATTTTAGAACACACACTGTTTTCGTTACCTACCTCTAATGACGGACAGACATTTCTATAAACGTCTTAATTTTTTTTTATTATTATTATTATTATTATATAAACTCCCTGTATACATAATAATATTGTTATTTTTAACTACCAATATTTAACTTATAATTATTACAATATATTTTTTGTAACATAAAATAAAAATGTAAGAAAATTTTGTATTAAGTTTTTACGTCATCTCTTTGGATATTATTATGAAATATTATACACCTACAATTATTTTTCATTTTAAACATATAAGCAACAACATAAAAACAGACAATCAGAATTATATTGACATTTTAATTTGATCTTGACTCACACACAATGACGATTGTTTAATAATTCAAAACGGACTTAATAATTATTATTTCGTATTATGTTTATTTGTTTGATTTGTTTTTTTTTTCATTTAGTTCATTATTTTATTATATTATTATATAGAGAAAAATTAATTAATTCAACATAAAATATAAACTTAATATGATATATATATATAGTTTAACCTTTACCTTACTTAAAATTATAAAATTAAAATATTTATCCGTAACATATTTGTAAAAAATATGCACAACACTTCACACACACACATATATTTATAATGTATGTATAATATAGGTACATACATT
>NC_042493.1:5130672-5163184 GCF_005508785.2 Acyrthosiphon pisum | reverse complement strand
AACTTCATTATGATTTTCGTGATATTTTTTTACTATAGTTAGATAAGAAATGTTTGTTATTGATGTGCCTATTTATTTTTAGTGATTATTATTATTATATTATACTTATTTTTTTTTTTTTGATTTTCGAGAATTCTCAAGTTCAATGACAATTTTTAAAAGATCATAACATTTATTATTGGTGTATATTTAAGACAAAATAAAAACATATTTACATTCTAAAAAAAAATATATATAAAATTATTATGCTTTTTCTTTCGATAGGTACCTACTATTTGAACCTATAATACCTCTGTGCGTAATATTATTAAGGTCCTTTATATTAATAAAGTTAATAATTATTATAAGTTAACGTTTCTGCTTATAGTCAGCAGTCGATAGACTCGGAGGCGGAACTAGGATTTTTTACGCCTGTGGAATATGCCCATATACGCTCAATCGTAGAACAAGAGGACTGAAGTACCCTTCCTATAATCGTTTTCAACTAAAAAGCACAATTTACACAGTCAAATGTATTTACTTATTCAAATGTTTAGTAATCGCATTGGCCAATTTTCTATCAGTTATTAGTTTTAAATACATTAATTCCTATGCTGTGTGAGATTTTATTTCAAAATAAAACTATCACTTATTTAAACATCTTTCTAAACAGTAAACATAAGTACCTACTTAAACAAAAAAATATACTGTTTAATACCTAATCATCCGTGGCCTGAGCATTATAATATATTATATTTATGCGTTAATTGATACTTATTGATAATTATTGTGAAGCTTATAATGTATCTATATGTGAATCTATACATATTATTATTATAATATTAAATGTATTTATTCAAATATTTAGTAATCATTGGTGAATATTTTGGTTACAACATAAAAAAAATAATTTTTCAATTTTCCATCAGCTATTAGTTTTAACTTTTAAATATGTTAATTCCAATTGCATTAAAATGTTGTGTGAGATTTTATTTCAAAGTAAAACTATCCTTTATTAAACTTCTTGGTAAACACAAGTACCTTCTAAAATAGAAAAAACAGTTTAATACTTAATCATCTGTGGCCTGTGCATATTATAATATTATAATATATTTATGCGTTAATTGCAGTGTTCGGACTTATCTAGATACATTTATCTAGATGAATATCTAGATAATTATTTGTTCATATTTTATCTTTTCTAGATAAATAGTTACAAGGTATCCAAACGGGCTGTAGCCCATAAGCACAAAATATGACCCAAACGCAACCTAAAAACGCAAAAATAAATAACCCATAAGCGCAAATCAATTTTATAAAAAAAATGTATTTTATTAAAATCGTATTTATAATTAATATTTAAATAAGCATTTACAGTGATATTGAAATTAGTTAAAAAAATCAAAAAATAAATATTAGAATTTTGAGTATTATTATTGAAATTAGTTAAAAAAGTATTATGAATAAATAAATTAATATAATAAACTACCTAATATAATAATGAGTAGGTACTTTAAAATTAAATTTGAAATTTGAAGCCTACTCTCTTCAAGTATTCCAATCTGGTAATTTTTTTTTTTCTTTATAGAAGGTCCAAGTTTTTGATGACTTAAGAATTACGATACGTTATTTTTTTTACGACCATTTGACTGTAATTTTAAATACACTTCTACTTGGTGTTCTTTAATCACTTTAATAAAACTATAAATAGATAAGTGGGGGGGGGGGGGGGTTTATAAAATTGAACCTTCAAATGCCTGTGATATGATTCTGGACCATTGGTAGTACTTGGCTCGTCCAAAGGTGGCTCAGCCCTTTTATGTAAGTTAATGTAAATGACATTTTAATAATACATTTGTGAAGACTTATAATTTTAATTTTAGCGAAAACCGGACAAATACGCACACGTGACACGATCGTATCACTGACACCAACTGATATAGGTGGATATCTGGTATACGATTTAATACATTCCACTCGAATTTCAATTAAAAATAAAATAATGTATCAGGTAATACAATTTATGTCTGCTCTTTTATCCCACTACCAAGGTATAAAAGCGCAAATTCGTTTTGCGCTTTTGAGTTATCGAAAAAAAAGGTCGATTTGCGCTTTTGGGTTTCACCGATCTAAACGTTCATCTTAGATAATTTTTTTACTAATCTGAATAAATTCATCTAGATACAATTTTTATTGATAAAAATCGCGAAATTGTACAAACACATTTTAAATACAGATTCTCAAACCAAGTTTATGGCTTATAAAAAATGTAATTGTTTTTATTTGTATCATTATTATTATTATGTTCCTAGTGCCCTACTAAAATATGCCTAAATTTAAAACACATTTAAAAAAAATTGTATCTTTTTTTATCTAGATAAAAAAGTATTTATCTTTATCTTTATCTAGATAAATATGAGTTAAGTTATATTTTATATCTATCTAGATACATTTGAGTTGCATTATTAACTGCAGGTTAATTGATAATTATTGTGAATCAGAAATTTTAACGAAAACTCAGCAATAATACATGCTTGGTTTCGCTTATAAGCTTAGAAGTTTATACCTAATGTATCTTTATGTGAATCTATACATATTATTATAATCTTATTGGAACTCTGACTGATGGCTGGAAAACCTGCAAATTACGAATCCGGAATCACAATCACAAGTTACTTGTTATTATTTATTATAGAATACAAACGATGATGAACGTCATACAAAGTACCTAGATGACAAAAGACAAAATACTACATCTGTGATTTATTGTTGTTTTAATGTGTACAGTTTTTGCTACGCGGTTTAGTAATTAATATAAAAATGTCGATTATTATTTTACGCTTTACGCATGTACCTATAAAATGATTTTTATATTTTTCTTTTTTTTTCCTTCAAATGCGGTCATCACCACATCATAAACAATTTATGTGAAAGAAGAATAATGTTTAACTTTTGACATCAAACACAAAAGACTTGACATGGGCTCATAAAAAATTACGGCCACGAAAATTGTACGCCCTGCGATCAATCCCCGTCACAACCCCATAGTTACGCCTCAGACAATAGTAGGCACCTGCAGTGGTGCCAAATTCAAGTATGTTCGAATTGTTCGAATAGGTGGGTAGGTGAGTGGTTGGGTGCGCAGTAAGTAAGTCTGAGTATTGAGATTTGGGAATAATATTGTTCATCAGTTGCTATCAATGTCGAATGTCGAAAGGGATTACAGTCCGTGTGACCATGTGCAATGTATTTATGTATGTTTGGTGGCTCGGTGGCATCAACTGACTTTAATTACTGTAGATGCAGTAAGAATAAATAGTTGGACAGAACCAAGATATCTAATTAATAATACTACAGTAGGTTAAATGAATTTTTTCAAGTTTTTTTTGATTGAGTATAAAATTAGCTCGACAATAATTGAAAAAAAAAAGAACTCAGGACTATAAAGACTACAAAAAAAAGTCAAAATATTTTGAAAATATTATCATGTATAGGACATATATTGGTTATTGGTTTTTAAATTACAACAAAATAAGAAAATCGATAATTTATGACTGATTAACCAATTTCGAACAAATATGAACTTTAAACGCTCTTAAAAAGTTTTTTTTGGGGTTTTTGGTAAATTTCTTTTTTTAAAAATATAGAAAAACTTACGAAAAAAATCTTGTATACAATTTTAAAATAATATATAACTAATATTTTTTATAAATTTCTAACTTAAAATAATTTTCAAATGTTCGTGAGCTTCGACTTATTTCGTCAAAATTAAAAAGGATTAAGCATTAGACTTTTTTTATTTTCTACTAACAACAGCTTATGAGAAACCTTATATTATATTTACAAGATATTTGTCTCAGTGAACATTTTTTATCAACAAAAATTAAATAAAATCAAAAATTTTTATTCCTAGGTAATAAAAAATGTTAATATTTTCATGTATAGTAAAAAATTATAATATTTTATGCGTAATAAGAAATTAAAATATAAAAACGAACGTATTTTCCCGACGCTCTTAAAAACTACTGGGAATTTTCAATTTCATCCTCCCAAATTCGAATTAACTAATGAAATTCACATGACCGCCAGAAAATATATTGAAGCATTATTTCTACTATTTATCAGGTGCGTGGTGATGGCACACGAAAATTTAAAATTCAACTCAAAAACCACATCATTAATTGTTGTACAATTTTTACAAATTTATAACCACAATTCCAAAATTATTCTATCTGAATTAAAAGATGATCTATTGTTATTTTATACCATTTGAATAATAATAAAAAAAAAAACATAGAAAAGCTAAGACGGCAAGGAGTTATTTGGTATATCCTCTAAATACGATGTGACCACAAAAAGGGAACTTTCAGCTTAATTTTTTAGCTTTGAGGCCCAGAAGTGTTTTTAAATAGTACCACATGAGAATTACTACGTTTGATGAACAAGTAAATGAATTTAAATTACATATAAGTACATACAAAATATGGTCTAATTAATTGTTTACTCCACCTTGGTCTTGAAGTATATATTTATCTATAATTATATGAAGTTATAAGATATTGTAAGATCAACTAATAATATGTTCATTGTTCAATTAGCTATCACTTGAAGATTCCACCATATAATTATATTATTTTTTTTTTATTATTATTAATTAATCCACGGCAACTTAGGCCATTGGGTGGTTTATACTGTGTGGGAGGGTACTGTAGATTATAAACACGTTTACACAGTCGCAGCCGACACCTTAGTCCCCTCGGCTACTCCGTCCCCTATAATTATATAATATTAAAGTATTAAACAGTACAATCAGTACATTGTACATCATTCATATAAACAATACACATAATATAGTAAGTATAAAATAAAAGGCACTTTTCATTTATATTAATTTATTTGTTTTATGAATGATTCATTATGAGTGCCTAATTAACATTTATATACATTGAAGTTATTATATAAAGATGACAGTGAAAATATATGATAATTTTTTTTATGAAATACAAACTATTGAGTCTGGTATATTAATAACCGATTGTTAAAATCTTCAAAGTAATATAAAAATGAATATTTTGTATCTAAGAGTATGTGTTTAAACCTAAATAATATTTGTTTATTGTGATTTCGTTTGTTTAAAAATTTGCTTCAATAATCTACCTCAATACTTAAAATAACTAAAACTTTACAAAATAAATAATTATGTGAAATAAACTATTTACCTATAATTTATTTTAAATACCTAACTATGTTTTTCATATTATTATAATTTTTATTATTTATAACTATTTGTTTATTGATTTAAAATAAAAAATTTAAAAATAAAATAAATAAAAATATTTTTAAACAAATGAGAAACATCTTTTTAATTTGTTATTCTTTTTAGTATTTATATTTTATTTTTAAAAATATTTGTTTAATAAACACAAAATAAAAATATTATTATAAAATAAAAATGAATTAAAAAAAAAAAATTCGAAACCAATAATTTATTTTTAATCTAAAAATAATAAAAAAAAAATATTATTTGAACGAATAAAATCTAAATCAAAATCTTAGTTGCAAAATAATTAGTTAAATGAAAAAAAATCGATTTTACATTCATCTACGATTTTGTTTATTCTAAATATATTTTTTTATTGATATTAGATTTATTCGTTATTTATTATAGATTTTTTTATTCTACCGGAACTTTTTCAACCAATTTAAATTTTTTTGATTCAGCTGAAAGTGTATTCAATCTAGACTTATTCAAATTGGCTTTTGTTTATTCAAATTATATGTTTATTAAAAATAGATTTCTTATTCAACTAAGATTTCTATCCGATTTTATTTCTTCAGGAATTGATTTTTTTATTCTCATAAAATTTCAAAAGATTGTTTTTACATTTTTTTTTTCAAATTTTTTATAAATTATCATTATTTTTCACATTAATATATTTTAATTTTGTGTCCTTCCAATTAAATAAATCTAATTTTAATAAAATCTACTTCTTTTCAATCAACTAGTTTTTTTATTCAACTACGATTGGTTTATTATAATTATTTTTTTTTATTAAAATCAGATTTTTTTATTAAACTATTAGGCTTTTTATTCAACTAGTATTTTTTTTTTTTATTAAGATAGATTACATTTTTATTAAAATTAGATTTTTTGATAAATATAGAATTTGTATTCAACTAGGCTTTTATTTATTCAAGTTATGTGTTTTTAATAAAAATGGATTTTCAATTCAACTAGTCTTTTTATTAGAATTTTATTAAATATATATTTTTTATTAAATAGTTTTTTTATTCATCTTAGATTGTTTTCTCTGATTTAGATTTCATTCGTTCTAATATATGTTTTTTTTTATTCTATTTAGACTTTAAAAAATGAATTTCTTCCTTTTGATTTCTTTTCCCAAATTTTTAAATGTTTTATTTTAAATCAATACACAAATTGAAATACATATACGAAATTGTAAAAAATTCATAATTTTATAAAAACATACCAATTTACAAATATAAAAAATTAAAAACTAAAGCAATAAATAAATATTTAAAAAAAATTATAAATTTAAATTAATAAAAAACTAATTAAAACAAAATTATTTTATATTAAAACAAAATTCCAATAACATAATATAAATTTTAAATTATACAAGATAACCTAATATTAAAAAATAAAATGTTAGATATAAAAAAATGATTACTCTTTACAGACAATTTCAAATTTAAATATTTTTGGTTTTTTTTTTTCTATAAATATCAATAAAATTTTATTTGTTAGGCCAAAAAGCGTCAAAATCTAATACAATATTTTATTGATTGAATAGCAGTCGAAAAATATTAAAAATATTTATTTACGATTCTTTTTTATAGACATTTAAAGTTAGGTTTTTGACAACATTGATCAAATTTAATACCCTCGATTATTATACAGTGACCCTCTTGTAACCTACTACGCAAAAGAGCGACATCCACTTACCAACCTTTTTTAGTTTATGTATCGAGTATTTCTTAAAATAATTGTATAGAAAGATACCTAAGTATAAGTACCTTGATACATTAATGCGATACAATTCTGCTTTTTAGTATCAAAATTGTAAAGTATTATTTTAATATTTATTTTACGAGTACAAATTCAGGTAAGTTTACGAGTCACAGGTGATTTTCTGTAGGCTGTAGGTTGTTGGAAATTCATTTTTAAACACATTACTGTGAAAGTCATATTTGCTTCGTGAGATGCAGCAGTTGGCAGGTGACCAGTTATCCGACGATATACTGAAAAATGTATGGTTACAGTGTCTACCGGTACAAGTGCAAGCTGTACTCAAAACCAGCACAGATTCGGTATCTAATTTGTTAAAAATGGCTGATAAAATTCACGAAGTAAGTGAAATAAGTACTATAGCAACTGTGAACACAGAGAAGCAATGCAAATGCCAAACCAATAACTCGCACTCAGCTCTGGACCTGCAAATTATTTCACTTACCAAAGCGATTGAAGAGCTGAGTCAACGGGGCCGTAGCAATGACAGGAGGGACGACAAGCAATACAGAAGAACAAGGTCCAAGTCCCATGACCAAAAAGAAAGGGAAGACGAGTTATGTTATTATCATGCCAAGTTCAAAGCGAAAGCGAAAATTTATAAAGGCTCTTGGTGCAAGATGTACTCAAGCCTCCACAACGCAAAAAACTAAGAAGCAAACTAGTTAAAGCGGCGACTGGTTGTGCAAGCACAACAAACCGCTTATTTGTAACTGATCTCACCAGTAAACTAAAGTACCTTGTCGACAGTGGAACACACATTTCAGTCGTACCACCGCCAAGCATAGACAGACAATAAAAATCAAATACATTAAAATTATACGCAGCAAATAGTACAGCCATTCATACATACGGCATGAAGACAATAACTTTAAACCTAACCTACCTCTACAACTGCTTGATGAGGACCAATTTCATATATTTTGGGTTGCCTTATCTCCTATACCGGTAGTCTTAGGGTGCTAAATTTAAATTTAAGCCCAGGTTATTTGCGCGCAAAACAATAATATTATGTTAATTTATTCAAAAATGTATTGTTTAAATATTAGGTAGGTGCCTGTGATGGATCAATACAACGACATTTTTATAGTACCTACCTACATATTATGGTCATTATATTTAAGGGGTATGAATAGTATTGAAAAATTCTATG
This sequence comes from Acyrthosiphon pisum, assembly GCF_005508785.2. NCBI lineage: Eukaryota > Metazoa > Arthropoda > Insecta > Hemiptera > Aphididae > Acyrthosiphon > Acyrthosiphon pisum. The sequence goes on along the minus strand of NC_042493.1, from coordinate 5,155,022 downwards.
AAAATTTATTTTTGTATTTCCAATAATATGGTTTATTGAGTGGTTTGAGACTTTGAGAGTAAATACACCTATTATCAATATTGTAGAAGAGAAGTTATTATAGGTAATATGTCTGTGTAAATGTAAATTTTCGATATTTTAATTAAACTCAATAGTTTAAATTCAAAAATTAAAATATCACAAGTTTTAGATATATTGTTATCACAAGTTATATTGGACATTGAATATAAAATATCGAAAATCGTCTCTTATAGGTACAAACCTAGATAAACTTATTTTCTTTAATTTGTATAACAGGTGTTCACACTGTACCTAATGTCACTCAGTAAGCTATATTATTGGAAATACGAAACTAAGTTTCATTGTTTCACTAAAATTCACATTTGTAATAATTGTGTGTGAAATGCTGCTTTACAGACATAGTGACATGTGCGCTTGCGGGTGCTCTCCGTTATTTATTTTATACACAGGCACTCACACTAATGATCATTTACTACGCACCCATTCAGACATATAGAAAATTGCCTATATTGAACTCCTTATAAACGGATTTATCCCTTAATGTGTTCTTCAATAAATATAATTGCAGATTTAATGATTGATGACCATGTCAACTGAAACCTGCGTCAATTATTATAAGCAGTGTTATTTCAACTAGCCTCATTATTAAAAAATTAAAATTATATTCAATGTATACCTGCAGGATAACTGCCTATTTGAGTAAACATCGTTTTAAAATTGTTCGACATGTAAACAATTTTCCATATTGTGCTATAATGATTCATTTTTAACTATTATTTTATGTAATTTAAATTTAACTGTTAAAACCCTAAAACAAAGCTTTACTGATATTTGTGATTTAAAAGGGAGGCAGAGTTATAATATACTGATATTTAAAATGAGTAAAAGTTTGATAAAAATAAATAGTATTTTATATAAATTGCATTTTAAATACATAAGACAAAAACTTTTTTGGTAATATTTTAAATACTATTTGTTTTAAGTATATTAAAGTATACTACCTACCTACTACTCGAATACTTTTTAAAAGTATTTTTATACAACACTGCTACTGTTAATGAGCAAACAAATTGTATTAACACTCAGTGTCAGTGGCGTAATTTGGGTGGTGCAAATGCAGCACTTGCACCACCAAATCTAAAATGTGGTGGTGCAAAGGAATGTTTTTGCACTACCAGAATATCATTGAAATATATAATATAATATAAACAGGTTCAGAATTATAATTGTCGTGCATGTATTAGACATTATCATTTAAATTATTAAATTATTAAATTATTATATTCTAAAATATTGTACAACCACCGTAGATAATTAGATTATTATTTATAGCAACCACTAACCACAGAATTCTGTATTTTATGGTGGCATTATCATAGAATATGACGTTATTCTATAGGAAAGTTATGTTGTTATTAACATAATTGTACCGCCATAATAGTGGGTCCATTCTATTCTCAAAAGTCAAATGTCAAATGACAGCTTGTATTGAATCAAATTTCAAAATTCTCAATAGTTTTCAAAAGCGCCGGGAAAAACAAAAGACAAATTAAGGAAAAAATAATGAGAAATTTTACGCAAAATTGGTTTTTGACAAAATCGATTTTGGTTTTTGGCGTAACTCTAAAACAAATGAACGTATATACAAGTCATTTTCAAAATATTTAGATTTGCTTTGAACTGTTTAGGAACATTTTTAGTTTCCAATTTTCTTTGGCTTTTTTTTATGAACGTCAATAAAACTTTATTTGTTGGGTAAAAAAGCTTAAAATTGAATACATCGCTCCTACTATATTGTTACAATGTCATTTGAAAAACATTAAAAATCCTTAGTCACAGTTTATTTTTATAAGCATTTCAAGTTCACATCTTAACAAAATACTGAAAAATCACGAAAATTAGCAAATTATTTTGGATTGCAAATTCATAAAATCTTTTATATGTAATACACGATTATTCATTAGTTTGTCTACCTTTATCAAAAAAAAAAAAAATGTCCACAAGCAAATTAAATTAAATTTTTATGAGCGTTTGAAGTTCATATTTTTACAAAATAGGATATTCACTTGATTTCTCATGTAGCGAATTTGTTTTTTTGTTGTTATTAAAAAACGAATAACTACTGTAAATACATGGACATTTCACTGAATGTTTATATTTTCATTTTCTATACACCATAAAGTTTTGAAAATATATTGACTTTTTTTGAGCTGTTTACGGACGTTGTCAGTTTTTAATTTTTTTAGTTTTTTTTTTCTATAAATATCAATAAAATTTTATTTTTTGTGTAAAAAACGTGAACATTTAATACAAGGCTCTTTATATATTGTTACAATAGCAGTTGAAAAATATTAAAAATACATATGCACAACTTATTTTATAAGCTTTTAAAGTTCAAATGTTGACAAAACGTATCAAATGTAAAATGTAATAATTATTTTGCAGCTAAACTTTATAGCTACGAATTGAAAATTTAAAACAAGGTTCACAATAATTAATATTATCAAATATACTTAGTAATATCATGCAACCGTCTTCACTTAGAATCGTTTTTCTTATACAATAATATTGTATCATCGAATTCAAATGAAACACCATCCATATTACAGCGACCAACTTGTAACCTACTGTACAGCAGAGCGACACCCACTTGCCAACCTTTTATTTTATTAATATTATAATAATACAGGTTTAACTGCTAAAATAATTCAAAATGTAATTATTATTTAAAGAATTATATAGGGAAATATATAGTTTTTTATTGGGAAGGATTTTACTTGGGAAGTTGGATTATTGGTGTGTTGGAAATTATGTTGTGTTAAGAATACGCATCTGCACCACCAGAAATTAGACCCAATTTACGCCAGTGCACTGCTCAGTGTAATTGATTACAAGAAGTTGAAGAAACTGTTTCAGAAGAATCATACAGAATTATACAGACTAATAAGCAGAATCATAGTGAGCTTTGTTCTTTACACTTGGTTTTTGGGAAAAACGAAAGTGTATTATCATAAGTATTATTAATTCATTAAATAGTATAATATACCTAATGAGTATCACCTATTCAATACCTTCCACAGTCTTAGGATTGGTCTAAAATATTAATTAATAGTTTCAATATAGGAACTTCATTTCATTTAAGTCTTACTTTACAAATAGGTAATATTTTTATAAGTGTGCATAAAATATGTTATTGATCAGGGCTTGAAACCGTTTTCAAAACCGATTTCAGAAACCGTTATAAACCGTTTTAAAACCGAAACCGAAACCGTAATCAAAAACGAAACCGAAAAAAATTGGATACCAGTATTAAAGTCAAAACCGAAACCGGAAAAATTGGATACCGGTATTATAATTTAAAACCGAAACCGAAATAAATTGGATACCGGTAATAAATTCAAAAACGAAACCGTAAAAAATTGGAAACCGGTATTAAATTCAAAACCGAAATCTGAAAAAATTGGAAACCGTTATTTTTTTTTAACTGACGTGTTTTTAAATACGTTAATTCCATTAATACGCATAATTAATAATCATAATAAAATTGAGATCATAATTAGTTTTTTTGATAAACATTTCATTATTCGCAAAATTATTAGTTGCTTTATAAATAGTAACGACATAAATTAAAGTTACTAGCAAATACTATATATGACAATTGACAATAGGGAGCAAAGAGTGATAATTGTATAGACGACATATTACCCTGAAAATACTTCAAAACCGGTATACAAAACCGAAACCGAAACCGAAATTTCCTAATACCGGTATTGAAAAATTGAAATCGAAATCGAAAAATTTCAAAACCGGTATACAAAATCGAAACCGAAACCGAAATTTCCTAATACCGTTATTGAAAAATTGAAACCGAAATCGAAAAAATTAAAAACCGGTATACAAAATCGAAACCGAAACCGAAATTATTTCAATCGGTTTCAAGCCCTGTTATTGATAGAGTATTACGGTAGTCATACATAATATAAGACTGGTTCAAATTCTTATTTGTTCCGACAATTTTAAATTTGGGGCTGAATGACTGATATTTTTATTATTTTTTTTATTCACTATTCAAAATTAATTATTGATATCAGTATATCACACTCTGAATATCAACCACATTAACTAGGTAAATAATATGATAATTACATAATATTATCATCACCGTAATATCCAATCACATAAAAAAACTATTTAATATTATTATTTATTAACAAATTATTAAAATCAATATTTGTATTGATTAATATATTTTGTAATGTCTACTATTAGGTGTATATTATATCTATTCTGGGGTATATACGTTACAGTATACGAAGTACAGTGCATACTATAATATAGTCTATACTCTATATACTAGCATCCAAAAATATAATAAGTATCTCCCTACCTACCCAGAGATGTTGCGTACTTGCGTCCAATGATTAAATGCGTACAAGATATGTTTTTTTTTATTTTCCAGTTCTTTATCAAAAAGTGTGATTAAATACTTTAAAAAAATTTAAAACAGCTTATTGCGAAAGGGGGCAGTCCATCGGGAAAACTCCCGAATTCCCGGTGGGCCAATCCACCCTTGGTACTAGTAATAATTTATGAGAAATAATTAATTGTTAATATGTAGGTAGGTAATACAAAAGTAATATTACTAGGGCCAACTAATAATCAGTAGGCACCAATGTACCATACAACACGTGGACATAAGGTTTAAACCTTTGGCCAGCGCCCAGCTATAGTTAGACGTTTCCATAATCAATATTAAACATAACAAATATATCCTAACTATATCCTAACATACATTCACCAATTTATTTGGTATGGTACAGGTACGACAATTTAAAAGGTCGACGACAGAACAAAGCACATGAGCAGACACAATCAGATGTAAGTTAAATTTATATAGTGATAAAACAATATAATAAGTATATAAATATATTATGCACTGATCTAATACTGTTTGCATAGAATACAGTACAATAAAAATTTTAATTACATTTTTTTTAAATGCAAATTATTGGTATTCCCCCTACCTTGGGGAAACCGGCCACAAATATAAAACACATGAAAAAAAAATATTTTTTGAAATAATGGTTCAAACTAAAAATGTTCTTAATAGATAGTTATACTGAAAACAAATACCAATAGATAATACTGAGTTGCATCATTGATATAGTAATATATTATAGTATATTATATTATACTGATTGGTATTTCCCCTTTTGACAAATAAATAGAAAATATTTTTCATTGATAAACAATAATACTATTACATGATTTGAATGTATAATCATAATCTCCATATTTTGTTTTATATGTACATCTATTAAGTAGAAATATATTATAAATATTTTTACCTTAATTAATATAGCAAGACATTTTTTTTTAGACAAATTGCCTCTAAAAACTTATTGTACACATTTGAAAATGTTGAAAGTCTTTTGATAAGATTATAAGAATACATTTTTGTTATCATTCTTAACCTTTTGTATGGTTAACACAATTTTAAATGCATTGGTTTATTGGATAACAAGGTGATCGGTAGGTATTACCCACTGACTCCTAAGCTAAGGTTGTAATTTTGAATATTGTTATTAGTTGCATAAAAAATATTTTTATATTCAACTTTCTCAGTAAAAAACTTGTTTTAAAAGTTATAGTATAATTTTGAAAAATTAACTTATCATACAAGTCAGTATGTAAGACATAAATTTGAATTTGGAAAATAGTTTAGTTAAATACCTTAATAAAATAAGCTATAAAGGATTGTCTTATGCTTTGATGCTCTTGTTTTTGAGAGAAAATCAGATTTATATAAAAACAATTGTAGTACATTTTTAATTAAAACATTTCAAGAATAGTCAATAAATACAAAATAGTTTCCAAAATTATTTCCAGAACTTCATTATTATTTATACCATCAACCAATTTTTAAATATTTAATACTACCTAACTGAAGTTTTAAACAATAAATATTGTTAAAATGTTACAGTTTAACATTTGGTGTTCAATGTTATTACAACTAACACATCCAGAAATATGTTGAGGTATGAAATAACATTTTCTTAGATGATAAAACAGAATGAAAAAAAAATTATACAATGCTTAAGTCATAACTAAGTTTTAAATTTGTACAAACGCGTTTTAGATAGGTAACAAAAAAAAAACAAATAATTACATCTTAAGATTACTTAATATCATTAAAACAATACTGTAGGTATGTATTTTATATAAATTACTATCACAAAACAAAAATAACACTACAAATTAAAAAAAATTATTAAGTAACAATATTGTAAGCATTGACAAGAAGGTTACTGAAGATATTATGGTGCTGCTTATTTTGAAAAATAATTTAAATATTTAGGCCGGATTGCATAAAAAATGTATTTATTAAAAAGTAATAACCAATCATGGTCCACTAAATTATGTTAAATACCATTAGCTCACTGTTTAACGATGGCATAGCTCTCTGGGCAGGCGACTGTTTAGACAGCGAGATTGCCAAGTGTGCATGGCAGAAACCTGTGGGTGCACAATTAGAAATTCTGCCAAATAGGCGTCTGAACTAGGCCTTTGAGCCTACTCCCGCCATAGCACCATATGCAAAAAAACTGTTTAGCAATTTTGTATGCAATCCGGCGTTAGACTAATATTAGCTAGTTAATAAAAAATCAAAAAAAATTCTAGGACATTATATATTAATTAAACTAAAGGATACAATTACTATTGATGAAAACAAAAAGTTCATGATTTAGTAAGCCACATAAAGTGTGTATGTTTCACTATATTGAAATCCTCCAAAAATGGAATGTAGAAAATTGTTTGCATATAAATACCAAAATGGATCATTAGATACATGTTAACTTAAGTTAATTTTTCATACAATTATTCATTTAGGTGTACTCAAAAGAAAAAAAAATTATAAAATTATAATTTATACATAATATTGTATAAATTTTATTTGTATCAATAGTAATCATTATCTAGTAAAGTATTATTGGTTATATTTCAGTACGAAAAAAAAAAACATTTTATAATTTTATTATTCATGTGCAATAAAGATTGTCCTGAAATAAACAACAATTCGAGTTCATTTGATAATACATATATTTAAAATGGAATAAACACATTTTATGCTTACAATACAAGAAGACCATAGATGAAAACGATCATTATCACATTAAACTTATGATTAATATTTTTTTTGGTTTTTGTAAATAGTGACTGGAAATTATTACTGGATCAAGTTAAGATACCGTGTAGCACCTGAAAATTTGTCACACATTTATAACATTGCTCGATATACATTCCATTTCTATGAAAAACATTAAGGAATCTATTAAGTATTTGTTCATTTAATCCTGGTTTTTTTTTTTTTTTAATAGGAACAATGGGTCCCTAATTTAATATGTGCATGTGTTCTCATGCTAAGAGGTACTACTATTTCAGCTGGATAATATTAGATTGAAACAGTGATTTCGGGAGCATTAAATTTACATTCCTACTAATCTGACCATTTTCGTTAGTAACACCAATTTATTTCTAAATAAGTTTCGGACAGACTAATTTTTACACACAAAATGTGTATATTACTAAATTGACAATATTAGAGTTGAACTTTATGAATAATTCCAGTTTTTTTTTTACAAAACGATGGTGTTAAATATTAATATTTGTACACAAATTTGTAAATTAATTACTATTGTCCATATAACCAAATCTTAAATTAAAAATTTGTAGTTAAATTGTGTTACCATAAATTATTCTTTATATTGTTGTATGAACGAGTAAAATAAAATTTGAGTAAAACAAAGATGTGTTACCAACATTATTCAATTTACTTTAAATTAGTTACCTTTGTAATATAAAAAAAACAAAATACAAAATTTTTTTATCCAAGTCTGTAAGAAACATTTGAAATTGTCTCACAATGTTCATTTCAAGTACACCATTTCACCTACTTAAATCACATTTCAATTAAAGGTCATCCTGCTGAAATAATAAGTGGTATATCTTAACGTGAACACCTGTATAATATTCAGTTGTCAATTTTTACATAGGAAGACTCAATATACAATTTTAAATACACATTTTATGCAACATAAAGATAAGTTTTCCTATCTTCTGTTGATCTTGCAAGGTATTCTCTTTCAATTAGTCCTTCAATTCTTTTTTTGATAATAACCGGAGAAGGTAAGAATCTGACTTTGAGTTGTTCTACGACTTCCAACACTAGAGTATTATGCTAAAAAAATGGACATAATTGTTAAAGTTAATATTTCACGTCAAACAATGATAAAAATTGTATTTCAAATTACAATCAATTTTTTCCGTGATTTCATAACGCGTACAATTGCAGCTTCAATTTCATGCTTACGGTCCTCATCTACCTTGCTTCTAGTTTCTTTTCTTTCTGGTTCAGTTTCCCCTTTAGCTGCGACTGTTTGGATTTTCACTCTAAAATTAACAGATATTTAGTTACATGATTTCAAATAAAAATATATCGTTTACCTATGCAATTTCGATGTAAATAACTCATTAACACAGAATTCATGAGTTAATTCTATTTCTTTACATTTAGGAGTCTTCAAAAGTATACGCTGTGAGGGTTTTCCTAATGCTAAAGATTGTAATGCTCTAATCAAATCTTTGTCAGGAATATCAGTTTCACTTCGTATGTCCTAAAATTTTATTTTTAACACATTAACATACACAATAATTGTTATATATAAAACAAAGTTTGAACGAATATAATGTTTAATAGCTTACTTCAAAAGTTAATTTTTCATGAGTATTGAACATTAAAAGAATACACATCTGATAAGTCGACACTTGAATTATGTGTCTTCGCACGCTAGATGAGCTGAGAGAATTAGCTGAAATAGATACAGTTGTCAATAATTCATTGTCTGGTCGTCTTGAACCGTAGAATACAGCATTCAAATCAGCTGACCCAAGTTGTGGTTGCAATGTTAGTTGTCGACCGTTATGTTTCCCCAGATAAAAACTGTTATGAAATAATTTTTTTAAATTACGAAAAAATAAATAAGTTATTAATTAATAAGCTTTTTATATTAAAGGTTCCAATCATGTTCAGGCATTTGTGTGAATAGGCATATGTGCATAATGTGAAAATCCTACTCAATATTTTCTATTTTCACCGGCTCATATTCCACTCATTCACTTATTGTACTCACTTGTATGGATTGTAAATTGTTGTTAAATAAAGGAGTTTTAAAAAAAAAAAAGTTAAGATAGTATTTCTTCATACATATTTAAAATTTTTTATCAACTTAATTAACTGTGATAATATGTTATCTAGTAGATAATCCCTGATAGCTTAGAAATATAGAATTGACAACCTATTTAGTATAATAGAAGTTTTTTTTTAACAACAATGTAAGTTGTCTTTATGTTTGATAATTTTTATATCCTAAGCTGGATAATGTATACAGTATAAAGATTTTTATCCAGTTAACAAATGAGTCTTGACAAGTAAATTTTTAAGCGAATAATTAAATAATGAATATTGATTGTGTTACTTATTAAACAATTATTCAAGTTAGTAAATCAATCTAATCAAATTAATTCAATGTGTATTAGATAAGACATTAAAATAAAATTGTTTTATCTTTTTAAAAATAGAATAATTTAAGTTTAGAAAATACAGAGAAACCTTGATAACTCGAATGTCTGTAAATTGAATTTTCAATAACTTGAAGTGTTATCTTCGCTCATGCATTCCAATAAGTACACACAATTTTTCTATAACACAAATGTTTGATAGCTCAAATTTTTTTCACCCCAATTCATTCAAATTATCAAGGTTTAACTGTATATTTTTGTTGGAAGAAAATAATAATAAATTAATATTTAAAATTCTATATTCAATTGTGGTCATAATGTGTAAAAAGTTAGTCAATAACTAAATATGAATTAATTTAGTTTAGAACTATTAAATAGTTATACTATGCTATAAATATTTACAATTTATCATTAAAAATGATAAATATGACAATCATTATAATATATAATGTGTACATCGTATGATATTGTGACAGTTCAGATTTATTAAATTTATTAAGGTTAAACCATGATATATAACTTTAATTGAGATATAAATATAATATACATTTATGATAAATTTATAAAATAATTATCGACATTCATATTATTTAGATGCGCTAAACGTCTCTCTTTGGCTGGAGTACAGGTATTTATATTATAAGTATTATTATTACTCACTTTCGATATTCTGCAAAAGCACTCCTAGGAACCAACGGCACATTGCATTTTGATAATGCATGGGTAGGCCAAAACCCCGTGGTTAATACTCTCACAGTAAGATCCACGGCATGTAAAAACGGCTAAAATAAGATTTTTTTAAGAAAAAGTTGGTTAGTTGTATACAAAAAATGAATGGGAGAAATAAGGATGGTAAGTAGTAAAAGTTAAAAAATACAAATTTTTTTACTTTTTTATAAATAATTATAAGTCTATTCAAGAAACAATATTTATTGATGAAAATTAACATTCAATTAAATATAAATAATTGTGAATCCTAGATAAGGTATATTAGTGATGGGCGCAACCGACTAGTTTTGACTATCAATTGTCTATCGATAGTTTCAAAAACTACCGAGTGATTTTTCAATTGAATAGATATTATTATTCAATGATTGTTTTTAAAAACAATCGAGTAATTCACTCGATAGTTTTCTTTCGGTAGTTGCATACGTCTTACACCGACTAGTTCTGACTATCGATAGTTTTCATTCGGTAGTAAATAGTAATACACGGCTAGTACCAACTAGTTTTGACTATCGAGTTAAAAAAAAACAACCGAGTGATTTTTCGGTATTTTCGACCGAATTTACTTGATGATAATTTGGGATAGACATTTTAAAGACACAAATATAAAAAATGAAATAACCAGCCTTGATACTCGATAGTCGAATCTCGAATGACAACAAAATAGTAAATAATAAATAATACATAACCTTACCTAAAAAGTAAAAATTTCGATAGTTCGATTAGTTTTCAATAGTTCGATAGTTTTTCGAAAGTTCGATAGTTTTATAAAACAACCGAGTAATTAGATAGTTTAAACTATCGAGTACTTCGATAGTTTTCACTCGGTTGTGCCCATCACTAAGGTATATCATAAATAAATAATATAGATCAATTGAGAAATGGGTATAAACTAATATAATTAGAAATATATTTATACTGTATAATATCTAAATGAACATTAAATAAATTTAATATCTAAAATTATACACAGAAACTCAATAACTTGAAATTCAGGACCCAAAATAAAATTTGAATTTTGGATAGAAAAAATAAATAATTTGAATAAAAGAAAATTGAAAATTGTATTACATTTACAATATTTAAAAAGGTAACCACATGTTTGTTATTTAATTTACTTTGTATTTACTATTTATTGTATATAAATATTATAATTCATTAAAAAATATATATTTGAAGTTATATGTGATGGTTTGTGTAACATTTTTATATCGATGAGTATCGAAATGTTACATGGTTCATTTTCTATGCAGTTTAAAACTATATGTACAACTTTCTTTTTCGATACATAATTTTAACATTTTTTATTATTCTTCCAGATGGAGGGTTAAAGTAGTATTGGGTGTAAAATAAAGGATAAATAGAGATTATTTAAAATATGTCCTTAAGCTTGTGCAACATATGATATTATACTTATACTACTTACATTATTAGACTTCGCAGCGTATTCCTTAAATTCTTCCATGATAGTGTTAGATACGGACATATCTTTAAACATACCTTCCAGTTTTGAAGTGAATTGACAGCCACACTCAGTCTATATAGAAATCATATAATCATTTGATTTAAAAGTTTTCACCAAATAAATTAAATATTACCTTGAGTTTAGAGATCATATTTTTTTCATTGTCATTGCTGACAGATTTATTTAAAAGTAATCTCTTGGCTAAATGCTGTTTATAATACCTTTCAAATACATCTTTTTCTTGAAGAAAGCGGAAAATAACCATGGCTTTGTCCAAGACTACCTCTACGTCATTTTCAGTTAACTGCAATAATATATTAGCACTATTAAATGTACAAATTAAAAATGAAATGTTAAATGTTAGACAATTTCTAAAGAATAGTATGTCATCCTCATAGAATTAATGATAATCCCTTATAAAATAAAATAGGTATCAATAAATATAAATAACTTTAGATATGAAATATATTAATTCATTAAATGTGCGAATGACTTTCAAGATTCGTGGACGTCGTTTTATTAAATACAAATATATTATACAATTATTTTTAATAAAAAATTCATAATCAAGTGTTAGTTTAATTTTAATGATAAAATAAAAGTATTCATTATTGTGATATATGATAAACTAATACTAATAAATTAATTCATATTGGTCATACACATTGTTAATACGTAACAACAAATTTGTTTGTCATCACTTTTTAAAAAAGTCTTGTTTACTACACATGAATCCCCTCATTTAAAGTAAACAAATTTAAAAATTATACTATTAACACAGAATAAGACAATCAGAATGGACACTGATTATAAAATATACGGGGAATATAGGATAAAAAAATAAATCAATGCCACCATGTTTTTGGAGGACTAATCAGTGTTATTCAATTTCGAATGTTATCAATGTTGTCTTATTCTGTGTTATCACAGAATAAAACAATGAAAGTGATTTGATTACAGCGGTGATATCAATTTGTCCTCCAAAAAGATGGCAGCCGAGTGTCCAGAGACTGCTATTAATGTCTTTTTGAAAATTAATTTTTACAATTTTTTAAGTCTTGAAACTTTTGTGAAAAAATTATTTATTTTTACAATTTTTATCATTATTGTTTTGTTGGAATTTTAGTTTTATAAATGGCAACATACATTTTATTTTCATATATTCGAAGAAAATATATTCTGTTTTACATTCAGATATTAAAAATGTATATTGTCATTATAAAATGTAAAAGAAAACCTAATAACTATAATGAAAGGGAAGAGAAAAATGTTTATTTTTTTCAAAATTGTTGTTACAATTTAAAATTATGTTAAAAAAATATTTTCAAAAACGTTAATATGTTTTGAAATGTGTATGGTTCTTTGATAAAAGAATCACAAAAACTAGCCAATGCAGAACTTTTTGATTGGTTTAAAAAGTTTTGTTAGCTGATAAGTATTGTAATACATTTATACATTAATTTCTAAAAAAATAAATAATTAACTGTTAACTAGTAAACAAATATTATTATTACCCCACGCACTCCCTTTTTCAATTTCTCATCAACAAATAAAGATAGATATTCTGGTGACTTAGAATTGATGTTGAAAAAATATTCAAAATCAGCAGCAATCATTTGTTTAAACATCTTATCATTGTTAAACGAATGAACCAAAAAAAAATCAAATCTATCTTTGAGATCCAACAAACTCTGAAAAAAAAATATTTGTAGAAATATTAATAAAAACAATTATATAGAGTGGAAATTGAATATAACAACATTGACTATTATGCCAGCACTGATAAAGTGACTAAAGTATGTCAGTCACCAACATTTTCCTACTATTTTCATGTTAAAGTATATGGTTATAAAAATTACGCTATAATAACTATACTCTATTCAGAATAAGATTGTACCCCGGTGGCCAAGTTGCGCATGGGCGTGGCAGCGCCCAATGCGTTGCTGCTGTAGTAGGGACAGCGTCTGACCATATGTCTGACTGCCGCCCAACAAAAACTGATTGCCAATGGGATACGATCTCATTCCAAATAGAGTATATACTACTAAAGTATCATAGGACAATAATATAACTGTTATTGTTTGGTTATTGCGTATAACATCTACAACCCAATGGATATAATTTTATAATGTAGATAATAGTTAATAAGATAATGCAATTGATGTCACTCTTCTTTTTTTTTTTTTTTTATGTAATTTTAGCTTAGTCAAGTCAATTTGTGAACGTTAAATTAATTAACGGAAGCATTTAATATTGAAAAAAAAGTACTTATTTAAATTAAAAACAATGTTGACATTGCGAATTATTATTAATATTTACTTAATATTCATATGATATGTAAACTTATAACTTTCAAATAAAATAAATGTTGATGTATCCAAAATGTTAGTTTCTATGTTTTCAAAGCTAGTCTCTTTTATTATGACAAATTTTCCTGGTCCATACAAAGTCATTACAACCGATTTCCACTAAACTTCATATTATATAAGTTAAGATTAATTTTTATCATTATAATTTGGGATATTATATTAATGCATTAAAATTTTTAATAACCTGAATATAGTTGACTGCGTTAGTATTAATATCTTCTCCTTGAACAAGTGATTTTCCTAATTCCCGTAAATACAAACTAACACTATCAGACATGGTTTTTAAACCTTCAGGAACGCGAGATAATAACTTGTACATGCATGCTAAATCGTCAATTTTGTTGTTCTTCAACATGTATACAACACCAGAATTTTCCATCTTAAAGAAAAACATACAATTATTAAAATAATTTAAGAGATAAGCACATAAATTAATTAAATTTCAGATTAAAATAATTTAACTGGGGATATTTACCTCAACAATTATTTTCATGTTTCTTTTGATTAGTTCTACTTCAATAACCTCAACAATTCGACTTTCAGTTGAATCATCTAGGTAATGTTTTGCTCGATCTGATTCTTCTATAATTCTAGATTCAACTTTTCTAATATAAATACATGCACTGTTTTCATCTAAAAACTTTTGACTTTCCATCTGTAAATATGCAATATTAAGGTTTCAGTGTTATTATATATCTATAAATATTTAAGTGCATAGATACTTTATAAAATTCAGCAGATTGTTCCAAAAACGGTTTTTCAAAATCTTCTTCATAAACAATGCGCCCAGTAATTCCAAGAATCATTAACATTTGACATGCATTTTTAATGGCTATTCGATCAACTACTTCACCTTTTCTTTCAAGTTTTATCAAATTCAACAGAGTCATCCGAAGATGATCACGAATATACCCATAGCGAACAATCTGATAGAACAAATAATATTGTTAATATAAAAATATATAATATTTTGCATTTAAAAATATGTTCATAAATCTTTAAATGTATGTAATCACTTATTTAATATATTATTGTAAGAGAAATAACAAAAACATTTAGGTGCTAAACTCTATTCATGTTAAGAAGGAACCTTAGCTAGTAACTTGTCGTCACTGCCTGCAGTCTTACAGATAGTTGACGCAGTAGGGAAGATAAAAGGAAGGTGGTCAGGTCACAATGTTGATAGTCAGATTAAAACTGGTCTCTGCTGAGGTACCTTCTTAACGTAAATATAGTGTAGTAAACTATTTACTAGTTAGATAATAATATTAATATTAATTTAAATTTGTATAACTTACTAGATCACGAAACAAAACGAGACCCAAATTATAAACATTGTCAACTTCATTATGTTTAACATAAACTCGGTCCATGTACATCAATATGTCACGTATCATCACCATAGAAGTTTGATGGTCATTCCAAGCAACATTTAAAACTTGTAAAAAATTGTTATTTAATGCCTTA
The DNA here is from genome assembly GCF_005508785.2 of Acyrthosiphon pisum. NCBI lineage: Eukaryota > Metazoa > Arthropoda > Insecta > Hemiptera > Aphididae > Acyrthosiphon > Acyrthosiphon pisum. Next base: position 5,139,395 of record NC_042493.1, on the reverse strand, counting down.
AGAACATCTTCTCTGACCTAAAAATAATAATTGTATTATAAATTTGATTATAATGCCTTTTTACATGTAATATGTTATTTTTAAATATTTTACCTTATTTTCTAAATGGTTTATTACAGCTTCCTTCATGCCAGTATACAATTTCTCACCATGTTTCAGCAATACCATGGTATAGGCATTTCGGTACAGTTCTTCAAAACTTAGACCAGAATTGTTTTTCTTTTGAATTTCTTGAATAGCATTTTTCAATAACACCCAAATATTATCAATTAATTTATCATCCATTGACATCTGAAATAATATAAATATTAAATATTATTATGCCCCATACTAAATAAATGAAAAACTTCATAATAAATAGTTGTATCATTAATAAAAAAAAATGTTCATAGAATAACATATTCTATGAATTATTTCTATAGTTCAGTAATCATTGAAATTTAAGTTAGTATGCATTTTAATAAAAAAAAAAACATACGTATGTATGATCTTTCTTATGATAAATTAAAAAAAACAAATACAAATAAAAGAACAATTGTAAAAAATTACTAGACATCGATTAATTTAAATAATATTATAGTATAGACTTAGAATATAAGGTTTGAAAACTGATCCTAATCGGTTGTCCTCTTAGTGAGCCAGATTTAGTTCCAATTTTACTCACGAATGCTGTATGTTATACTTATTTGAGTTTATAATTTTATAAGCCATTTTGGCCAAGGCTCAAGATTCCATCAAAATCTAAAATCAACCATTGAACCGCAGATTATATGAAAATAGTATTCATAATTTCACATAATCTGTTTTTGAACCATGACAAAATAAATTCAATAAATAAATTTAGACTGTTCCGTTTGTGTTTATACCTATGTGTTGGTCATTGGGAAAAGTTGAGTTTATGTTTGGTTTTATTTTTTTGTCCAGTATGGACCTGGCATTTAGTTTTAACATTTTAATTATCACATTATATAACCTCATATAAGTATTGCCTGCCAGGGAGCAGAGTTAAATTTGAACTAAAACTGCCTCAACAAGTGGATACCAATTACAGTTTAGGCATTTAAAAGGTGGGTGGGTGATAGTTGACAGAACTTATCTTCTGAGGACTAAGATTAACAGGAAACGAATAATATTGAACTATAGTGGGAAATGATCATCATCTGTTACAGATTGTCGATGAGCAATTAGGGTGCTATGTTTTAATAGATGATTAGGTATAATGATGTCCTAGACCTAATCATGTATTTATCATCCATGGTTTCATCATTGGATGAGAGAAACAAACTATAACTAACCCCCCCCCCCCCCCCCCAAGTCATGAAAAAGAAATAAACAGTAGTTGATTTCTCTCTGGTTGATTTTTAAAGACTTATAAAGAATTAAAATAAAGTTTTAAATGCAATATTTATAAACCGACAGTCAAAAAAAAAAAATTACCTATATATTATTATTATATACTATTATTGAATAATAAGTCCACAGAAATCTGTTATTATGATACCTTACTCTAATTATATAAATTATATTTCTATATTATATACCTATTACCTACATATTATCATATTCACTACAGAGGTAATATACCTAATATGAGTGAATTATGATTAAAAATAAATGTCGAAAAATGTAAATTTATTAACAATTGGTACCTACCAATACAATTAATTGGATATGATATAAATATTTAGGATGTATCAAATATTTATCCATACTGAATTTAGAATTTAAATTAAATAAAATGATATAAACTAGGTACCTATTGTAATTTATTTTGTATATAGTAAGATATTTTTAGTATATCTATATGGTAGTGTTAGAACTGTTTGAAATCTTAGACTACTTGAAATTTTTATATAGCAATAATTTTTATATGGCTGTCGCAATACTGGCGCAAACAAAAAAAACAGACAGTAATAGAAAAAAATATATCGCAACTAGGACGTTAAACACGTGAGCCCGCAAGTACACAAGTTTGAGTTTTTTATTAATCAGTAAAAATAAAAGTATTGAAGGATCTAAAACTGTCGTAACACCATCAAAAATTACATTGTAAACCGTTAACAATTGATTTTGACACCAGGAATGGGTTAAAATTCTCATTAAAATGCGCGTTATCGTTTGGTGAATCCAAAATACTCTTTTATGAAAGAGAAAGCTAAAAATATATATATATAATTGAGTTTAAATAAATAATGCATAATACATAACTCCTAACTACCTAAAATAATTTTTATTTCGTGAAATATTTTTCCAATTCGTTTAAAGCTAATGGCACAGATTGTTCAGATATTCTTGTAAAATAAACTAATAGGTACTAATAAAAATATAATTACAACATACAATTTATTTAAGCATCAAGTATCATATTATTTATTCATAATATACCAGTACCTATTAATACCTTTTATATCAATAGCTTAGGGAAATAAGTATATCAAATAAAATATTTTATAAAATCAAATACAGTTAGGTACCTAACCTAACTTAGTATTTAACATGTGTTTTAAGGAAATAACTTCCTTGGTGAAATAATTATTTACTACCTATTTACCCAACATTTAACTATTTATTATTTATTTTTACATAAACCTAGTCTTTACCTACGAATATCATAGTGTGCATCAAGAAAAGAAAAAATTCAGTAGGTACTTTCTACAAAACAATATATTAGTAACCTACCATCTATTTATTAAATTATGTATTGATACTAAATTTTATCGGAAATTAAAATGCATTAGTACCTACTTATTTTTAAAAGCTAAACCATAAAATAAAAAGTATAGGTACCTAATCAGTAATCTTGTACCCAATACTAATATACAATTAAAACTTAACATGAGTCATAAGTGGCAAATACAAATCTTGCGTTGTATGAAGACAGCCTTTAGTCTATGTTGATTAAATTTAAGGCTTAGTTTATTTAATTTTAGCTGTGTTAGGTGAATGCGAGGGTAATATTATCAATATACATTTTATCTGGACCGTTTATACAGAAAATTTGAATAGTAAAATTGGTAAAAAGTACTTACTAACATAATAATTACAAGAGCATTTAAAGATGTTTATTTAAAAAAAAAAAAAAACTGTAGGTACCTATATTATTATTTACCTTAATTTAAATAAGTATAGATTGTATTGTATCCTGGCAAACACCTACATTAGAATTTAAAATAAATTTAAATGGAATTTGAGGTTGGTATTTTATTTATGAATTAGAATATATTTTGTAGTGTATGATGATTGCAATTATCTAACAGAAAGAAAAAAAAATTAAGTTGTTATGGTTTTTATCTTTGTTTTTATTTGAGTACTTATAGTCATTACTAATTAGTATATTTCTAATATAAATTAATCTAATAGTAATTATTTTTACATGGATGTTAATTAATAAAGTAATAATATACGTTTGTAATTTGAATCACTTATGAATTATGATTTGATAACAGCTAATATCTATAGTACAATTTTTAAACAAATCCATTGAGTACATATAAGTTACGATGAAATGTTTTTAAAAATATGAACACACATTTCGCTTGTTATGTTACCACTTTGGTACATTCACTTATGGTGATACATTATCTGTATCATATTTCAAATCGTTAAGTTTTTGTTGAGGTTTTTGTCTAATATCTGTTACTTCAGTCTGGGCGACTACCAAAACTCGTATATTCATAATATAATTGTATTTTTTTTTAGTCATATGTACCCAAGTTATTACAGTACAATATATAAGACATAGGTATTCTATTAACTACCGATTTACTTGTTAAGTATGTTCATACTTACTTCCAAGTACGGATTTTCTTTAATATGTTATAGGTAGGTAATTTTACCTTTTTAAATTTTATAGGAATGTTATATGTGTAACGATATAATTTAATGATTTATGATTTTATTTTATTTTCATGTTATTAAAAATTATAATACAATTATAATATAATTACCTAATTTGAGTACGGCAGTCTTATACATTTACCCAATCTTCACTTCTAAAACCATCTAAAATAGCTATCAGGGTACATATTATATATTTAGATTAATCTTACCTATTTTAGAAACACACTTAACACATTGAGTGCCAAGCCAAAAATGACAAAACTGACCATTCTGACCGGGACATATTTTTTATAATGTGTTTATCATATAAATGTGTATCATTATCAATACACACGGCACAAATAAACATATTAGGTAGTTGTGTATTGCAATTGATACACATGGCACTCAAAGTGTTAATATAATTTGCAATCTAGCTTTATTTGATTAATTATTTTACTATAAATATGTACCTACCTAGTTGATTTAATAATGCAAATATAGAAAGCCTATTTAATTATAAATAAAAAGGTAAATTATTATTGTCTTTATTAAAATATATCTAATCTAGTCAAAACTATAATTATGCCAAGTACCTAACATTAAAAACAACATTTGGTTTTTCAAACATAAAATGCCAAACAACTGATGAAAACTATAGGCAGGGTTCAAAGTACTGGATCCAGTTATATAACCCATTGAAAACCCAACAAACAAACTTTAAACTGCATATTTATTTTTATTAATTTTTAGTAATAATAAAAACACAAATATGTAAGCAAAAACATTGAATATTATAATTTTACTTTTCTTAATTATAATTAATTTTAAAGTTTTAAACACATATCAATAAACATTACATATTAAGTAATAATAATAAAACAACTTAAAAGCACTTTTTAATGTTTACTGGTGAATAGTAATAAACAAATTAACTGTATAATGTAATATAGGAAGGCACACCAAAACTTTTTATATTTCTTTATAAGTTTCTTAAATAGGTATAATCAGTGCTCGAAATGGGGGGGGGGGGGTGCGCAGGGGGACAGAGCTCCCTTACTATTTTTTAGTCCCGTGTTGAGTAATTGCGCCCACGGAACGCAGTTTATAAATCGTTGGGTTAAGCTCCTCTACTTAATTTTTCCCAATTCAAGCACTGGGTATAATAGTTATAACTTATAGGTAATAAGTTATATTTAATTTTATGTTTTAAGTTTTAATCGAGGTTTTAATGTTTAGGAAACTGCCCTAGTAAAAAAGTGTCCAGAATCGGCATTCATTTGAATATATTAAAACCTATTAAAACCCATTATTACCCTCGTTATTACCCATTAAAATCCATTTAAACCCAACCGGGTAGGGGTTTTTTGAACCCTGGCTAGGTATAGGTATTTTATTGAGTCTAGAATCTTATTTAAAGACAGTCAGGATAGCTATATGTATACACAAATACCTACTTCATAAAAACCGACCAAGTGCGAGTCAGACTCGCGCACGAAGGGTTCCGTACATAAACATGTTGGCAATACTGCTTATATTATGTATTCTAGGATTTTTAGTATTTGCTGTTATATCGGCAACAGAAATACATAATCTGTGAAATTTTCAACTATCTAACTTTTATGGTTCATGAGATACAGCTTGGTGACAGACGGACGAACAGACAGCGGAGCCTTAGTAATAGGGTCCAGGTTTACCGTACGGAACCCTAAAAATGAATAGGTGGTGAAAATGTTCAAAATAAATTCAGTTGCAAGGATATAACCGAGGATATAACTATTAGGTAGATGGGTAGATACTATAAAGATTAAATACCTATGGGACAACCATCATGGCTATGTGTGTCATGACAGCAATAATACTATCTGAGTAACAGAGAATACTTGACGATAATGTTGATGGACTCACCGGGAAAGCTTTGATGCGCAAGTTGGTGCGTTTCTTTGGTACACCGTTCATCATTCTGCGTTTGATATGGTGGGCATTGAAGTGGAGCAGCGAGAGTCTACAATAAGACTGTTGACGTAGTTTGTCAGGCGGCTATTGTAGAACTGATCGAGCTCACACTCATTCCCGGGCGACCGCAGCAATGAAAATCATGTCAACGGACGGATGGATGGTGAACCCAAAGATTGACTTGGGCAAGACAGGGAAAAAAAGCGAAATAAAAGACTCCGTTCGCACCTCGCACTGGACTCGCAGTTGGTGACGCTCGGCGACGCACTTCAACGGCGACAGTGAGAAGGTGGCAGTCTCGGGACTGGTCTCACGCAGACGAAAAACACACCGAAAATTCAATTAAATGTTATAGGAACTAGGACGTAAAGTAACGCTAAAGCGCACTGACGCACACAAACACTGTTTCTCGAAAATCGCAATCACTCCACACACACACACACACACACACACACACACACACACACACCTGTGAACGCGTAGACTATGGGTGGAGGTGGGAAACTGACACTGGCGGCTACGTATTATAGGTACTACTATGTGTGTAGTGAAAATGTTTATTGCTATCTAATATAGTTAACTATTATTGTAATATTGCCGTGAATCGCGATGATAAACAAATAGAGGTAATCATAATTTACTAGCGTCTGTGTCCGTCTCGCCGCGGCGGTGATCGAGTTTTGTGCACTGTTCGTCTGCCACTCTGCCGCCCAGTCCGGCGAAAAATGCTGATCGTTGGTGCTGGTGCGATTTCGGCGACGGACTATCACGCGGCGAGTGAAAGCTGAAGTGTGAAGACTACGGATTAATGATTACTGTAAACTATTATTATTATTAATTTCGAGTATAAACGACGGTGACGGTAACGGTATAGAATTTAGATACTGGATAACAGTCGAGTAGCTTATCAATATAAGAAAATGTCTGGTAAAAAAAAAAAAAAAATGAAAATGCGAGTCGAGTAGTTTGCGCGGCTGCGTTAACGAGTACAGGAGAACCAAGCCATACAATATTCTTCTAAATAATATGTTTCTTAGTAGTAGTTCTTCTCACTACCGTCGGCGGTGGCGTCGGCCCCGTTCCAAATTATTTTGTATCTATATAATATAATATTATTATTATTATTATTGTCTACGCGTCGACTACGACGACGAACCGCTACTGTGCGTGTGTACTAATGTACTTTGTTAGCCGTGGTATGCGGTGCGCGTGCGGATTTGCTTAGAGTTAGACCACAGCAGCTGCTCTTGCGCTGAAATTTCGCGTTTGTGTGCGCGTTATCAGCTCTTATCGGACGGTCCGCGAGAGGAGATGATGTAACGTTGCGCATCGGTTACTGCGGCGCGGTCGTGCTTACGCCGAGACAAAAATATTATAATTGGACGTCAGTGGTAATTAGGTCTAAACACCCAACAAATTTAAGGGTGTAAGTTTGAAAACCTACCTACTCGGCAACCCATCTATATTCCACTATTATTATCACTATACGGTAATCGGAATTCGGAATAAAAATCCCCAAGAAAAAAACCCCGGAAAAAGAATTCCCCGACGAACAACCACGAAAAAAAAATTCCCCGACTACAATATTACTCACAAACACATGCAAATGGTTGAATAAATATTTTTTAAAGGTTAATTACTTTCTATAATTACCACATTATTAATATTTAATTACAAATAGTATATCATTCAAGAAAATTATATATAGTGATAATACAATATTAATGATAATACAAAATTATCTAGGTGACTAGGAGTATACGTACTATATATATTTATTGTGATTGTGTAGGTTTTAATAATAGGCATATATTATAATTAATTTATAATTAATTATATAAATTATAAATACTTATCTATGAATAATTTTTTAATTAAATTTAAAATCATTTAAAAATTAAAATATCATATAAAAAAATCCACGAAAAAGCATAGATAATGTTCTTACTTTGAATTCATTTTTGCAAAAACATTGTATTTGCATACCAATTTTCTCAAAATAATCAGTAATTTTTTGGTAAAATTATGAAATACTTGTATAGTTATAACTTGTATTTAAGACCTTGTATTAAATTGTCAAGCCATAGCTATACACATTTAATATCTTATACGTTTTGAACTACAAATTAATTGTGGTTTTGTAAGAATTTAATTTGAACTTTGAAAATTTATAAAAATATATCGATAATAATTTTAAATAGGTAGCTACAATATAAAAACGTATGAGGGACCTTGTATTAAATTTTTAAGCTTTTTTACCGAACAAATAATTAGGTATTTATTGACATTTTTAGGGAAAAACTAAAATTCATCAAATACAATCCAAGCGATTAGCGAAGACAGCTTATAATTTTATGAATGTCTGAAGCACAAGGTAGATAAAATACGGTGTAAACACTAGACACTCGGCGTCGAAAATTGAGTCGTATTTTGACGGCATTTAGCACGGGAATTGTCCGCCAGGGGCCCAGGAGCGATAAGAAGGCTGATTCTTTAAATAATTCTATATCCGCATTAAAACTTTAGAAACAAATGTATAGTTTACTTCCCAAACGCTTTTTTGGAACTTTTTTTTGGAAATGTTAGTATTTTATGCTCAACGACCAACGTGTTGATGAAATCAGAATTTACCTGTCTTCAGTGGTGGTTCTTATGTAAGTACCTATGTAACTACGAGTATCATATAAATTAAAAATTTAGTTAATAAGAATAATACTACCAACTAGGTATTAATTAATAATTATTATTAATTATAATCATTTTGCATTGAAACTGATAAAACAGGGTTAACAGTTTGAGTGTATTATCGATACCTATTTATAATTATAAATTTATAACTATAGGGTTAGGATTTAAAGGCAATAATATAATCAATAAAAAAAGCATTTAAAATGCAAATATAATTTAATTTAATATAAAAAAGCAATTACAAAAAAAATGTATTAAAA
>NC_042493.1:5129534-5130622 GCF_005508785.2 Acyrthosiphon pisum | reverse complement strand
AAAAAAAAGCATTTAAAATGCAAAATATAATTTATTATATAAAAAAAGCATTACAAAAAAAATGTATTAAAAAATTTAATAGTTTGTATATATCGTATATTTAACTGGTTTATATTAAAAAAAATCACTGTCATGTACTTAGATAAACTGTCTCCCGGTAAAATGTTGACTGTTTGGGCTTAAAGTATTTTTGTACATAGAAAATGATCTTTCTACGTCCACGGAAGTTATCGGAGTGAACTGACGAACAATTTTTAATCTAGTATAGTAGTATCCACGGTCTTATAAGATATCTTCTAAGACCGTGGTAGTATCTATAGATAGGTAGGTAGTATGCAGGGGCGGAGTGGCCGGTCTGGAAATGGGAATTTTCCAGATGGCTTGGACCATACTATGGCCTGGTAGCCTGGCCATTTTGTTAGATTTTTTTTTTAAAATTATAATAGTACATTGTAATAGTCTCGTACAATCGTATACTCTTATGAGAAAACTTTGGATATACAATTACAAAATATTTGTTACATAAATATAGACATCAAATAAAATTAAATCAATTGATATAGGTAGGTTATTTTTTTAATAAAACACGCTTATAGTGTGTGGTCTCGATTCAATCCAACAGAACTAATTACCTACTAAGAAATAATAAACTGATAAGACGCTTTTCCGCCTGTTGAAACCTGCAAGTTGTTTATCTGTACCCTATAGGGCTGTTGAGTGGCGACGAATGGCTAATAATAACTAATGTCTAATACTAGTATTTTGTATTTATAATAATCAATGATAATACATATTAATTTTGTATTATTGGTCACTTTACTTTGGTCATTGTTATTATCTCTATCAAATTTCAATTTATTAAAAAGTGGACTTCCGACTAATTCATTAACACATTTATCTCACAAAATTAAACCATTTATAGATGATAATTTAAGTGAAAATGAAATAAAAAACAAACTATCTGATGAACTTTTTAATTTTGGAAAATCATGGCATTTTTAAAAAATCTGTTGATGAGGAGTATAAATAAACCGTCATATGGGAAGTGACTCTGAAAATGAGACCTACAGAGTACAGATGTTGTAAAA
>NC_042493.1:5125256-5127123 GCF_005508785.2 Acyrthosiphon pisum | reverse complement strand
GTACTTGTGGTGATTATGAAAATATAATTTTGAAATCTAGTTAATATTTGATTTCGTCTCAATAATATAAAAAAATAATCAAAATATTTAAATTCTTGAACTAAGATTCTATGAACTATGTTAGTTCATGGTTCTAATTTATAATCAAAACATTTACAACTATAAACTATATGGTTATGATAACTCTACAGGGGATGCCATGGCATACCCGGCATCCCCCCTGCGCACGCCTATGGTGCTTTTATAAACGTTAAATTAACTGGCCATACCAAATACTCAATAAAGTATTTAATGATATCGATAATAATATCGCCAATAATAAAACACATTAAAAATAATTGATAGACGACAATCAATGCACAAATCTTATCGATTTATACCGTTAATACATATGTATTAATAGAAATCTATTTTATAGAAATGATCAATAATGTTAAAAATGTGTTTAATATTAAAGCTAGTTATGAGTATTTTAAAAATGTAAATTGTTTGTACATCTTAAAATACTCATAACTCGCTTTAAAATTAAAATTCGATAAAAATCCCATGAGATTGCCTAGATAATAATCTTATCTTTAAATTTTATAATAAGTCAATTCACTCTAATTTTTAAACTAACGGAGCTATACGTGTTCTGCTGAGCGTACAATTTGCTATGTTATGCATTTGTAAGACGAATACAACATAATATTATGCGGATGAGGCGTCCTCTTACATATAAAATTATGTAAACAATGTGTTACATGTCTCCAATAATGTATAAATATCAATAGCAAACTCTGGCTCGTGTGTACTTCGGTAGTGACCGCACCGCTTTTTTTACCTAATATTTTTTTTAACTTCTCACCACTACTGTCGCGTTGGATCAGTGGTGCCCAAGATATATTTTTCAGGTGTAGCAAGAAATAATTTTAACCACCCACCCACCCCCTCCAAACTCAAAATTATATTATTTTATACATATTATCATATTTTAATTGATAATATTAGTAAATATTAAGGTATCAACCAATATAATCTGTGATTAATTATGAACATATTTCAAGTTAACCATTTACCATTTTATGTTATTATACCCACCCACCCTTTATTTTTAATGTGTAGCGACTAGCGACCGCTACACCTAGTAATAGGGTTGGGCGCCACTGCGTTGGATATACAATTGTATAGGTAGGTTACCGTTACCTAGCTGTTATTATTATAGCTATATTTTGTACCGTCATCGATCGTCAACGATAAACAATTTTCTAATTCAACACGCCGATAATTTTAAATTATTTAAATTTATTCATGTGTTTTTCATAGTAGATATCGGATCCACCCACAAAACATAATATATGTTTAATAATAGTATTACCAATCTGCAATAATTGTTAAATAGTAATTACAATACATTACTCATAATACTTCAATTATTATTTGACTAGAATATAGTTGATACTCAATAGAAGTTTTTTTTTTATACATTTTCAACTATCTGAATAGGCGAGTCCCACCGGTAAAATTTTCCTAGAAAATATTTACCCCCCCGGTAAAATGTTCGGGGGTAAAATTTCACTAGATATATTATTTTAATAGTTTTACATGAATATTTGTACAGATTGCAGGTTAATTTATTATTAGCAGGAATTATGTTAAATTTGTTTATTTATTTCTCAAATTAACTATAGGTACTAATTAACTATATTAATTAGTTTTTTTTAATTTTTGAAATGTGTATAAAATACAATCAAAAAAATGAAAAATACAAATTAATAGTAAAAACAATAAACATACATAATTAAACATACACATTTCACTAGATATTGTTTTTTAATAGTTTTAAGCAATATTATTTAAAATTTAATTTATATTCCTACTTATCAGA
>NC_042493.1:5121749-5123236 GCF_005508785.2 Acyrthosiphon pisum | reverse complement strand
CGCGAGATTGTAGCCGCCCTAATAAAAACGGACACCACAGTTCTTTTCTTTTCGTTTTATGTAAAAAAACTTAACGCACCAATAACAGAGTGTTAACCGAAATTGGCGTCTGAAATAAAGTTAAATCCCACAACATAACAGAGTTCATTATTTTATTTTATTTGACCACCCCTATACACCATCCACACGGTACCCCACAGGTCCGCAACATAACAATACAAATAAATAAAATCAATAATAATAAAACCGTTTCTTTAATCAGTTCTGACCCTTCTTTAATGTAAGACCCTATATAATTTTAAAGCTAACATATAAATATATATAATAATATGTTACTAGAATTCTAATATTATATAAATTATTTATAAAATTAGAAGAATATATTTCTTGTTATTATTGCCAACGGGCAACGACAGTATTACGAGAACCTGAATGTGGGCTTGCACTATACATCGTTATCTACTAGCCACAATGAGCATATTACAATTAATTAGGTATAGGTTTATTTCCCCATCCATTTTAAAAATAAATTAAAATTAACTTCGTAGAACTGTATTTTAAAGGCTCAATCCGTTGTTTTTATAAATATTATGTCATTATATTGATATAAATCTAATATTACAAAAATACTAAAAAACAATAAAAATAAGTGTAAAAAAAATTATATTTATATAGAAATTTATCGAGATAAAATTATTGTTGTATTTATCTTTATCTAGATAAATTAAATTTTGTTATCTTTATTTTTATCTAGATAATATTTTGTTAAAATTATCTTATCTTATCTAGATAATTTTTTAGTTATCTATTCAGAGATTGATTGCCCTAAAGTAAAATCAAATATTTCTATAACTTAATTGTAATATTTTAGATTCTGAACGAAGTGATGAATGTATTGATTTTACAATGATGTGTGTTTTTTTTTTTTTTTTTTTTTGTGTCTGACGACAACTTTTGGAACAGTAAAAATGCTTCGATTTTCAAAAGTTATACCTTTTCTGAAAGGAAAGTGAATCTAGTTGGTACTTTGGGGGGTCAAAAGTGAAAATTTCCCAATACTTTTCAAAAGCGGCAGGAAAAACCTTAAAAAAATAACGGAAAAACGCGAATTTTTACGCAAAACCAATTTTTGACAAAAACGAAAACTTAATTTTACTGTAACTCAAAAAATAATTATTGTAAGCACTTGAAATTTGCAACAGATGTTTATATTAGCGTTGTCTATACAGGGTTAAATTTTCAAAGTGTTTCGACTTTTTTTGAGCTATTTATAGACAAATGAAATTTTCAATTTTTCTAAGTATTTTTTTTTAAAATAACGATAAAAAATTTTTGGTTGGATAGAAAACTTTGAAAATTTAATACAAGGTTTCTTATAAGTTGTTCTCACAGTGATAAAAAAAAATCCAAAATCGTTAGTCACAATTTTTTTTTATAAGTGCTTAAAGTTTAAATTTTATACGAAATATGTCAAAATTGCGAAAATT
>NC_042493.1:5120349-5121699 GCF_005508785.2 Acyrthosiphon pisum | reverse complement strand
TTAAATATGGTTATACCTATACGGAGTAAAGGTATACTACTTAAATAGAATTTTCGATAAGCCTCGTCAATTGTCACAGTCAAAACTTATCTTAAAACTGCGAGCCATTACAATTTTATCAGATATTTAATAGAACGTTTAATAATTTATAGTTAGTTTCCCTCTTGTCTACGACCGATGTAGAGTACCGTATATTGCACGTTTCGTATTTTGTCGTGAACGTATTTGATTTATAAAATCACTCAGTTATGCCTAAAGTTAAAAGCTCTTGTTCTAACCGACTAAGAGGTTTTGTAAAAGAATTTGGAGAGCACGTTTTAACTACCGATGGTTCAATCCTTTATTGCAAATTATGCGAAGTTAATGTCGGTAGTGAACGTCGGTTTACTGTTGAACAGCATATGAACATCGCTAAACATATTCGATTAAGTAAACAAAAAGAAAAAATTATATACAACAATTAACATCAAACACAAACATTTTCAATTTGTCTATAATAATAAATGTTTATTGCATTTTTTGTCCAAAAATTTCTTTACTTTTTAATGCATAAGTGCATACATATTCATACATTTTTTAGTGCATAAATATCCTAACCCTAATAATTATATATATAAAACATTTAATATACATACATATATATGTATACATCTTGTTTGTAAACTATTATGAATATTATTTATATATATATTTATTAAAAGTTCTTGACTTACCTGTAAAATATTGCAGCAGCAAAATGAGTGGCAAAATGATTGGTCTCACCAATAACCAAAATTCTGGACTGTATAGGTAATTGCTGTATGTAGTTCAAAATTTGTTCAATATTTTAAAACACTACACACGGATACGGTACACGGTAGAAACTAGAAAGAAATAACTTTTATTGACGACATGAAGTAACACACACACACACACACACACACACACACACACACACACGCGAAAGAAAAACGAGCCGCGCGACAACGATAAGCAATAAGATAAAAGAGATTAGGTAGATACTAGATACCTAATTATCACACTATATCACACCTATTACACTATATCATTATTTACATTGTAGGTATTATTGTAATAAAATAGCCTAATTTGGGTTAACCGGAACATACTATTACTGTTTCAGTGGCTTCATTTTGTGAAAAAAACATGTATGATTGTGAGGTACCCATATTATTATTAAAGACATAGGGGAATTAAGAAATTGGGAAAATATAAAAAAAGTAAATATCCTATAACCTGTACAAATACTCATATAAAATTATAAAAAAAATATTTCTAGTGATATTTACCCCGGAATTTTCGCCGGGAGGTAAATATTCTCTAGTGAAATATTACCGGGGGAGTAAATTT
>NC_042493.1:5101199-5119507 GCF_005508785.2 Acyrthosiphon pisum | reverse complement strand
TAGGGATAGGTTTATTTCCCCATCCATTTTAAAAATAAATTAAAATTAACTTCGTAGAACTGTATTTTAAAGGCTCAATCCGTTGTTTTTATAAATATTATGTCATTATATTGATATAAATCTAATATTACAAAAATACTAAAAAACAATAAAAATAAGTGTAAAAAAAATTATATTTATATAGAAATTTATCGAGATAAAATTATTGTTGTATTTATCTTTATCTAGATAAATTAAATTTTGTTATCTTTATTTTTATCTAGATAATATTTTGTTAAAATTATCTTATCTTATCTAGATAATTTTTTAGTTATCTATTCAGAGATTGATTGCCCTAAAGTAAAATCAAATATTTCTATAACTTAATTGTAATATTTTTTTTATTAACTTTCACTTCAATAACTTAATAATTTATTTTTTTTTTACTTTTTTAAGTATGGTGTCTTGTAAGTTGTAAAAACTATTTTATATTGTGTATAAAATGAAAGTAGTTTTTTTTTTTTTTGATAGTGCATATTGTGCTTACTTACACATTGACGTATTTATAGGCAGGCACTATAGCCTATAGGTGTACGTTTATACCTGCCCATCAGTAGGCAACGGCACAATATGCTAGGACTATAATTCTAATATCAAAAAATTGATAGGAATTTGCTAGATTTTGCTATGTCGTTTTTAGAATTTGCTATAGCATGTCACTATAGTATGTCACTATAGTATGTCATTTAAGTGTAAATCAAAATTCAAATATTTTGATCACAAAATATAGTGACGTCAGAGGGTAAGTATGTACGAGATACGGACTTCCGAAAATCTTAGGCGTAGCGTATATTTAATTACATATAGACATAAAGTGGTCGGAGATTTCATGCACACAAATTATTAGTCACACTCTGTCACACACTCACACATCACTACTCACAATTGATATTAAATATTGCCTAAATCTGACCCCTTAAAAACAGTCCACTTCCAACAGCATAAAATCAAAATATTCTTTGTATTCACTTACAATTTTTTTCTAAAACATTATTTACTATAATAACTTTTTAATTTAAACTTAATTTTTTTTATTATTAAATTTGAATCACCTGATTTTAGATTGACATTTTTATTTAAATAAATTTACACACTTAAAAGATTATTTTTTTTTTAACGTTTATCTTCAGACACAATGACTTATCTACGATAGTACGATATAACCATACGTTTTAGTTCAAACTAATAATTTCATAAAAAGTTTAGTTACAATTACACAACTATTTGTTAATACAACTATTTTAACTCCTTAAAATAACAACTGTTATTGTTGTTAAAATGTGTAATAAAAATACAGCATTTATTTTACCTGCGGACACTGGTTTCAGGTTTGAATTGTATACACTAATTTATCATGAAGTTTCTAACCTAACGCCAACCTACCCTACTGAGCCACTACCTAACATCAGTGGCGTATATAGGGGGGTGGCCCCCTAGGCCAGAGCCCATAGTGAAATTTATTGCAGGTTCAATTAAAGCATTGCATGTATATTTACAGTGTTTACAGTATTTCACTATGATTAAGTTAGCCGGCTGATTAAAATCGTTTTTGAGGAATCAACAAGGAAATGCTAGATTGTCAGGACTTGCTTTGATGACATATTGACCTTGGTTTTAAATTCATAGTAAGATAACATTAAAATATATAAATTACACTGTCAATATATTTTTTTAAATAATCAAAAAATTAATTTTACATAATACAGTAGAACCTCGATTATCCGAACCTCCGTTATACGAACCCTCTATTAACCGAACTATAATTAGCGTATCCGAACGTTCTGTTATCCGAACATGAAAACTCGTATCCGGCCGGTCGGTCGGCCGGTTTATGGAATTTATCAAAACTATCGTTTTTGGTTTATTATTAGTATAGGTTATGTATGTATTTTACGTGTAAATAAAATAAATGTAATGTATTTCTTATAATGTATGATAATGCTTCTGATAATGTAATATATGTAATTCTAATAAAATATTATTAACAATAATAAATATTTAATTATAAAAATAATAAATAATTAAGACTAATGTAGTTCTAATTTTTTTTTTTAATTTCGAATATCCGAACTTTTGTGTATCAGAACTAGGTGCGGTCCCAATTAGTTCAGATAATCGAGGTTCTACTATAATTATACAATTAAATTGCGTAATTTTCATTTGTACTGTATATGTCATAAGTATAACCACCCAGCTCATTAAAAAATGCTTAGTTATGGGCTATGGCTATGTTAGTCGTGCTATGCTTGACTAGTGATAACTGATAAATTGGCCAATACTGAAAATAATTCGTATATACGCCACTGCCTAACATGCTCAATTACAGGAAAACATTGTTTTGGATTAATTATAATAATTCAAAATATGGTACGAGTTAAATAACATGATTTCAAAGTTTACTCATAACTAATAAGTAATAATACGTGATAATAATAAAATCGGCATAGCCACGTAGGAAAATAGCAATAGGTTGTATGTTTTCATATTTCAAAAGTGTACGTTTGATAATTTTTATTAATTATAATTTATATTATAAAGTTTTATTTTGATTTGAAATGATAATAAATTAAAATTATATAAATAGTTTACTTTATTAAATACATAGACATTTGTATCATTATTCATGAAAATTGCACTTTCGGAGGTACTTTCTAGGTGGGAAAGGAACATTATACAAATTGTTCCCACTAATAAATCTCTATAATAGGTATTTAAAAAAATAACTCATGGTGCACGAAATAAAATTGGCGGTTTTTTACCCTGACATAAAATATTTATTAGGCATTCTAATGAATTAAGAATTTAGTAAGTACGTATACCTTTAGGTACATTGTACTTAACATTAGTCATTATTTATCAATCTACAAACTAATTTAAGGTGTAACTACCTATCTATAATTTGTTTCTTCTATTGAAATTCTCGTGAAATAAACAATGTGTCTCGTAGAAAAAGCACCACTTTGCTGCGGTGCACTCTGTACAACAAATACATGTGACAATCAACCATTGTGGTGTGTATTACATCGAGTTCCTTGGACCTCAAATGATAGGGGAATGTGCATTTATCCATTTTTACAATATGTCCATTACAATTAACCATACAATGTTTAGCTAATAACTATACTATTATTATTATTATTTATAATACAAAACGTCATTCAAATTTATGATGAGTATATGATATATAATTTATGTAGGTAGAACAAGCATATAGAACAAGCATACGAACTGGTTTTGAATGCACAAAACCAAATTTAGTCCATAAAACAGTCTCAAGTAATGACCTCTATATCTCCACATTATAGATACCCTTAAATAGACACCCTTGGTAGATCTTGAAATATTTTGTTACCACTTCATATTTAAATTATCATTACCTATTTACCTATAGTCTTTGATAAAAGGTACCACCTATGCCCGTATTTATCAAAATATTTTAGAAATTTTGATCTGTTTTAAGTTATTTATAGATATTTGAAATTTTTTTTTTTTAGTTTTTATTCTACCAATGTCAGTATGCCAAATAATCATATTGTCAAATTAAATAAATTCTAAAGATAAACGATGGTACAGTCACCATCGAGTTGCGATTAAAAATTTACTGTAAGAAAACCGTCGGCACCGAAATTATTATTAGTTATCGGATAATATTTAAATTTATTATATGATTTCATTATATAAACAACGCATTTTGTTGTAGACATAACTGATTACAAATTACTAATTAGTGAAATGATTAGGACATTTGTTCAAACGGAAACCTGTACCGATAAATTCCTATATGGCTATCACTAAATATTTACTTTTCAATTAGGTATCAAACTATTGGATTTGGACAGCTATAATGCTAGGTTTATCATTTGATGACGGATGTTCAAATTCCTACGTGGCCACGTTGGACGTTTTATAATAATCATTGTACTTGGTATTTATTGTCAAGTTTTCTAAAATAATAAAAACGAAAAGAATAAATTATTATTTGTTGATAAATAAGAGTAAAAGAAAGGTCCCCGTGCCTGAGTTTTATGATAAAAATAAAAACATTATTGAACAACATAATATTTTGATGCATTGATGTATAATGTATATACAGTAGTCACTCGATAATTCGAAATCCAGGGGATCGAGTTAAAAATTCGATTTATAGAGGTTTATGATTTACCGAGTGTTCGAATAATCTAGGGAAGACAAATTAATTCGAATTAAAGAAAGGTGAAAAATTGTATGTATATATTATATTTATTTTCACTTTATTTATTGTACATACATAGGTAAGGTACGATAACATTTATAAACTACGATAATATTTAACCTCCATCGTTATTAATTTCATTACGAGTACGTTAAATAGATTGTGCACAGTAACGTAACAGGATAAAAATCTAGGGGGGGGAGCAAAAAAATTAACTTCCTTTCCGGCCTTTCCTATAGTCATAATGGTGATATCAAGATAATAACGTGTTCACGAATCACGGATAATGCGATTATTGCGATGAAGCAACACTGAAAATACGTCAACATAATACAGTGGTCGCCGCTTATAGTGTTCACTGGTTATGATAATCAGCCGCTTTTAGTGGTCAAAAATGTCAGGAACGGAACAAACAGTCGTCTTCAATGTATTTTTCGCCGCGTACTGTGATCAGGTTTTCAGTTATAGTGATCAGAAATAATCATGTCAGAAATAAAATTTATAATAAAATTACTTATTTTTATGTACACAAAGAAAGAAAAAACGATTACGAACGGCCGTCCTAATCTTATCTAATGAATTAGACATGTGACCCACGTAATGAGTGTACCTACTTCATATCGTATATGTTTGAATTTAACCTTAAATGAGTGGCTGGATGTAGATAAGGACTTACCAGTTTTTCAAGTGATGAATGATGACGAACATAGGCGCAAATAGTAGGGGGGGCTTTAGGGGCTAAGCCCCCCAAAAATGTCCATAGCCCTCCCAAACATTTCCTACATTTTGTTTTAAGCATATTCAATATTATCAAAGTAAGGCCCCATTAGCCCTATTAGCCCCCCCCCCCCAAATCTCAAACGCTATTTGCGTCTTTAATGACAAAATATAATTCGATATTTTGCACAGTCGTTTTAATGTTTTGTACAAAATAAAATATGTATTTAAAAAAATGTTGGTTATTTTTTCGATATTTATCGAGTCGCCGCTTATAATGATTTCCGGTTAAAGTGATCAAAATACTCTCGGACAGATGTGATCATTATAAGCGGCGACCACTGTATTATTCAACAAGAGAAACCTTATGAATATAAACTTTTATAAAGTACCTAATTTGAGGACAAAAATATTTTAATATTATAATATTATGTTAACAGTCTTGTTAAGAAAACATTTAAATATGGATTATTGAATCATACTTTTGCCCCTACAAACATTTCTGGGGGTGCAAAGTGCCTTCCCCCCTTTCCCCCGAAATATCATGCCACTGATTGTGCATTATCTTTATATTTACATACATATGAACTTACATAATATAATGGCGATTAAGGAAATTCGAATTATAGAGGTTCGTGGAAAAAAATTTGAATTGTAGAGTGTGTCCCACCGACAGACATTTCGAATTATCGAGGGGACCGGAATACATGTATTTTCTTCTAATTATAGAGGTTTTCTCAGGGGACTCGGTGTTTAGTTAGATTTATAAAGATTTTCGAATTGTCGAACTTCGAATAATTATCGAGTGACTACTGTAATATGTATATAATTTTTTAATGTAATCCCCCATTGAAAATAGCTATGTACGCCACTGGAGTCTGGAGTGAAGACAGTCTGTCAGCCTATATAATATTACTAAGCATATTTGATGATATTATTGTGATTAAAGTAATTTATTTTACTATTTGGCATTAGTGGGTACACCAGTGCGCAAAAAAAAATTATATTTGAAAATATCAATGTGTGTATAAAATATAATAATAATAGGTACTCTACAAGTTTCATATAGGTACCTACCCGAATAATATTTGTACAACGAAATTACTAAAATCGATATTCTTGGTTTTAATATGTAATTTCGTCCAAATTTGATACTTAAAATGTCTATAAAAAATAAATGTGTTTAAATATTTTTTAGATTTGTTAGTTACAGTAGAACTATTTATGAGATCTTTGTTTTAGACGTTCAATCCTCAGCTATAAAAAATAAAAATTGAACACTTTTTAATATTTTAATTACAATAAAAGATAATTGTCGAGATTTTTATATATTTTGTCAGCATTTAAACTTTAAATACTTAAAAAAAAAAAATCCTGCCTATGGATCTTTAACATTTGTCAACTGCAATTATTACAGCTTATAAAGACCTTGTACTAAATGTTCAAGCTTTTTAACCCAACAAATAAAATGTTATTGAAAATTGTAGAGTAAAAACTCAAAACATAAAAAATTTTAAATGTCTATAAATAACTTATTACTAAAAATATTTTGAAAATTTCTATGGTTAGAAGGTAAATTAAGGGCGTAAACACCACTTTTTTAAAAATCGATGTTATTGCATATTGTTGTAAACGGCATTATTATACATCGAATAATTGAACCTAAACATTGTTATCATTTGTATATATTCAAGAATCGATGCTTTAATATTATGTGGTCGTAAACGGCATAGAATTAGTGGGAATGAAAAAACTGGGTGTAAACGTCAATTAAAAGATGTAAACGGCATTCAATGAAACTTGATAATACGTAAGCGTCATTGTTCACGGTTAGATCAATTTATCATTTTTGTTAGTGGTTTTGTTAGCACTATAAAAAGCGTTTATATCTACAATTTGTGAAATACTTTTAATACAAATCTTCATTGAATATAATCAATTATATAAAACAAATAACAATATTAAACTATCCATTATACTTTATAGTCAATAGAACATTTTTGGAGCGTAAGAGTCATGATTAGAAAAAAAGGAGCGTAATAGTAATTTTTTTTTTTAATTGGCTTTAAATACACAAATATGTTATGATTATGAACAATTAATCAATACAAAATACGTACAAAATCATTACAAATCATATTAAGTCTCAAATCAAAGTGTTATACGATGTTCTAATAGGTTGTAACACAGTTCATATGAAAATATCTGTTTTTCGGCTCTCTTAAACAATTTTGAAATTGACATTTACGCCCTTTTACCTTCTAACCATCGATTTTACCATGTCAAATTATAAGATAAACATTTGATGAAAATTTCTGATATCGCCATTATATAAATTAAATAATAAAAAATATTGAAACGTGACTGCCCGTATAGGTGGTACCTTTATCAAAGACTATAGGTAATGATAATTTAAATATGAAGTTGTAACAAAATATTTCAAGATCTACCAAGGGTGTCTATTTAAGAGTACATATAATGTGGAGATATAGAGGAAATTACTAGAGACTGTTTTTATAGACTAAATTTGGTTTTGTACATTCAAAACCAGTTTGTATGCTTGTTCTAAATGTAACTACATAAATTATATATTATATACTTATCATACATTTGAATGACGTTTTGTATTATAAATAATAATAATAGTATAGTTATTAGCTAATCGTTTTATAGATAATTATAATGTAAATGTTTTTGAAATGGATAAATACACACTCCCCTATAATTTGAAGTCCAAGGAACGTATTGATATACGATGTGTACAAATTTAGCAACATATCAGTAGCATAAATTGGACGGGGGTTATTTTTGAACCAAATCCTGCACGCTACGGAAGTTGAGACTTTGTGTTTTTTATTTAATATTATTAAATCTAAAATAATACAATTGTGAATTTTTGAAATTAATAATGACTTAAATAAAAAATCAATGTTATTATTTATAATGTTAAAAAAAACATTAATTTGATTAGGTAGATAGGTACTGTGGGGCGTAGATGGAGATCCGCGTAGGTACCAATTGTGAAGTATCCCTATTTCGGGCTTATTATAATAATACGTATTTTACTAGAATTTATATATTATTGCTTACTTGCTCCTATAGTATATTGTTTTATTTATCTACTTTAATCTAAATTGAGCAGCCCTTAATCCAGTATCAA
This sequence comes from Acyrthosiphon pisum, assembly GCF_005508785.2. Lineage (NCBI taxonomy): Eukaryota > Metazoa > Arthropoda > Insecta > Hemiptera > Aphididae > Acyrthosiphon > Acyrthosiphon pisum. Next base: position 5,111,399 of record NC_042493.1, on the reverse strand, counting down.
TATGACAATATAATATAGGTAATTATAATAATGATCATACCCACGAGGCATTACAGCTATGGCATTAATTAATAATGCATTGTATATTTTCGATTTCGTTTATGTCTGTTAATAAAAGCTCAGATAAACTACCACCCAAGTACAATCAAACACCCAAAAATTAAAATTAGAAAAAAAAATCACCAATTTTATTTCGCGCACCAAAGTCGAGTAATTTTTTTAAATACCTACTATAGAATTTATTTGTGGGAACAATTTGTATTATTTTCCTTTTCCACCTAAGTACCTTCGAAATTGCATTTTTAATGAATAATGATACAAATTTCTATGTGTTTAATAAAGTAAACTATTTATATAATTTCAAAATGCATATAATATTATTCAATATTATCATTTCAAATCAAAATATAACTTTATAATGTACATAATTATATAATTATTAAAAATTATCAAACGTACACTTTTGAATTGTGTTTACCTACAACCTACATTTACCTTCTGCTATTTTCCTACGCCTATTTGATTATTTTCACGTATTATAACTTATAAGTAGTGCTCGGAAGTTGATATATTATGCATTTTTTTTTGGAACTTTTTAGACGATGCTCTCATGGTCACAATTGTGTTTTATTGGCATGTGAATCTGAATAATTAATTTTTATTTTGCATTTTTGGTGTTAATTTATTTTTTAAGTCATTTTTTGACATTTTTAAGACACTTTTCTACATTTTTAGTCATTTTTACTGATTTCACACTAGTCCACTTCTTATCGTTTCTTGTCGATCATTATGCCGATAACTTAAAACTTGGAAATTACTACGGACTAATAGATACTAATAGATACGGACTACTAGACCTACCTATTAGATTTTATCTCACCGTTTATATTCGTCGTTGTCGTGTTATAGTGAATATTAATATATTTACATTTTATTATTTTTTTCTAATTTTCGAATAGTATCGAATTTTATAGTAAAATAGAGTAAAATATTAAACAAAAATATTTTTAGTAATTTTTTAAGGACATTTTTTTATCATTGTTATGTCATATTTGCATCTTTTTAGGTAATTTTTAATGTTTTTAAGGTTATTAACTTTCGAGCCCTACTTATTTAGTATGTACCACCAATTATTATGATACCAAACTATGAAATCATGTTATTTAACTCGTACCACAATTTAATTATTATAATTAATCTATTGATACGCAGACAAATTTGCTAAATAGTGTTGTAGCCATTCTGGTTAAATTGGTATAAAATAAAATAATCACTAGTTATCTAAAAAACCTTTAAATGTTATCATAATGACGTTAATACGTTATTAATTACTTTTACAGACATCTTTATTTACTATTTAAAACTTGTCTCTACGTACAATTGTAATGGTCTATGGACAGCTCAGGAACCCGTAGCTAATAAGAAATCCAAGAAGAGACCGCTGAGGCTGGGACTGATACAGACGACCTCCCGGCCCAGCCCCTCAGGAAGCCGATCGCACAAGACGCCTCGACGGATACAATTCTGACTCCCAGCTGGTGGGATAGTGACAAGGTGGCCGATTTTAAGGCGGCCAGCAGTCGGGTGGACAATGTGCCGTGTCCGCCCTACGATTCATCTCCCAGAGAGATGCTTTAGATGCCAAGCGTCCACCGGCATCGACAAAGCCCTCTCCGATGCCGAGTCCCTCGATGCTTACCTAATAAGCGCCTGCGAAGCGTTAACGCCGAGGAGGTGACCCGGTTCCCTGAGTAAGGTGCCCGTTCACTGGTGATCTAAGGACATCGCAGAGCTCCGCAGAAAATGCCTGTCACGTTGAAGAGAGTACCAGGACGCCAGGGTCGGATTCATCGTGGCCAGGAGAAAGCTCTGCGCTGCAATTAAAGTGACCAAGGAAAAATCATGGTCCGACCTCTGTACCCAATTCGATACAGATCCCTGGGGCAAGGCCTACAAAATCGTTATAAAGAAGTTCGGATCCCGCAACCCCGGCATGGTCTCCAAGGGTAGAGAATCCGATATATCTGACCACTTTTTCCCAGTCACCTGGCCACTGGAACGCGGCTATCTCACCGGCAGTGCGGAACATTTTCGAGGCCTTCGATTTCGAAAGAAACATTCTCAAATTTAAGAGAACCATTTCACGATTAACCGCTGAGGAGTTAGCCAAGGCTTCAAAAAGTCTCTCAGCAGGTAGGCCTGCAGGGCCTTCTGGGGTCCCAAACGAGATCCTAAAGTCCTTCATGACCCGTAACCCACGGCGAGCGCTGAGTGTCTATAACGAATGCCTCCAAGCGTTGACCTATCCTCCTCGATGGAAGAGAGCACGCGTGGTGTTTATCCGAAAAGGTCAGGACAAGCCACCCGGCTCCCCGTCCAGCTACAGACCCATCTGTATGCTGGACACCCCGGGCAAACTCTTGGAAAGACTTCTCCTCCGAAGGCTGGAGTCCCACCTAGATGCTCACGGTGGAAGGAGAAAGGCTCCAAATCAATACGGATTCCGTAAGGGGGTGAGCACTGAATCAGCGGTTGTAAAAGTGCTGTCGATTGCCAAGCAGGCCGCTTCCGACAATACACAAAAGGACCTGTGCGTTTTCATCACCCTAGACGTGAAAAACATGTTCAATTCCTTGAGGTGGCCCGTTATAGACGACGCATTCAGGTGCAAGAACACGCCAGAGTACTTCGTAGAGATGGTTATCAAACCGCCAACTACTTATAGGCGATAAACTGTCCTCGAGACCCGAGACGTGCGGCGTTCCGCAAGGCTCCATCCTGGGCCCCGCACTGTGGAACGTCACCTACGACTCGCTCCTGGGCATGGACGTTCCCCACGGAGTACACCTGGTAGGATTCGCCGATGTCCTGGCCGTCGTGGGAGTGGCCAGGACAGGAAGACAGTTGGAGGACGTTATAAATCCGGTGTTGGGCGGCATCGACAACTGGGTGTCCTCTAGCCCTTTGAAGCATGGTGGTATAAATAATATACCACTTTTAAAAAAAATTCTCCTACTCTTGCATGGTGGTATATATTTAATACCACCATCATATCACGTTTAATAAGTTGTAAAATTAACCGGTAGATGGCAGAACCGTCAAAATTTTAAAACGTTTTCGTATAATCAATAAAATCTTATTGATTTTCACTTATCACATTTTCGTTTTACAGAAATATGATAAGTTAATTATTCCACAATTAATTTTCATGTTTGTTTTGTTAAATCATCTACAAAACATCTAATGAACCTTCCCTAGTTGATATATAATTGTTTTTCTTAAATGCAATTGTTAAAAAAGTAATTCATTGGTGGTATAGTATATATACCACTGTGCAAACAGTGTATAATATCCATATTAGTTGCTATTGTTGTTATTTTGTTTGTACGCAAAACAAAAATTCTTCATCTAGTGTAATTATGGCATATAAATTGAATGATGAAGATATAGTTGGTTGCTTGTTTGATTCTGATGCTGAAATTAGTGATTTACCATCAGATAATAATAGTTTTGTTGATGACTCTGATGTCGATCCTGACTTTTTACCAAGTCCATCGGTGAGTAATAGTCCTATAGTTATACCTCCTAGTAGCTCTAGTAGCTCTGAAGAAGAAATACCTACTCCTAGGCAGTCTAAGAAAAAAAAATTAACACCTAAACGCAAACAAAATGTAAAAGATGCTAATATTTCTCAACAGTCTAATACACATAATGATTTACTTGTTCATAATAATGAATATAATGTATTTGAAGAACCACAGTGGGATAAAAATACAGAAATCTTTACAAATCCAGTGTTTTTGTCAGATTCAAATTTAGCACCTCATATACTCTCATTGGAATCTAAAACACCTTACAATTTATTTCTAGAAATGTTTCCAGATAGTCTTATTGATATAATTTTATTTCAAACTAATTTATATGCCCAGCAAGCTCAAAAACCATACACACCAGTTACTTAACAAGAGTTGAAAACTTTTTTAGGTTTAAATATTTTAATGGGGATAAAAAGGCTACCATCATATAGAGATTACTGGAGTACAGGACCAGACTTGAATGACCCTTTTATATCTAAGCAAATGACAGTCAATAGATTTGGATGGTTTTTGTCTAATCTCCATTGCAACGATAGTTCATTAGAACCAAAACGTGGATCACCCAGTTTTGACAAATTATACAAGCTTAGGACTGTGATTGAAAAATTAAGTGAATGTTTTCTAAAATCCAAAAATCTTACCCAAAATCTTACAATTGATGAGTCAATGGTAAAATTCAAAGGCCGCTCTACTATAAAACAATATATGCCACAAAAACCGATCAAAAGGGGGTACAAGATTTGGATGCTCAATGATAAAACTAAGTATACATCAAAGTTTCAAGTTTATACTGGAAAAGTTGTAGGTGGTGTGGAAAAGTTATTAGGTGAAAAGATAGTAAACGATCTCATGGTTGGTTTAGAAGGAAAAAATCATATTTTATTTATTGACAACTACTTTACAAGTTATCCACTTTTTCAAAATCTAATGAAAAAAAAATCTATGCATGTGGTACAATTAGGTCAAATAGAAAATACCTCCCAAATTTTTTACCTGATAAAAACTTAAAAAGAGGAGACTTTGATTACTTTACAAGTAATCACAACATAGCAGTTTACAAATGGATGGATAATAAACCTGTGTATATGATCTCATCCTTACACTCGCCCAATGACACTTTTCAAGTAAAAAGAAAACTCAAAGATGGAAATACTACTATGGTCCCCTGTCCAAAAGTGCTTATAGGTTACAATATTAATATGAATAATGTTGATGTTTTTGATCAGCTAAAAGCAGCATATGGAATCAACCGAAAAGCTAAAAAATGGTGGCATAGGTTATTTTTTCATTTTCTTGATATGGCTATAGTCAATGCTTTTATACTTTTTAAAGAACTAACTAAAGAAAAGCTTTCTATGAAAGACTTTCGGAGGCGAATAGTTGATGGTTTATTAGCTCCAAATCAACTACAACCTCAAAAAAAAAAAAAAAATAAAAGTTCCTGTCGTATTTCCAAACATAAACCACATATTTCTCCTGAAGTTCGATTCCAAAGTTCTGTACATCAGCCCGCCCGTGGGACGTTAAGAAGATGTGGACATTGTAGCACAAAAAAAAATAAAAAAAGAACAGAATGGCTGTGTGTAACCTGCAATATACCACTATGTTTAGGGAAAAATATGAACTGTTTTGCGCTATTTCACCAAAAATAAATTAGTTTTATTCAATTTATTTTGTTTTTATATATTTTTATAACAAGTTGTTTTTATTTTATTTAGTAGCCGATATTTTCATTTATATTTTGTCGAGAAGTTAAATGATTTTAAGTTTCATTTATGTTAAATTTTAATTTTGTGTTGTTTTTATTGAAAAAGGTTATCATAACTATTCTATTTACATGATAATAATAAAAAGGTTTATCAATCAATATTAATAGTGTTGATTTATGTTATAATATTTAAAAATAAAGAAAATAAATCTATAATAATATACTTAAATACGTATCATAAAAAAAATTATGTTATACCTAATACAAAAGGTGTTACATGCATGGTGGTAAGTATGTTATACCACCTTTTTTTTTAATGAACAATTTAAAAAACTATTTTTTTTCTATTTTTTTTATAATATGGTATTGTAAAATAATAGGAAACAGTCACTTAAAGTCGAGAAATCAGAAATAAAAAATCCTGTGCTTCAAAGGGCTAGAGGCCTAGAGTTGACGCATCCAAAAAGCAAGGCGATCATGCTGTCCAGAAGGCGGGCCTACATGCCACCGAGCTTTTACATCGGGGGACACCCAATTGACCTCAAAGACAGCCTCCGGTATCTCGGAGTCTTCGTTGGCAATAGGTTAACGTTTGCCGGCCACATCAAGATCGCAGCGAAAAAGGCGTCTCACTCAGCGGCCGCTCTGGCTCGGCTCATGCCAAACGCGAGGGGCCCGTGCTAGGCCAAGAGTAGGCGTCTATTGTCGAGAGCCAACTGCCATTATACGCCGCCCCAGTATGGATAGATACGGTGGCAGCCACAGCCAGTAGCACGAGGAATCTAGTGCTTCCCCAAAGGGCGATCGCACTTTGGATCCTCCGGGGTTACAGGACAGTGTTTGATGATGCATTGCTGATGTTGGCCGGCGAATCTCCTGGGTCAAGAGAGGTCCAGAATCAGGTCCCAGTTGAATGCCCCGGCAGATCCCAGTGTCCCTCCGATCTCTAAGACTACTATAAAGCGCGAGGAAATCTCCAGAAAATACTCTGCGGGCCGGCCTTCGAGTCCCTCGCTGTCGACCAAGCAAAAAAAGCTTCCGTGCTGCGGGAAGCCGAAGAAACTTTCCGCCAGTTCTACAGGATGGTAGAGAATACCTTGACCAACAAGGAACAGGGGGAAAGACTTCGGCAGGCTGTGGAGAGGATGCGATGGACGAAGGTGAGGCGGGCCAACAAGCCGGGCTAAGAGGTCACCAGGTTTAATAAATGACAGTCAAGCCGCGCTGGTAGAACGGGACCTAAGACTGGCGGGCTTCAAGCCGGGTCGTGAAGAAGATGCCATGCTGAAGACATCTTCCACGCACTATTGCGCAAACACATCCATACACATACTTTGTTATACTATATACTATAAACTTGTATATTTCTTGTTAATTTTTGTATTCCTGTACATGTACTTTTTGTCATTATTGATTGCAAGCCCTCCGAACTTGGAAAGTCAGCCAGGTAACGAGGGCGTAATCAACGTCTACCATTGAATAATCAACCTGAATAATTATCCAAAACCAATACCCACGCAGCATAAAAAATATGTTCAAGAAAATAATATAGTTGTCAATATTTTAAAAAGTTGCGTAAATATAAAGGAAATATTTTAGTTTTATTCTTTGATCAAGAAATTATTTTAAAAAAAAACATATACGACATTTTATAATCATATTATATTAAAAAAAAAAACACTGGAATAACTTTAATGATATATAACATTTATACAAGTTAATAATTCATCAGATACATAAGTTATTTTACTTGAAATATAATTGAAATAATTTGTATAGGTAAACTTTAGTTATTTTAAAATTTGAAAACACACAGGTAACAGGTAGGTTAATATGCTTAGTGCTGTTTGCGACAAATATTTTATGTAAATTATTATAAAGGATGTGGCCTGTGGTACCCAGATTGGCATCCAGATTGACCACACTATGCCTCGGGCCCATAGTTTTGGCTCAGACGACCACGCCATCAGAGCGTCCAAGAAGTCTGTTTTTTAAGTGACCAGAGACACCGCCTGCCTTTGCATCCCCGGCAACCGTGACCAATGACGTTTTTTAATTATTTATCTTGTATCTTTTATTTTATAAACATCTCCACCAACATCGTATTTGTTGTGAGTGCACGTGCTGTTTAGTAAATACCCGTTGTCTGTACCTATGTGCGTGTGCCGTAGTATTTGTAATATTCTTAATACATTCACCAAATATCTATAATATATAGATAATATAATCGTTTATTTCTTCTTCGGGTAAAACGGCCGCTAGGACCATCCCTTCAAACATCCCTCCCTCCAGCCATCTCTGTCGGATGCTCGTTCTTTCCAATCTGATCCTTCACCTAAGGTACTTACATCTTTTTTAATCAGATCTTCCCGTCTCATACGAGGTCTTCCCAAAGGTCTCTTCCCAGCTGGATCTTTCTCTAACACTATACGTAGCAAGGGATTCTGACTACGCCAAGCATGTCCAGCCCACTTTAGTCTTCTACTCCTTATTGTCTCTAATATATTTGGCTTCTGGAAAAGTAATCATAGTTCATTATTCGTTTTTATCCTCCACTCATTGTTATTGCTATCTTTCATCGGGCCATAAATCTTCCTTAGAACTTTTCTTTCCCATATTATCAGCTTTCTTTCATCTTCTTTCCATAGTGGCCATGTTTCCGCTTTGTAAGTTATAACTGGGCGCAGTAATGTCATATATAACTGTATCTTAAGCTCCTTCGATAACGATCTCAATCCTAGCAGTCTTGCTAGTCCATAGTAAGCCCTATTGCCGGCAAGTATCCTCGCTGATATTTCTTTGGCTATCTCATTCTTTTCAGTTAAGACTGACCCTAAGTACTTAAACTGATTGGCTCTGTTGAAAACATAGTTTCTTACATTCAAGGATGGGTATACAACCGCAGTTTCTTGTCTTCCAACGACCATATACTCCATGTTAGTTTCGTTTATAGTCCTACTTTCGCTACCATTCTTTGTAGACAGTCGAACAGTGATTTCAGTGCATTTGGTGATTCTTCCATCAATACTAAATCGTCCGCGTACGCCAATAGCCCTATTGTTGAGTCCTGCAGCTTCACTCCTTCGTCGGGTCTAACGTTCATTGCTCTAATAACTTTCTCTAACACTATATTAAATAGCACCATTAAATAGTGACATTGAGTCGCCCTGTCTCAGACCTGACTTAAATAATATAATATATAGATTCTATATATACTGAGTTCATCGAATTTATATATCTGTACAGTTCTTCTCTTCCCACTGCTACAGTGTGAGTGTGGAATAAGGTTCCCCTGTATTTGTGCCTAATCTCACTGTAGTCGTGCCAAAAGGAAATCAACCATTCCGTACACGGTGTGAGTGTAGAATACAGTTCACCCGTATTTGTACCCTCTTACACAGTCATACCGTTTATCTTTACGTACCGTTACAGTATATTTACATAATATTATGTAAAATAATGTGATAAATGATAATCTGAAAAACAACCAAGAGTTTCGTCTATTTACAACAAATGGCACCACTGTTGTAGTTTTGTTATCCAGATTTCCTACCTTTCCAGTGGATTTTCCAAAATTGTTTTTTCATACAACCTTATCCTGACAATAACGAACACAACAAAAACAGCATCAGCCATTTCGTGGTTTATCCCGAACAAAAGTGACTTGATTTTATATATATGTATATGCAGTATTAATGTATCAATTAGCATATTTAGCATATATAGCTCCGGCAAACAAAAAAAATGTAAAAAAAAAATGGTTAAAATAATGATAAAAATAATAAGATTATTAGGACAAGGACTAAAACGTCTAAATATCTATTGTTGCATAACTAACACTATAAAACTAGAGTAAAAATAAGTTTGGTAACATAATAATATGGTTTTATACATTAATTTGGTACAGGATAGATCTAATGCGCACACCTAAGTTCTTTATCCATTCGATGGCATCACGCTGACTGTGTGGACTTTCTCAATATCTTCTTTGAATTTTGTTAGGGGGCATTCTTCTACGATGTGCATGTTGGTTTCGTCTCTACCACAGCTACACAAAAGAGATTCCACCATTTTCAACTTGTGTAATAAGTAGTTGCATTTTCCCTGGTCAGTAATAATATATAATATATATATTATGTATATATAATACGCTTTAAGGCCGTAAACAACGGTGTAAATTGAAACCTGACATTCTTACTGTTAGGTCTACGATTAATAATGAATTCCGTACCTTGGACTCTAAGTCTCTAACCATAAGTTGATATTATAAATAACGTTTTTATAAAATAAATGTATTGATTTATACTTTTTTGACCATTGTGTTTCACATAACAGAGGAATGTTTGGAACAGTTATACGTCAAAGAATGCTTTCACGAAAAAAAATTGTTTATATTTTACTGTATTGGTGGTGTTAATAATTTCAGATAATTAATTCAAATTATTAACAATCAAATTCAACTTGTGAGAGGCATTGTGCCTTAAGCTAATAGTTTCATATTTTATTTTTATTTTTGCTTGAACAATTTTATTTTCCTGCCATAGTAGAGCATCAATTAAAACCCAAGCCCACAAGTCATGTTTGGTCCCACTTTATTTGAAAATTCTAATATACTTTATGCTATGGCTTCAGCATTGACTTTTTCAATGTAATTTTCACAGACTTCACTAAAGCCTTTGATAGAGTTGACTATGGCTGCCTAATTATGACCCTAAATAAATCTGGGTTTGGTGGGCCACTGCTGTCGTGGTTCAAATCTTATCTGTCTGATAGAGTTCAAGTCTCTTCTAGATAATTTAAACTTAATTATTTTTTATTTAAATTTATTCAAATATCTATCGCCAATTTTATTTTCTCTGTATGTAATGGCATTAAGAGGGTTGTAAAAAACTTCAA
>NC_042493.1:5091460-5100060 GCF_005508785.2 Acyrthosiphon pisum | reverse complement strand
GGAATCCGCTGCGGGGTCGCGGGTGCCGAACTTCTTCATCACCAGCCTATACGGTCTTCCCCAGGGGTCATTGTCCACCGTTGAGCAGAGGTCTGCCCAAGCTTCGACTTGGCTGCCCGGATCGCGATCCTGAGGTCCCTCTTGGCCGCAGAGTAGCTGCACCTGGCTTCCTGTAAGCCCGGGTGGCCGGCGCGCCTTAGACATGCCTGGTACCGTCTTCGGAGTGCCAGAGACGATCGGCGTAGCTCGGCGATCTCGTCGCTCCACCAGTAGACGGGACGTCTGGCTGCGGGGCCGGGCCTCTTCTTCGGCATGCTGGCGTCGCAGGCGCCGAGGAGGAAGTCTTCAATGTTGTCTGCAGCTGCTAGGGCCTTCTCCGCGCTTGCCGGCCCCGGTAGGGGACTCAGGCGCGTGGTCGCCAGGTGAAGGCTCAGGGCGTCTGCATCCAGCTTCTTCGCGGTCCATCCGAGGAGGTTGATGTATTGAGGCTCCAGACGTGCCTGGTCCTGGTCTGGACTCGCCGTGCTGAAATCAAATTCAACTTGTGAGAGGCATTGTGCCTTAAGCTAATAGTTTCATATTTTATTTTTATTTTTGCTTGAACAATTTTATTTTCCTGCCATAGTTTAGTAGAGCATCAATTAAAACCCAAGCCCACAAGTCATGTTTGGTGCAACTTTATTTGAAAATTCTAATATACTTTATGCTATGGCTTCAGCATTGACTTTTTCAATGTAATTTTCACAGACTTCACTAAAGCCTTTGATAGAGTTGACTATGGCTGCCTAATTATGACCCTAAATAAATCTGGGTTTGGTGGGCCACTGCTGTCGTGGTTCAAATCTTATCTGTCTGATAGAGTTCAAGTCTCTTCTAGATAATTTAAACTTAATTATTTTTTATTTAAATTTATTCAAATATCTATCGCCAATTTTATTTTCTCTGTATGTAAATGGCATTAAGAGGGTTGTAAAAAACTTCAAACTATTCAAGTTTGCGACGACCTAAAACTTTTTAGGAAAATTGAAAACTTATCTGACTGCTCTGCGCTCCAGAATGATCTCAACAACCTTGTTTCGTGGTTTAATAGTATTGGACTACAGTTTAATGTAAAAATGTAATTTTTAAAGCACCGCCACTCTATTAATTATAATTACCCAATTAACGGTTCAAGCGTAATTTCTTCGGGTACTGAAAAATACTGAAATGATATTATGTGGCAATGTTTTAAAAACGCTTGGGTTCGTAATGCATACATTGAAGGAGTTCAATACAGTGGCGTGCTCAGATTTTTCGAAAGGAGGGGGATATTCAGTTTTGACTTGTCACAGACCCCACACCCCCTCCCACTGGATATATATTTTAATTTACGTTATCCCCCTGAACAGCTTAGAATAAAAATTTTAATCTTCAACTTAAAACTTCAAACTTTTTAATAAATTTAGACTTTCAAATTGAAATATTAATAAATAAAATGTTTCCCATTCGTAAATAAATAATATACATGTAGGTTTAATATATTATTTTAACTATATAGTTTACTATATAATATTTACTGTATATTAACTATATAATTTTTATTAACTAAAGGAGAATTTCTATTTTCCTTGGCTTCTTGGTCATCTCATCTAACACTTCATCTGGTTTAGGAATTAGGAATGGGTAATGTAGTACAAGTCACAATGTTATATTATATACATAATACAGGTAACATATTATTCAAAATTAACATTTTATAAAATGTAAATTAAGATTTCAGAGATGTTACAATTACCTAACCTAAAGTACTATTTCAAGTTTTCTTGACTTTTTGGACATTTCATCTAAGACTTCATCTGGTAAAACATTGATATATGTACTGCCAACAACGTTAATCCATTCAAATGATCGTAAAATAAAATGTTAGTATTTTTTTAATGTTAGTTGGACATTAGTTTAAATTTAAGAGTGTATATACTTCAAGCATTAAGTTTCTAGTGCATGTCTTAGCCTCTTTAACGTTGAAAACATTCTTCAAGGGTGGATGTTGAAACAGCAGTACCATAAAATTTTAATAGCTTATTCAAATTCGTAAAAATAGAGGAACTGCACAATTATTAAGAGCATCCAGGCCAGTTTTAATTACTTCATTATTTTCCAATAACTTTGTTCGCCAGATTTTTAGTTCAGCTAGACTGTTGTCTTTATTTATGTGTGGTGAATAAAACTCCAGTAGTACCTTAGTATTAGGTCTATGAATTATACATACTTTATAATAATTAATAATATGTATGATAATATTTAACATAACTAAAAAATTAAATTAAATTAAAACTAATTAGGTACACATTACACTCTACATTATTTTTCTGAGTGAACCAAAACTATCGAAGAACTATAAATTACGCATAAAAAAGTTCATGGGGGGGGGATATGACACCCCCCCCCCGGGAGCACGCCCCTGGTTCAATATATCGTTTTTATTAAAAATCATATATTGCTCATCGTTCCCTATTGGCCCTATTTAGAGTATGCATCTGACTATCATCGGGATCATGTATCGGGACCTTTATACGGTAACTGACTTCTGTCAATTAGAAAGTGTTCAGAGACAATTCTTATCTTTCACAGATTTTATAATAAATCATTCTCCCCAAGACTATTCCATAATTATGCAGGAACTCAGTCACATTTATAGGTAAAAATATAGGTATTAATATAGGTAAAACATTCAAATGAAGGCAATTTCCACGACTTCTTAGATAGTAGTATTACAGTAGTAGCTTCACCAAAAGATACAAAAACAAATTTAATTGTCATAACCTCAATTAATACAGAGGATAGAAAGAGGTATACATTGCCAGAAGAACTTAGATATATGGGAGATCACATAGAATTGAGAAAATCAAACCATTACACAAAACTAATTAATTCATTAAAGAAAAGAAATCAGGTAAGAAAAGTGTGGGTTACGATGACAAAAGAATTAGAGGAGACATACATTGACGAAGATCGAAATCTACAATTTAAAGACCAATACTTAGAGGAAATAACTGAAGAGAACTTAAACAAAACACAGGATCATAATCTGAAAGGGATATTAGAAAAACTGATAGAAACCACACAAAATAAGGGTAAAGAAAAGAACTTAAAACAAATAGCTGACAAACTTTTGATAGAAAAATTTTCAAGCAAAAACACTAATGCCAATCAGTGGATGGAAAGCTTTGAAAAAGAGTGCTCTAGATTTCAAATAGATGAAAAAGAAGATAAAATTGAATTATTAAAATCATTCTTGGACAAACCGAGTTTAGATTGGTACTCTTCAACACTTATAAGATTAACAGTAAATGCTGGTTGGTCAGAATGGAAAAAAAGATTTTTAGAATGCTTTACAGATATGGATGGAATAATGTTACTTATGCACTATCATTTAAATATCGAGAAGTTTCGTTAACTGATTATGCTATGAAAAAAGAAAAACTTTTAATAGATTTTAATAAAGATATGGATATTAAATTACTTATAGCATTGATAGCAGTAGGGCTACCAGAATTTATATTAAACAAAATTGATAAATCAGAATTAAAAGAAACAACAGACTTATTTAATAATTTGAAACAGCTCGAATGTCAAGTAAAAAAAAATCCACATTAGACTTTCAAAAAAATATCAAATATGAAGAAAAGAAACGTTGTAAGATATGTGAAGATTTGGGTAAAGGTGTGAGATACCACCCTTATGAAAAATGTTGGTTTAAGAGAAATGAAGAAAATAGAGAAAAAACATTACAACAAGAAAGGTAAACAACAATTCTATCTTAGATGTAGAAGTTTATGATAAACCAAAAACGAATAAACACACCACTAATTAAATTAATTATTGTATTAGAAGATAAAATAAAAATAGAAGGGATTTATGACTCAGGATCTCAAGTTTCATTGATTAATAAAAAATTAATAAAAACTATAAATAATAATAAAGATAAGAACAATTAAAAACAATTAGTGGTGTGTCAGTTACAAAAGGATTAACAAGGATAAAATTAAAAATTTTCAACATTGAAAAAATAGTAGATGTGTTTATTGTAGAAAATGAAAACTTTCACGATTTTTTGATAGGCCTAGACATAATAAAAGAATTCAAATTAAGACAAGATGAAAATCTAATTATAAGCCAAAAACAATTGCAAAAGGCAGATATGATAGAAATAAACTTTAATGAATATATTACAGAAAAAGATTTTAAAATAGATTTAAACCATTTAGATTATAATAAAAAAATTAAAATAGAACAACTTATAGAAGATTATAAAACAATATTTTCCAAAGATAAATATGATGTAGGAACTCTAAAAGACTATGAAGCAAGAAAAGATCTCTTAGTAGATAAATTTTGTAGTAAGAGACCTTACAGATGTACAATCGAGGACAGAAAAGAAATAGAACAACAAGTGGCAAAACTATTAGAGGAAAATTTAATTGAGGAGTCATACAGCCCATTCGCTGCACCAGTGACTCTAGCATTAAAAAAAGGTGAAGGAAAGACTAGATTATGCATTGATTTTAGAGACTTAAACAAAATTGTGACACCCTAAACTCAACCTTTTCCGCTAATTGATGACCTAATAATTAAAGCTAGAAACTGTAAATATTTTACATCACTGGACATCAATTCAGCATTTTGGTCAAAACCATTAAGGATAAAAGATAGAAATAAAACAGGCTTTATAACGCAAGAAGGACATTATCAATGGACATGCCTACCATTCGGCCTAAAAACAGCATCAGCAATTTTCCAAAGAATTTTATCTAGTATACTAAGAAATAACAATCTTAAGAACTTCACAGAAAATTATATAGATGACATTTTAATATTTTTAGAAACTTTTGAAGATCATATCATTCATATAAAACAAGTTTTAGAGGCCATAATAAAAGAAGGTTTTAGATTGAAATTAAGAAAATGCATGTTCGCATCCGAGTCAATCAAATATCTCGGACATATAATATAAAATAATACAGTAAGACCAATCAAAGACAACTTGGTATCAATACATAATTTCCCTTCTCCTAAAACACAAAAGAATATCAGACAGTTTCTAGGTAAAATAAACTCTTATCACGAATACATTCCGGAAATCTCAACAATAATAGAATCATTACATAGACTGTTGAGAAAAGATGTAAAATTTAATTGGTCTGTGGATTGTGAAAAATCATTTACAGAAATAAAAAAACTATTATGTTCTCAACCAGTGCTAGAAATATTTGATAAAGATTTACCAATTAAGATATTTACAGATGCTTCTATAGAAGGTATGGGTGCAATACTAAAATAGACACAACAAAATGAAGAGGAAAAACCAATGGCCTATTTTTCAAGAAAATTAAATGAGACGCAAAAAAAAAAAGCTATTTATTTAGAATGTCTAGCAATTAAAGAAGCGATAAAATATTGAGAATACTGGTTAATTGGAAGAAAATTCGAAGTGTATTCAGACCATAAACCTTTAGAAAACCTAAACATAAAAGCTAGAACAGATGAAGAGTTAGGAGATCTAACATATTACCTATCCCAATTTGATTTCAATATTAAATAGATACCAGGTAAACTCAATACTGAAGCAGACTGTTTTAGTAGGAACCCAGTATTAGAATCAGTAGATAATACTGAAGAAACATTAGGGATAGTAAATACAATCAAAATTCAAGAAATAAAAAAAGATCAAGATGAAAATATTGCATTAAAAGAACTTAAGAAAAAAATAATAGACAAACATGGTATAATTTATAAACAAATAAAAATTAAAAGAAGATAGTATTATCAGAGAAGTTGAGTATTGAATTAATAAGAAATACACATATAAATTGGTGACATATTGGCACAAACCTACTGAAAAACAGAATATGCCCATTCTATTCTTCAAAAAGATTAATAGAAAACATACAAAAAATATGCAAAACATGTGACATATGTAAGAGAAATAAATCTAGAGGTCAAGCAAAATATGGAATGATGTCACAATTAGGACCAGCAACAAAACCATTTGAGATAGTATCGATTGATACAATCGGTGGGTTTGGTTGTCAAAGATCAACGAAAAGATACCTACATCTTCTAGTTGATCACTATACAAGATACGCATTCATACGTACTTCAAAAACCCAAGCTGCAAACGATTTTATAAAAATAGTTCAAAACACATTAGAAATAAACAAGATAGGTACAATATTAGCAGACCAATATCCAAGACTCAACTCTAAGGAATTCAAGACATTTTTGAAAGGACAAAATATAAGACTTATTTATACAGCCTTAAATGCACCCTTTTCTAATGGATTAAATGAAAGATTAAACCAAACAATAATAAATAAAATAAGATGCAGAATCAACGAATCTACAGAAAAGAAAGCCTGGACAACAATAGCAAGATAATGTGTTGACAAATATAACATAACAGAACACTCAGTGACAGGTTTTACATCAAAATATCTATTAGATGGGACTAACACAAGCTTGCTACCTGAGGAACTAAAAGAACTTAAAAATGCAGAAGATTGGAAGAAAGATAGGAAAATAGCTTTAGATAACACTATTAAATCTCACGAATATAATAAAAAACTCTTTGACGAAAACAGAAAAGAAAATTAATTCAATACAGGCGATTTTGTATATATTGAAAATGGAAATAAATTACAAAGAAAAAAATTAGATGAACATTTCAAAATAACAGAAAAAATATCAAATACCATATTTAAAATTGAAACAGGAAAAAGAAATGAGGAAACAGAACTATTCCACATAACAAAATTAATACCAGAATGAACAATGGCTAATAAAAATTCTCATAAGAATTTTCACAGTGGGTAATTTTTAAACATTAAATGCTAATAAAAAAAGAACTGTGATTAAGGATTTTTAATATTTTTCAAATGTCATTGTAACAATATAGTAGGAGCCTTGTATTAAATTTTAAAGTATTTTTACTCAACAAATAAAGTTTTATTGACATTCATAGAAAAAAAAACTAATTAAATTGGAAACTGAAATTGTCCGTAAACAGCTCAAAACAAATCAAAATATTTTGAAAATTTTATCATGTATAGTAAATGGAAATATAAACAACCAGTGAAAATGTATCTACAGTCATTCGTTTTAAAGTTACACCAAAAACCAAAATCAATTTTCTCGAAAACAGATTTTGCGTAAAATTTCCCGTTTTTCCTTAATTTTTCTTTTGTTTTTCACGGCGCTTTTGAAAACTATTGGAAAAATGTTACTTTTGACCCCCCAAAGTACCAACTAGATTCATTTTCCTATCAGAAAAGGTACTGTTGAAGAAAATCCAAGCACTTTTATTGTCCTAAAAGGTGATGACAGACACAAAAAAAAAAATTAATAAAAAAAAAATAAAAAAAAAACACATCATTGTAAAATCAATACATTCATCGTTCCACTCAGAATCTAAAATATTTTTTAATAAAAATAGTTAAATTAATTTAGCTGACTTTCAATGAAGTTATCTTTTTTTAACGTTATTTATAGAATTATGACGAGTGCAAATGCATTATTGGTGAATAAAAAAACCATACTTTTGTATAAAAGTACAAAGTACAGGCGGCTACCGGGCTACTACAACATCACATTCGCTTAATCAGGCTACTGATGCCCCTCTTTGGCTTAGTGCTGATAACTACAGCACTACACACATATCATATGACGTCAATAATCGTCTCCCTAGTCACGGAATGTTCCATCAAATAGACGCCCCATTTCACGAAAGGCATTTTTTCTCTAGATAGGATAAAGATTTGATGTTTTTATCTAGATAACCTATTTAGACAATTTTAGCTAAAGCACAACACTGCTTCAGAAATTGTTAGTTCATCACCCAATCTTTTCAGTAATTGTGTAACAGCCGCATTGCCGCCTACATTAAGTATAATATTCCCAGTGATAGTGCAAATACTTACTCTCCGATAAAATATATTAATATTCTGTCAAAGCACTTTATTTCATAATAATTATTCAATTTTGTTTTGTTAGATAAATAAACAATTTAACTTAAGGGGATTGGATACCGATGCAAAATTATAGTGATGGAGACCAAAAAGCCAGACAACAGTGTGGGACTTTGGGTGGTCGGATTTTATTTCTGAAAACTGCTCTGAAATCGTCGTTTATTCTACTAGTGATCGATCAAGGCATTTTTTTTTGAAGTCATTAAAGGTCGGGATATTTCATTGAAATCTTTCTTTTTTTAACATTTCTAATAATAATAATTTTGATACCAGAAACAAATCCCTCGATCGATCACTTGTAGACACATCAAGTAAATATATTATCTTTTTTCAGAATATAAGCATTTTAAACATTAACGATACCGTCAATATCTAAAAGACCTGGTCTGCCGACGCCTATTGACGTTGCGGACAATATTAGAACTATTATTTACTCTCACCTAATACCAAAGCGGCAAAGCTATTATTTATAAACGCATCACGATAAACGACCGCACCGGCAACCCGCACCCAAACACGGATAACGATCATATTTGATATTTATACACTATAAATATAGAAATTGATTAGGTACGAATCAAGGTGGATATATAGAGG
>NC_042493.1:5090309-5091360 GCF_005508785.2 Acyrthosiphon pisum | reverse complement strand
ATCGAAGAGGGTTTCAATAAAAGATGGAATTTCCCAGGATGCTATGGTGCTATTGATGGGAAACACATCAATATTCGTGCCCTTGCAAAATGTGGAAGCTATTATTTCAACTACAAGGGTTCTAATAGCGTTGTTCTTATGGCAATTGTTGATGATAATTATTGCTTTAGATATGTTAATGTGGGGTGTAATGGAAGATTTTCAGATGGAGGAGTTTTCCAAAATTGTGAAATATCTAAAGCATTAGAAAATAATCTGTTACCAAATGGAGGCTTTATAGTAGGAGATGATGCATTTCCTTTAAAACCCTATTTATTAAAACCATACTCTCGGAAACAATTAACATTGTCAGAAAAAATATTTAATTACAGGCTATCTCGTGCAAGACGCATTGTAGAAAATGCTTTTGGCATCTTAGTTGGAAAGTTTCGTGTTTTTGAAAAACCAATTGCTTGTGATGTTTCAACAGTTGACAAAATTATTCTTGCTTGTTGTGCATTACACAATTGGCTAAGAATAACAAATAAAAATTATTTTTCACGAGGGTTAGTAGATGAAGAAAATCTTGATGAGTATAAAATAATTGAAGGTTCTTAGAGGTTTCAATCACATAATGGATTATTACCTATTTCAAATGCTGGAAGTAATCATTCATCACAAATTGCTAGACTGTTGAGAGAAAAATATACTGCATATTTTATGAACGAAGGATCTGTGCCTTGGCCAGAAAGAATGATTTTTTGATGTATATTATAAATTATTATTTTGCTTTAGTAACTACATAATAGTATTCAACATATGATAGATTTTTAAACAGGATTATAAAATTAAATTATTTGTATTAATTCCTATATTTATTTTGTTTTACTAATACCTATCACCTATTAATATCTATTAAAGTTTAAATAGCATTTGACGGTGTTTCGCAAATTGTGTTTTGAAAATGTATTTATCACTGATTATCACTGATTCAATTAAAATTAATATAAAAATACATATACTTACATTACTTATTGTACTTCGTTTTTTTCTGTACCTTGTAAGAAACTTC
>NC_042493.1:5088589-5090209 GCF_005508785.2 Acyrthosiphon pisum | reverse complement strand
TGGTTGAGGTAATGTAATTTGGTAATTATAAATACTGCAGCAGATACTATTTAATACAATATTAAAAAAGTAATAGATATCGTACTGTCAGTACAAGAGGGCCGTATATCTAAAAAGGTAAATTGTTCAGCAGAGCGTTTTTAAGATTCAATAGCTTATAAAAATTAGTGAGTTATCTTCAGCAAGATATAAGTATAACAAATTTTATTCAATATTTTCTTCTGAGTTTGATGATGTCCTTTTTAAGAACTTAAACTTAACAGAAATAGTATTTACTTGTATTAAAAATAAATGTTTTGAGATATATGGCCTTATTGCATTCATAATTTTATTAAATAACCATTTATATTAATATTATTAATAAATAATTGTTATTATTGTATTCCATAAATAATAATATCAAGTTAAGAATTTCTATTATTGAATAATTTCATAATAAATAAAAATGTCTTATTTATTTAAAAGGTATTAACTCAGTTTCTAATACCTAAAACAAATTTAACTTTTTGAAAATATTTAAAAATAAATAATACTTAGACAGTCAAGTTACATGATTCAATTGCACTTTTATTACACTAAAATTAATTAAAAATTAAAATTAACATTTTAATAAAAGTTAATATAATAACATAAAAACATAACAAACTATAAAAATAAAATCAAACATCATAATAATTTTAAATGCTAAATTAATTATAAGTCTTATTCATCGTCTTCCTCAATAGTTTGGCAATTATTAGTATTTAAATTATTGTAAAATGGTTTATAGTAGTTTGGGATACAATTTGCATCACATAAGCTAATTAAATCTTTTTTTTTTTGTGAAGTTATTCCAGGTGGCTTAGAATAGGCTAGTTGTAGATTAAGATCATCACCAAGAGCTCTGGGTCTTCGTCCTCGAGTTGCAACTTTTCTTACTGCAATTGTTTTGAATTCCTTTTCAGAAAATTCATTTTTATAAAACAGTTTATATGGAGAATCCTTTCGAGCTTCTAACACTTTTATTTTACCCCACATAACTTTTTCATTTTCACTATTCACTGTAAAATTATTTCCAATGTCAGAACATAATTTTTTGAAGTCAAGCATGTCTTCAGTACCCATCTGATTAACCTTATATGGCTCTCCTTTTCGTGCCAAACTTATTATAGGGATCCATTGTTCAGGCACATAAATTGGTCCACTTTTTAGACATCTTTTTTTTTCTTTTTCGATACAAGCATGCATTGCATCTCCTTCGTTTTGGGAATGACCACATAATAAAAATTTGTGGGTAATTGATGGAATATTTAACTTCATTGTAGCATACATGTAAAGTGTAGCTATAAATTTGTTTTTATTTTGACCTGCACAATTGTCTGAATAAAATATTATTGGAATGTCTACTGAATTCACTTCATTCAAGTATTTCCACAAACAAGAGGCCATTTCAATGGCACCTCTATTAGCTTGTTCCTCATTCCAAACAAAACAATAACCATCCCTTGAAGAGATCTCATAAATAGTAAAATTGTATACACCTAATTTTCTTTTATAGTAAAACATGTTAACGTCCCCACATGGAGTTTGTAATACCGCTTGTAGATCATAACAACAGACTTTAATGATTCCTTCTCTACC
>NC_042493.1:5087403-5088539 GCF_005508785.2 Acyrthosiphon pisum | reverse complement strand
TTTTAATAAGAAAATAATTATTTAAAAATTACGTACATTACATAAAAAATATTACTTTATCATTGACATTGTGAACTCAAATGCTAATTTCAGTTCTGGTCACTAAAAACAATTTTGAGTTCAATAATGGCCCAAACATGATTAAATAATATTGCAATATGTCCAAAATAATAATATGTAAGATGAACATAGGGATGTAAAAATGAATAAATTTATAAAATAGAGAACCAATTTATTAATAAAGCTCTTTTTCGAATAAATACGAATTTTAATTCCTCAAACCAACTTAGGTAGGTATTCCAATTATATTATTAATTAAATCGGACGAATTTTATAAAATTAAAATGTTTTACTAGTCAGATTTGTAAATTAATATAATATAAGTTATAACATAATATTGAATAATCCATCTTCTATACTCCGACTCAAGCCTATGCGCCCTAACCAGCACGATTAAAGATATACTGGTTACACATCGAGACTGTATAACACGGCTCGAAAAGCGCGATTGAAAATGTACTGACTAGTAGCACTATTTAGTGGTCTCTTCGACTTATTTTAACCAGGTAAATTTCTTAATTATGAAAACTAAGTATTTATATATACCTAAATACCTTAATACTATAATTACTACTTACTTTTATACATTAACAATTTAAAACCACGATTAAAGATATATGATATATCATTAATCGTGATATACACATTAGTACTTGTCTACTTTAAGACACTATAAGTCTATAGAGTATAGACTATAAACAACAAAATGACTTGTTAGTTGTTGTATACAAATACCACATGAAATTTCCAAAATAACATTTGGAATACCTTAGGAATAAGGATAAAAGAAGAAGAAAAGAAATGGAAGTAGCTTTAGGCGTATTATTTAAAAAATCAAATCGGGTTTGTTCAAATCATTTTTATAAAGAAGATTTTAATAATACATGGACGTCAGGTGAAGGAACAAACCCATATACAGTAAACTATTATGTCTAATTGAAATTTTTTTTTTTTTGGTTTATAAGTTTATTCAATTTGTTACAAAAAAGAGAACAATACGAACAATTAATGGTAAATATTGGTTAAAAAAAAAAAAGAAAAAAAAAGGCAGATTAAACATGTTGTAGAAGCCTCCC
>NC_042493.1:5084220-5085182 GCF_005508785.2 Acyrthosiphon pisum | reverse complement strand
TCAGATACAATAAGTGTGATTCCCGGGACTCCAGATCATAATATTAAAGTAGGGCATGAGGAAGGTTTGATCAACGATGAGGAGATAGATAATAATTTCATTGCAAGAAAAATTAGAATTAGTGTTAAAGGTGACACAGTCGATTACCGAAAATATAGACAGTTTAAAAGAAATTCTGGTCAAGAATATACCACTAATAAAGGTAATAAAGTTAAAGGTCGATCTTCTGAGCCATTACCAAAGGTTGGAGATAATATTATTACTATCTACAAAGAAAAGTTGGTAGTTTTTTTTTTTTTTTTAGAACCATCAGCTTAAACTATTACAGTTCGACAATTACATAGTACTTAAATTGACATTAACAAGAAAATAAAATAAAAATAACAATAGAATTGTATATAATATGACAAAGATAATGATAGAATACGTATGTAATATGTAATATTTAGACTTAAATAAAAATACAGGATAACTAATAGATGGTGAACCGTACTGAGTGTGGGGTGGTCCAATATACATATACATATATACACATTAGGCATATACTTACGCTCCCTCATACACCACACACGACACATGCAAGACATAAATGATATTCAACACCTCTCCGACCAGCCGTTTAGTAAAAACCAACTATCAATTATCAACGGCGCCAGACGACAGCACATTATATCTCATAATAAACTTCAAGACCCCGACGACAAATTTCCGATATAGACGTAGGGACATCATAACACAATAAATTACCAGCAGCGGCACCTTTGTCATACCACTGAAGACAGAAAGTCATAAACACTTCAATGCGTAAACGCAGACATCGATACACCAGAAGAAGGGATCACACCAAAGTCACATTATATAAGGACCCTACGGGATCAACTCGCACAACAGTTATTTTACAAGACCATCCGATGCACAACGTCCACGCCACTCTAGCGTCCCGATACATTTTCTTTGCTGTT
>NC_042493.1:5078722-5084170 GCF_005508785.2 Acyrthosiphon pisum | reverse complement strand
ATAAAGACAAAGTCGTTTCAATAATCAAAAATGATGAAGTCGAAAAAATGGTGACAATACAATGTGGAGATCAAAACATTATTATGGATGAAGACGCTGTGAATAATTTCACCCACTATAGATGTGACGTTGGCTTTGTTTGCCGAGATTTAGGTATTGAAGCGGACAAAGATTGTACTGAAATTAGTTGTTGTTAATTATTAATTTTCTGATATTAAAAACCATTTAATAGAGAATCTTGTAAAAATGTATCCTTAATATTATTTTAATAAAATATTATGTGTTGTATATATACAACGTAACACAATTATTATTTGCATTAAAAATCAAGTGGCTGAAAGTTAAACATCGCTCGAGGACAAATATAATTGTTCTGGTTTAACATTTCTAACACCTGTGAGGGAAATAAAAACATGTGACAAAAATAATCCGAAAATATCAGTCAACGTTTATGGATTAAAAAAAGAAAAGAATAAGAAACATATTGTTTATCCACTTAAGGTTGTGGATGAAGAAAAAAAATATCATTTTGATCTCTTATTAATTACCGATGGTAATAAAAGCCACTACACCTACATTTCTAACCTTTCGAGGCTTGTGAGATCACAAAAAACAATACACACCGAAAATGTTGTATTTTGCAAACGTTGCTTCACCAGTTTTGACAATATACATACATAATATAAGTTAAAATGACAGGTGGTGCTTGAACAACATTAGTTGATATCGTACTGTCAGTACAAGAGGGCCGTATATCTAAAAAGGTAAATTGTTCAGCAGAGCGTTTTTAAGATTCAATAGCTTATAAAAATTAGTGAGTTATCTTCAGCAAGATATAAGTATAACAAATTTTATTCAATATTTTCTTCTGAGTTTGATGATGTCCTTTTTAAGAACTTAAACTTAACAGAAATAGTATTTACTTGTATTAAAAATAAATGTTTTGAGATATATGGCCTTATTGCATTCATAATTTTATTAAATAACCATTTATATTAATATTATTAATAAATAATTGTTATTATTGTATTCCATAAATAATAATATCAAGTTAAGAATTTCTATTATTGAATAATTTCATAATAAATAAAAATGTCTTATTTATTTAAAAGGTATTAACTCAGTTTCTAATACCTAAAACAAATTTAACTTTTTGAAAATATTTAAAAATAAATAATACTTAGACAGTCAAGTTACATGATTCAATTGCACTTTTATTACACTAAAATTAATTAAAAATTAAAATTAACATTTTAATAAAAGTTAATATAATAACATAAAAACATAACAAACTATAAAAATAAAATCAAACATCATAATAATTTTAAATGCTAAATTAATTATAAGTCTTATTCATCGTCTTCCTCAATAGTTTGGCAATTATTAGTATTTAAATTATTGTAAAATGGTTTATAGTAGTTTGGGATACAATTTGCATCACATAAGCTAATTAAATCTTTTTTTTTTTGTGAAGTTATTCCAGGTGGCTCAGAATAGGCTAGTTGTAGATTAAGATCATCACCAAGAGCTCTGGGTCTTCGTCCTCGAGTTGCAACTTTTCTTACTGCAATTGTTTTGAATTCCTTTTCAGAAAATTCATTTTTATAAAACAGTTTATATGGAGAATCCTTTCGAGCTTCTAACACTTTTATTTTACCCCACATAACTTTTTCATTTTCACTATTCACTGTAAAATTATTTCCAATGTCAGAACATAATTTTTTGAAGTCAAGCATGTCTTCAGTACCCATCTGATTAACCTTATATGGCTCTCCTTTTCGTGCCAAACTTATTATAGGGATCCATTGTTCAGGCACATAAATTGGTTCACTTTTTAGACATCTTTTTTTTTCTTTTTCGATACAAGCATGCATTGCATCTCCTTCGTTTTGGGAATGACCACATAATAAAAATTTGTGGGTAATTGATGGAATATTTAACTTCATTGTAGCATACATGTAAAGTGTAGCTATAAATTTGTTTTTATTTTGACCTGCACAATTGTCTGAATAAAATATTATTGGAATGTCTACTGAGTTCACTTCATTCAAGTATTTCCACAAACAAGAGGCCATTTCAATGGCACCTCTATTAGCTTGTTCCTCATTCCAAACAAAACAATAACCATCCCTTGAAGAGATCTCATAAATAGTAAAATTGTATACACCTAATTTTCTTTTATAGTAAAACATGTTAACGTCCCCACATGGAGTTTGTAATACCGCTTGTAGATCATAACAACAGACTTTAATGATTCCTTCTCTACCTTTAGCTGAATCTTTTGATTTTTCTTCTCTACATTGTTCTTTAGCCAATATGTGTGCATCATATTCTTCACGATTAGCCTCTTTTTCTTCTGTGGTCTTATTTATCCAACCCACACATATTGTACATTGATCTTTTTTTGGTTGAAAAAATCCAATGTTGCGTTGATGGTTAAATAAATCATAGTAAACATGTTGGAGTACACATTCTTTACCATTTTGGTTTTGATTTATGACATACAATTTGTACATAGTACTCACTGATAAACTACCATCAATGTACTCTCTTTCAGTTTGTGCTCTTAAGTAGTGTGAAGGGATTCTTGGAAAAGAATCAATGTGTTTTAATACATCAAGCTTTAATTCATCTGAAATTTTTTTTTGATTATTATGTTTTCCTTGGCTTAAAGTTTTAAGTACCCCTTCACTGGTTAAACTACCAATACTGTTTCTGATCATTTTATCACTAATAACAAGTGTAGCCTCAAACATTTTTTTACATACTCTTTCTTGTATAGTACTATTATTAATATTTAAAGAGTAGGCCAAATTGTTTTTTATCCTTTTGGAATTAGGTGTCTTCATTGAATATAACGGAGTAACTACTTTAGTATGCCTGACTATAAATTCTCTTTGCCTATTCTTGTCACCCATTGCCCAAAACTCTTTTTTAATATTTTCTCTTTGCTCTAAATTTAATTTTGAATTGCAATCAAAACGACAATTTGTACATGGAGGTTTTAATACTTTTGGACTTACAATGATCCCAGATGCATTAATATATTGTTCACCTTTATTTTTTGCCGCTGCTTTCATGTTTCGTTTCCACAAATGTGAATTTCTAGTGCGCTTTCTTGTTGATTTTTTTGTTTCCTCAATTTCCATTGGTTGGCAGTCACTTATTGTTTGCTCCGTTTCATATTGACCTCCAAATTCTTCCACATTATTTGAAATGGAAATAGTATTAATTGATTCAGCCTCAACACAAACAAATTCTTCCTCATAATTTAGAACAGAAGTAATTGCCTCATTTTCTACATATTGTCCAGTTTCTACATTCTCTGCTTTAAATAAAGAAAAAACAATCTTAGCCAATTATATTTTATTAAATTTATATAACTTTTTTTTATTAATAATATTGCAAATTATGCATTAATTGTAACTCATCTGAATATTTAATAATATGTTGTGCTTAGATATAATATATAATGTTAATTTACTCACTAAAAGGTATTTTGTATTTATTGATTATTTTAATAAAAAAATTCAGTATAAAAGATTTCCATTAGTAATCTATAATGTATATCTATTATTAATTTTTAATTTATAAATAATATAATAGATTATAAAACTAGGTGATACCTAATACAAATAATATAAATAATAAAAAATCATGATAATCATAATAAAAGTATAACAATATTAATACTAATTTTACCATTGGTGTAAGAATAATTCTCCATTACAATATTATTTTCTATATCCAGTGTATCAATCTGGATAAATCCTGAGTTTTCAATTTGCATATTCACAATTTCATCCATTATAGTTGAATAATTATTATCATTTTTCTCAAGAAAATCAAGATCATAATTTACATCCTACATAATAATAATAATATTATTTTAAACAATTTAAACACAAATTAATAATAATTGTAAATGTTAATCATTTTTAAATTTGTTCATAGTACACATACTTTAATATCTAATAACACTTGTTCAAGATTTTCAGCAGTTGGATTTTCAAATTGAGAAAAAGAGCTGTTCTGGGGGGTTTCAGCAGTCTTTTTAAATAAAAGTAAATCAATTAAAAATTTAATTATTGTTATTATAATATTATTATAATTATTACTCACTGTATTGATTTGATTGTTTTGTTTAGAACTTGTCGTTTTTACATTAACGACTTGTTGGAGTATCTTCCGTCCTCTTAAGTGAGATGACATAATTTTAATTATAATAATTAATAATAATAATTATTATTAAGAACGTTAGTCATGTCTCTTCTATACGATGACGATGAAAGAATGAGGGTCGACGATCAAAATAATATAACATACCACACAATTATGATAACCGAAATAATAATACATTTTTAATAATAATATTAATATCATTGGAGAATATTTTGGTCATATTTTTCTATAAATTATATATTAATATTTTATATTTATTTAAATCATAATTTTAATGCAAGAACGCCGTATTTCAATATACGGCTTTTATCGATATCTGTATTAAAAAATATTTTAGTGCAATAAGGCCGTATTTCATTATGCGGCGGTATTGTTCTAAATCAGTGGTGGCCAACTACGGCCCACGGGCCAAATCTGGCCCGCCATCATTTAATATCTGGCCCGCGAAAGAAATATAATATTTTACATTTACGTAAAAAAAATTTAAGTATACATTATTTAATCCCGTATCGCCATATCGTAGCGTTTTTGTTGTTACTAAATAACAAATTAATACATTTTAAAATATAAAACGATATTTTGTATAGTTTATATTTATTTTTATATGTGTTTTAATAATTATAAAAAAAAATTATGGCCCGCGGTAAAATTTTTTTTTTTTTATGGCCCGAGTTAAAAAAAGTTTGGCCACCACTGTTCTAAATAATTATATTTAGAAGGCCACATTTCGTTTTACGGCTTTATTGTTATCAACTACCTATAAAACTGGTTCAGTGCAATAAGATTATTTCATTAATAGTAAATTTAATAATATAGTAACATAGATCGCGCCACTCTATAAAAATAGAGAAAAAAAATACGAATTCAGAGATACCAAAACCTTAAAATTTAAAAATTTCGATATACGGCCCTCTTGTACTGACAGTGCGATATGTTGAGCACACAAGCCAATTCTGCCCAAGATGCCTGAGCCCTATACATTGTTACAGTTCGATGGGTGGAGTAACGCTCAAAGACATCCGTTCACGATATATGCCGATTTCGAGGCACTCCTAGTCAAATGTGAAGAAAGAAAAGGCAAGAAAACAGCAGCTTTTCAAAAGCACGAGCCAATGAGCTATGGAGTTTTCGTAAAGGCTTAGAAAACGTCCCCATTGATTTGCTTGAGAAATATGAGATACCAACATCACCTATTATTTATCGTGAAGCGAGTCACGTCAGGATGTAGCCAAGCGTTTCGTTAATGAAGTGACAGAGATCGCGAGA
>NC_042493.1:5071679-5078672 GCF_005508785.2 Acyrthosiphon pisum | reverse complement strand
GAACCACAGTGATACGGGTTTCTGGTTATCGATAAAACTCGAGAAATGAATGAAGGAAGATATAGATGTGGTTTTCATACGTTTATTAAAATGAAATAAATTAGTATTGTACTATGTCAACATACATGTATAAGAATGCATGCAAGTTCTCACTCATGGTCATTGTGATATGAGCCTACAAGGAGAGTATCTAATAATGTATGATTGGGAAATTATCAAAGAAGTGTCATTTGACGTTGGATTTCATCCTGGTGATAAAATAAACTGTATTCATATAAAATATAAAAATAATATCGTGAAAATGACCAGGGGATTTTACCTATCATCAATACATGTACTTATGGATATAAATTATTCTATTTACGCCGAACCTGAGATTTTACCGTTACTTATTAATAAAGACAAAGTCGTTTCAATAATCAAAAATGATGAAGTCGAAAAAATGGTGACAATACAATGTGGAGATCAAAACATTATTATGGATGAAGACGCTGTGAATAATTTCACCCACTATAGATGTGACGTTGGCTTTGTTTGCCGAGATTTAGGTATTGAAGCGGACAAAGATTGTACTGAAATTAGTTGTTGTTAATTATTAATTTTCTGATATTAAAAACCATTTAATAGAGAATCTTGTAAAAATGTATCCTTAATATTATTTTAATAAAATATTATGTGTTGTATATATACAACGTAACACAATTATTATTTGCATTAAAAATCAAGTGGCTGAAAGTTAAACATCGCTCGAGGACAAATATAATTGTTCTGGTTTAACATTTCTAACACCTGTGAGGGAAATAAAAACATGTGACAAAAATAATCCGAAAATATCAGTCAACGTTTATGGATTAAAAAAAGAAAAGAATAAGAAACATATTGTTTATCCACTTAAGGTTGTGGATGAAGAAAAAAAATATCATTTTGATCTCTTATTAATTACCGATGGTAATAAAAGCCACTACACCTACATTTCTAACCTTTCGAGGCTTGTGAGATCACAAAAAACAATACACACCGAAAATGTTGTATTTTGCAAACGTTGCTTCACCAGTTTTGACAATATACATACATAATATAAGTTAAAATGACAGGTGGTGCTTGAACAACATTAGTTGATATGTTGAGCACACAAGCCAATTCTGCCCAAGATGCCTGAGCCCTATACATTGTTACAGTTCGATGGGTGGAGTAACGCTCAAAGACATCCGTTCACGATATATGCCGATTTCGAGGCACTCCTAGTCAAATGTGAAGAAAGAAAAGGCAAGAAAACAGCAGCTTTTCAAAAGCACGAGCCAATGAGCTATGGAGTTTTCGTAAAGGCTTAGAAAACGTCCCCATTGATTTGCTTGAGAAATATGAGATACCAACATCACCTATTATTTATCGTGGAAGCGAGTCACGTCAGGATGTAGCCAAGCGTTTCGTTAATGAAGTGACAGAGATCGCGAGAAGAGTTCAAGATTTACTTAAAACAAATAAGCCCATGATAATGTCAGAAGAAGAGCATTTAGCACACGTATCGAAAAGTACATGCAATCTATGTGAATGTAATTTTTCTATCAAAAAACACAAGGTGGCAGATCACTGCCACCTATCAGGAAAATGTAGGCAAACTTTATGTAATACTTTCAACCTGAAACTCCAAAAACCCTAACTTTGTACCATGCTTTCTACACAATTTGTCTAATTACGATGCACATTTCATCGTGACCGAACTCAGAAACGACACTAAATCAATCTCAATGATTCCGAACAGCGAAGAAAAATATATTTCATTTTCAAAACATGTTACCAACAACTTTTCAATTCGATTCATAGACTCTTGTCGATTCATGTCATCAAAGTTATCAACACTCGCAGAAAATGTATTAACACCCGGTTTCAACAAGTTCAGAGAAACCACAAAAGCATTCGTACCCAGAGATATGGACCTCGTCACACGTAAGGGTGTATACCATTACGAGTTTACCGATAGTTGGGACAGGTTTGAAGAAACGATTTTATCTCGGAAAGAAGATTTTTATAGCACATTAATGGAAGAACATATAGACGATGAGGAATACGAACACGCAGTCACTGTATATGGAACCATTTCAAGTGCAAAACCCTAAGGAGAATATAGCGATTTGTATTTAAAAATCGATGTGCTGCTGTTGGCTGACTTGTTCGAAAATTTCAGAGACTTGTGCATTTCTACATACAATTTAGACCCTGTTTACTACTTTACAGCTCCGGGATTTAGTTTTGACTGTATGTTGAAATATAGCAAAGTCAAACTAGAATTACTCTCTGATTTTGACACCCACTTATTTTTTGAAAATTATATCCGCGGCGGCCTCTCACAAGCAAGTATGAGGTACGCTAAAGCTAATAATGAAAAAACCCAAGATTATGACCCAGAAAAGTCCAAATCTTACCTATCATCAATACGTGTACTTATGGAAATAAATTATTCTATTTACGCCGAACCTGAGATTTTAGCGTTACTTATTAATAAAGACAAAGTCGTTTCAATAATCAAAAATGATGAAGTCGAAAAAATGGTGACAATACAATGTGGTACATATTCTACAGTACGATCATGAATTAATAAACAGTAAGCAGTCACACCTGCAAGCGATTCTGAAGCTTCGATTTCCAATTGAACATCCACTGCTGAGGCTGTGGTTGAATCGTTCTGTTTTGAAGTATCGATAACTATAATTGGTGCGTTTGCTACAAAAGTAGATGGACTCAATATCGGGTTACGAATACTTTTTTCATAGTACGATTCTTGAAACGATGTATACATATTATACAATAAGGTGAAATTATTTTTCGAAAAATCTAAATTCAAATTATCGTATGGATAAGCTATCGAGTTCAGAAATACTTTAACGTTTGTTAGATTACAATGATCGAATATACTACAATCTTTTGATAACACATTTTTGCGTCCTTTCTGTAATCCAATTATGATGAATCGTGGTTTTTCTAATTTTGAAGCAGTTTTCAAATTCCACACAACTTTTTTAGTGGTTCCGAGTTCAGGATATTCAAAAGTTTCAAAAGATCTAAAAGGAATAAACAAACTTTTTTCTTTTTCTATAAGTTTCAATAATTTCAACCTTTCTTTATCGTCAACAGTGATATGTGGAACCTTCCAGACTATTTAGTTTAAAACGATTTTACCTTCTGAAGCGGTTATACCAGATTTTAAAGTTAAAGCATTTAAATCACTATGACTTCGGGTCAATATTAATTCCAATCTAGAACTCACTAATATTCTTTTATAGTCTTCAAACAATCTTAACCAACATTTGCAAGCACTAAATTCACCTTTGTAATTTTCCGATTGCGTTACGTTTTTAAAATTCCAGCCAGCATTTTCATAGCAATTGTAGTTGTCTGGCGTACCAGATAAGTAACCTTTCAACGAGCTAGTGATTCCAAGCACACGCGTGCTATCTACTTCTATCCCATTGATTTCCAACCGTATTTGCTCAAAAAGGTAAGAGTAACCGTTATTAGATAGTTTCACTTTGGTAGCATCAGTAATTATTCCTTCCAAAAAAATAAAGCTTTCGTGTAGATATGGATAGACATCCGTTTGCTGGATCGATATACGTATTTCATCATTATTATTAAATTATGTTGTATACGGTGCGTATGAATGATATTCAATTTTTGTAATTTTAGAATCCGTTTCGTACTGTGAAGTTATATCCAAAATATCACTTTCAGGCATTCTGCTTTAATTGATAACCCAAAGCTTGTAAATTTTTTTTATTCTTCACCGTCAATTTTTTTATCTTATTTGATGTTGCTGGTAGCACTTTAGTCTTATGACTAGTTGTACTGATCCGAAGTAGTGGGTTTATATTGAATTTTAAACCCATCTCAAGACCCGTAACGTTTAATATGTAACACGATTGTCAATGTCTCACCAAAATTATCAATCGGATTATGATCTTGATCAACTAACTGAACGGTTATCGAATCAATATTTGTTTTATTCAATTTGTAATATTGTTGAAAGTGCAGCTTGACAGACTAACCGTTTTAGTATTAATATAAATGAATAACACGACAATATGATTATGTATAAGTATAATATATAATAACGTACAACTGGACAATTTAACGTGACTGTACACACACACACCGTATACGCACTGTACGACGGTGGCCGTGCAAGTGATTCTTACATGCTTCAAAGGCCCTATATATATGATTAGTTGAGGTCATCCCGTATCCGTATACAATATAGAAAGCGATAGTAAAAGTGTTGCACAGCTATATCGTAACTGCATAAGTATCTATTAGAAAACGACATTGTACACGCACGTGTGTTTACATGGTTTGAATACTAATATTAATTGTATATTTCAACAAATATATTAAATTTGGTGGTGACTGAATTACTTTCGACCAGGGCTTCAAAACGTTTTCATAACGTTACGAGTATAACGTTAAACGATTCAAAAAACGATTGAAACGAATAACGGATAACATATCGGTAAACGACAAACGATTGAAACGGATAACGGATAACGGAACAGTAACGATAAACAATTAAAATTAATATCGAATAACGCAACAAAAAACGATTAACGATTAAAAGTTGAATCATAACAAACGTGTCAGACAACAAAGGAAATTATGAAAATATTAAAACTATCTATAGAATATAATTAGAATTTAGTTAGTTTTGTAGAACTGTTGCTTGATAGGACTATAATAATAAAGTGACTTTAATATTAGATACTAATCAAAATTAATTAAATGTACATGGAACTATGAAAGTTTAAAATAGCCATAAATATTTCAAAAAAATAATACGCATTATCAATTATATTTAGGCTTTCTTACAAAAGTAGAAAATATTTATAAATAATGTCTGGGTAAATAGTATTAAACCCGTTTAACATTTCTTAGTAATGTATTTATAAAAAGTAACAATAATGATAATAATTTATTATGGTACCAATATTATTGTTATTACTTATTGTTACTTTTTATAAATAACTTTTATTACCTAATTAATAATAGGTACCTATAGAAAACTTCGTTATTTTGAGAAAAACATAAATCCCGACGCGAAGAATAAACAAAAATAAAAACCAATAATGTCCTCGGAAATTAGATTTATAAGACAGCAAGTTATATGCAATTAATGCGATGCATATCAAGTACAAAATACTACAAACTGAGGTAACTACCATCATAGTATCACCTACATAAAATGTAATGGCCGTGGTCTGTAGACTGCAGCTGCTGGCTGCTGCTAACAGAATTCGGACTTCGGTAGGTATAAATCTGTTATCAGCTGCTGACTATTAAGTAATAGTCTATTAACCGATTATTAAGTATTAACCGGAGATGGTAATACCATATAGAACAATTTAGAAGCGAAACTCAATCAGCTGATAGGGTCTTGGTTCTCTACGATCTGAAGTCTGAACCTCCGAAAAACAAGGAAATGGTTTCGTGCACTAACATGATGTTAGACCCAAAGGTTACCAATGTTATGAAAATGGTTCCAAGACGATGGTGGGGTATTCAGCAAGATATACTTAAAAACATATTAATAATACGAGGAAATAGTCATTGAATTTTACAATTAAAATTAAAATTTGTTGAAAAATCTAATTTTCTAATTTTTATTTTCTTATTGTATATTAGTACCTAAATGCTGTTTACCTACCTGTATTAGTTATATAAAATATAAATTATAATGTAAGCATTTTTAACTTTTAAGTTGATAAGTGTAAAAGTTACAAATAACCAATATCTTAAGATAATTTTTGTTCTGTATTTGTTCATTGAAATGTTCTCAAGGTCTTTGTCAATGCTCATATCAAATGGGTACCTAGTAGGGAGATCATAAGATCTATTCATATATGTATATTGTATATATAATACATCATACTATATGCATAATGATACTACTCCCCTTCTCAAAGAGGAGACATGTGCGGTCCTGAAGTGGGACCTAGTTGGAAATTGGATGACACAATCGAACAAGAAAGTGTAGAACACTAGAACCACACAATTTTTGTTTTGCACTTTTTTATGAATCAAACTGAATTGTCATAGTCAACCGTGTGACTCCACTTAAGATTTAAGAAGTTATTTTTATCTTATTAAAATTCTTTCTTTGGTACTTTTATAGTTTTATGTTATGACTTATGAATTTTAATTTATAATCACAAATACTTATTAGTTATTATAATATATCACCTATTGAATTTATGATGTGTTGTGTCATCGTGTACCTATCTTGCAATTTAATATTTATATATATTTCATTATACGTAAATTATAAAATATAAATTTGAAGTAACTAGTAACAAAAAAAAGTAATGAGTAAGTTATAATTTATAAGTTATAACTAGAATTATATAACCTTCCCCAATTTTTCAAGAGTAAGACTAGTGTTTCATAAAGTTTAAAGTTTAAACGTTATAAATAATTAATATTTATAACGTTTAAATGTTAAACGGAACATTTTATAACGTTAAACGTTAAACGATAAAATATAAATCGATCATAACGTTTAATATCATATAACGTTAAACGCTAAATTGTTCATAACGTTTAATATCATATAACGTTAAACGGTAATTTGGTCATAACGTTTGATATCCATATAACGGTAAACGGTATTATTTTTTTTTATTTAAGCCCTGCAGTTTCGACCCTGTCCTTTCACTCGGGAAAAACTCGTAAATCGAATGACTCTGAAGATGGTTGTTAAATGATCCTTGAGCTATATTACACATTACTTTTATAGAATTAATTGTGTTTAAATTTACAGCTTTTTCCGATCGAAAAATTTCATTGTATGGCTTATATACTCGTTTTCCAAAACCAAATACAGGTGCTATACTATACGGATGCTCAAAGTGTAGTATCCCATGACATTTTATATACGATCTGAAATCATTAGGATCAACCGTAATGTCGAATGTTAAATTGGTTAAGTTTTTACTAATTATAGGTATC
>NC_042493.1:5056764-5071629 GCF_005508785.2 Acyrthosiphon pisum | reverse complement strand
GCTGTAAGCGTGATAGATGTGATAAGAAAAGTATGATGAATATGATTGTGATTGACCAGCATGTTTCTAACCTGCTGGAACCCGCTGTTTGGTTCGCTAGGTTGTGATCATTATGATGAATTAAAAAACGTCATCTTCCTATCACAAGCAGCGTAGTTTTGCGCTGAATTAAAAAATGACAATTTATAGTTGCTGACGAAGCGTTGCAGTAGCGCTGAATTATCGAAGGCACGGTTAATTTGTACTTATCAGTAATCAACTAACGAGTCTGGCGTCTGTCGTCTGTCGTCTGTGTGTTGATATTTTTTTAACAATTTAAATCTATACTTCTTACAAACTGTATATTATAATGGACGAGATTACGAATTGGCGCAAAGGTAAAAAAATCTTAACTCTCCTGTCGAAACGTAAAAAACACAAAGGAAATAGTGCAGCTTTGAATGCTTTAAGAAAGGTATAATACACATTAATAAATTATTGTGTTTAATTTAAATTCAATGATAAATCATTCTACCTATATGCATAGGTGCAATTAGGGTTTAATTTTTAAGGGTGCTAATTTTAATGACTTATTTTTAATTTGTATCTGTACCTTTTATGTGGAGGTTCGATAAATATTCGAGGCGGCTAGACAAATCTTTGGGGGAGCTAAGCCCCCCTAGCCCCCACCTAATTGCGGCTATGCCTATATGATAAATATCGATTGTGAGCGGAGACAGTCTGTCAGTCTAGATTTTTCAGTAATAATAGCTTTATATTAATCTAAATATTGGTGAAATAGTATAGTGTTAAAACTTTAAAGTTCAGTAGAACACTAGAACCTACTATAGTACCTACTAACTTACTGATTATCGGAACTAATTTGGACTGCACCTATCGTTCGGGAACGCGAAAAATCGGATATTGGAATAATTGTAGAAATAAAAATAAAACAAACTTCATTGTAAAATCTACAATAAATTCATCACTCCGCTCAGAATCTAAAATTCTTTTATCATATATCAGAAAAAAATTTGAATTATATACAATGTGCATTTCCACTTAGGATAATGCTGTTGTTGATCGTATGAATGAACTTGAAACAGTTGAAACTGGAGCAGCGTAAGTACTTATTTTATGTTTAAGACTATCATTTTAATGTTAAAAAAAATCAATTTGAGTCATGTTCAACCTATCTACCTAGAAATAATTATGAATTAAATATCTATGAATTCGAGATTCAGATAGGTACGAGCTTATTTGTTAGAATTATTTATTTAAAAATTATTTCAATCTTTATTCATATAATTTACCTAAAATAATATTCTCTGAATTACAATCCTGCTAAAACACCTAATTAGGTATGATATTCGTTTTATATAGTAGACTTACTAATTACTTATATATCACAATAGCAGTTTTGAACTGGGGCGTCGGTATTATACTTATAAATTATAATTAGGGCTGGGATGTGAATACACTTTGCACTGTTTTCCAAAGCTTACTGTATGATGCTCGTATTGTCACAAATTCATTTTATGTAATTTTGAATGAAAACATTTTTAATTTTTAATAACATTTTATAATTTTTGGAGTTTTTGGATTCAAAATATGAATATTTGAAATTTTATTTTAAGATTTTTATATAAATATAACAAATTATAAAGTACCTACCTACATACCTGCCTACTCGTAATTTGTTTTATATTATCGAATTATTTATTTAAATAATTTATGAAAATAATTTTTATTCAAAATAAAAGTAGTTCAAGTCTATGAGATGTAAACTTTTTATATAACTATATTTTAAAATACTAATGCTATTACTAAAAGTTTTAGTTTTAGTCTAAAACAATAAAACTTTACGCGTAAAATACTATTCAAACACGTTTTAAACATTTCTAAAATATTTTTTTAATTTTTAAGCTCAGTTAAATAAATATTTTAGTCATTTTTTTTTTTATAGGTAGTACATTTTTTGATATTTTTTAGGGCATTAAAATGTCAGCTTTAATTATTATATATTATAAAATCAAAGCTTTAAACATTTTTTTATTTGATACAGCTTATTGAATAAGAATGAAGTAAACGTTCGTGGGAGAGTTATTTATTCATTAACTACAGATGACATTGAATTAGCGGTACCTCTCAATACCACAGTAAATACTATAGACAACTCAAGTTCAGAATTGGAAAACAATTTCCAAGTTCCAAGTACTTCGTCGCCTAATCATATAGGCATTTCTTCAACGAGTCTTTCCTCAGCTATGCAGCTATCACCTATTGAAAACCTATCACATGATACAAATTATACAGACAATGAATATCATAATCTACATACTTCAAATTCACCTTTAAACAATAATGTGCAATCAGTTGAAATATCAGGTAGACGAATAGTAAATATGTTTCATTTGTTTGAAGAAATAAAAAAAATTGATGATCATTCGCAACCTTTTGATTGTGGGTTTAAAAATATGTATGTTATCGGAGAAAAAAAATTGGGTTTTAAGTCGATTTTCACTTTTCAATGTGCAATGTGCAATATTAAAAAAACTGTGTCTACAAAAAATGACTTTTTCATGCCAATTAATACGTCTGCAGTTCTTGGAGTGATAAGCATAGGTGGAGGTTTTAGACAGCTCGAAGAATTCACATGCGCTATGGAAATACCAACAATTAACCAAAAAACATACAAAATTGAGCATGATCGTATTTGTGACGGATTTGAGGAAGCCGCGGTTAATAGTATATATGAAGCAGCTAAAGCTGAAGCAGAGTTGGCTATTGCGGCAGGAGATGTAGATGTAGGTGGAACGCCTCTAGTGACAGTTGTAGCCGATGGTAGCTGGTGTAAACGGTCATATAAGACAATGTACAATTCACCATCTGGAATGGTAACTATTTCTAATAATATACATTATGAACTATATATCTATTGTCAACTGAAGGGGCATGCAGGGGGTTTCGGAGGTTCAAATATAATAAATATCTTATAAAAAATATTAAATATTTATGAAATTACGCTAGACTTTTTTATGAATTTTTATCCACAAAATTAAAATCAAAAAATTTCAAATTACTAAATTTTATATTATACTTGGGTACCTAATTACCATTTTAAATTTGGTATATAGGTAAAATTTTAAATTATTAGGTACACGCAGTATAATATAAACTATTTGTAAAATATCAATTTAATTGTGAATTTATACATTTCCAGGCTGCATTAGTCGGATATCGTACAAGAAAAGTATTGTTTATGGGTGTTAGAAATAAGTTTTGTGCAATTTGTGCCAGAACAAAGAGTGAAGATGGGCCAAAAGAACACGCATGTTTTAAAAATTGGAAAAATTCAGATGGGTCATCGGCAATGGAAGCATCAATCGTTGTAGAAGGGTTTAAACAGAGTGAATCAACTTATGGAATAAAGTATCACAAATTAATCGCAGATGGTGATAGCACTGTGTACAAGAAAATTTTAGACGCCCGTCCTTATAAGAATTTAACAGTAGAAAAAGTTGAGTGTAGGAACCACCTATTGAGGAACTTTTGTAAAAAATTAAGGGACTTGTGTACCAAAAAAGATGCAGGAAAACTTGAGCATAGAAGAATATTGCAAAAAATATTTTACGTTTAAGAAAAGGTATAATTTCGGCAATTCAATACAGAAAAAAAATAAATACACAGAGAAAGATCTTCAAAACGATATTTTAAATTCTTTAAACCACGCTCTAGGTGAACATAGTAAATGTGCAGATTATTTTTGTGATACGGTCGATGATATAAATTTCGCTGAAAAAATAAAAGCTACAGACCCCCTACTGTACTCGACTATTATGCATCATGTTCGTTATTTGGCAAGGCATAGTCGGAGCTTACTTCAAAACGTTGATAGTAATGTTGTCGAATCGTTGAATGGGATTATTGCAAAATTAATCGGCGGTAAAAGAATTAATTTTGCAATGTCAAGATCTTATCAAGGCCGTTGTTCCGCGGCCACGCTCATGAAAAATACAAAACGTCCTTCCTATAATTTACACAAAACTTTACTTAAACGAAGTCCAGGTACGAAAAACCCATCATCAATTCTTGAAACGCATCGACTGAAGGAACGTATTCGTCAAAATGAATTAAGATCTAATTCTTATAGGAAAAAAATAAAGTTTAAAAATTGTAATCTTGATTCAGAATATGGTGACAAATCTCAAAAACCTGATATGAATGACGAGCAGTATAATGAAGAAAATGAAAGAATATTAAAATCAATACAGGAAATGGCTGATAACGGGGGCGCAATTTGGGGGGCAGGGTGTGCACTCGCACACCCTGTAATTTTGCTGTCCACAATTGGCCTAGGCCTAATTAATACTATGGCCAGATGGCCTTCAGTTTGCCAATCATTAATTGTGCATGCACCGCAGCTATTCACTGATAATCATAAATAATATTATAATATTGTGTTCTTTAATTTGATAATTGATAAATTGATATCAGTATCACTTTATCCACTGGCACACACAAATATGTGTAAATGGTAAGTGGCTACTGACAGGGGCGGACTGGCTATTTTTGGCCCGGGGTGCAAAATTAATATGGGGCCCGTAATTTTTTTTCAAACCTACCTAAATTAGGAAAGAGCCCTTAGTTTGATAAGTAAACATAAAAAAAAAAAATTAAGAATAACATGTTGTTTATTTGTAGAAATGTTGAAATATGTTATTTTATTTTTATTTTGTATAATACCGTATTATACCATTATTATACCGTATACCGACTGTGGTAATCGGGGGCCCGGATCATAAATACAAACGGGGGCCCGGGGTGCTACTTGGTGTATAGCACCCTGGGCCAGTCCGCCCCTGGTTACTGATAGACAAAAGACATAATAATAATAATATGCATCTATTCTATCTAAAAATATCTTTACTATACACTATACAGTATATACACAGAATGTATGAACGGTAAAATGTAATGTGTTAACTATAAAAATATGTTTTTGATACTGTAATGAATCTGTAATGAAAAATAGAAAACACTAGAAACGTTTTTTTAACGATTGGCCTGGAGGTGGGAAAAAATTGGCCTCTTTAATTGTTTGCACACCTTAAAAAAAACTGAAATGCCGCCCCTGGCTGATAATCGAGATCAAATACAGAAAGAAACTATAGAACAAAGTGCATCTAGAAAATGGTTTGAATACTGAAGAAATATTATAACGGCGTCAAATTTTGGTCGTATAATTTGTTTAAGTATAGATACTGGATGTGAAGGAGTTTTGAAAAGTATGTTGTATTCATCTGACGTTGACACAAAATTTATGGAATATGGCCGAGAACACGAGCAGACGGCAAGATTAACACTAGAAAAATTGTTGGATGTTAAAATTTATGAAAGTGGTTTATTTATTGATAAAGAAAATTACTTTTTAGGGGCAACTCCTGACGGTCTAATAGGAAGTGATACATTGGTTGAGCAGAAATGTCCTTTTTCAGCTGCTAATTTAACACCCGAGGACGGAATTCGGCAAAGAAAAATTACGTTTTGGAAAATAAATAAAAGTAAAAACATATTTGAAATAAATACCAACCACAAATACTACTACCAACTTCAAGGTCAATTACACGTAACTGGCAGACAATTTGGTATAATTGCATATTGGAAGAAAATGGGTATTAAATACGAAACAATCGAACGTGATGATAATTTTTGGAAAACTAAAATGTTCCCTAAATTAGAAAAGTTTTTTTTCAATTGTCTTTTACCCGAATTAGTTGACCCTAGACATCCAAGAAGCATGCCCATTAGAAATCTGTCTTACATATTGGAAGCAAAAGCAAACAAAAAAATCAAGTAACAATTGTATGTGTAATGTGTGTAAAAATATTTTTTTGTAATTATTACTAAATAAACGCAATAAATTAGTTTATCTTTTTAGTGCATTTTGAAAACATCTAAAGATTATAGATAACACAATAAATTCAATTTAGTTGTATTACCAATTAGTATTAGTTTAAGAATTTATATTATAATATAATTTTTCATACATCAATATAATATAACTTATGTAGGTAATTGTCAATTGAATAACAATATTTTTTACATTTGATTTTCCTAAGTGAATAATCGCAAATTTAGTTTTGTGTAAATGAAGTCAGTATTCTTTTATACATCGATTTATGTCATCGATATCAACACATAATGTACCTATAAAATTTAAGATTTTTCAGATTTTTGTATATAACTTAAAAAGGGATTTTTGATTTTTTTCGTATTAAAAAAAGAAAAAAACCTATTAATGAAAATTTTCAACTCTTATAACTCTTTTTACTATAGTAAAAATTAATTTTAATTTTTAATATATTACTTTTTGTATAAATTGTAAAATAATAATATTATTTAAAATCTTTATAAATATGAAGTACTTAGGTATTTACTATTATGTAATCAATACAGCTGATATTTATATTAGTTTTACAACGTTCAGTATTCGTATTATAATTACGCATGTTATGTGAAAAAGTAATATTAGGTACAAACTATATATAATTATAGGTATATTATTATAAAAATATATATGATTTTATATAAGAGAAGAAACCGAATATTATGGATTAGCCTCTTAGTCCTTTATACCTATTTTAATAGTATATTATTTGTACATGTACTAATCTATTTAGGAACTTCTATCATATCGCGATGGTCAAATACATTGACGCGAAACGTTCAACATGACTGTCCGTGGAATAATAATGTGCCTCTCCTCACTCCTGAAACCACGACGCGCCGACACAGTCGCGGAGATAATGGGCGTGTTTACCGACTGCCGCGAAGGCGACGATACGGAAAACAACGCCATCTCTCGAGTATTAGGTCCGTTTTAAGGGGGGTTTACACGAGATTAGTGCTCGGCCGAGTCACTAGGCATTATGCCTTGTTTACACGTGACGAGTACCCGGCCGTGTCACTCGTTATGTTGCTCGGTCTAGTACCGGAATTGACCGAGTGAAGCGTTTACACGCATTGTATTTGTTTGACCGAGTGACTTCCCCACTACCAAGATTTTACTGTACTCGGCGTGTCTAAACCGCTAACCGAGTGCAACGTAGTAGTTATGAATTCGTACACTTGTTATCAACACTTGTTATCAATACAATTACCTATCTGTCTAATTTGTTAAATTGTTTTAC
Source organism: Acyrthosiphon pisum (assembly GCF_005508785.2). Classification (NCBI taxonomy): domain Eukaryota; kingdom Metazoa; phylum Arthropoda; class Insecta; order Hemiptera; family Aphididae; genus Acyrthosiphon; species Acyrthosiphon pisum. Next base: position 5,064,457 of record NC_042493.1, on the reverse strand, counting down.
TGTTTATTACTTATTTTTTAACGCATTTAACAACAAAATGTCAACAAAGTGGGATTGTAAAACCACTATCAAATTTATTGAAGAGTACAAATCGTATGATTGTTTATGGAATTTTAAATCTTCATCTTACAAAAATAAACATATGCGTGAATCGGCTTATAGAAGTATCGTTACAGCAATGGCAATAGAAGGATTTGGTGTTCCAGAAGTAAAAACAAAAATAAAAAATATTCGTTCCACATATGCTCAGGAAATTAAAAAAATAAAGGAATCTAAGAAATCCGGGAGTGGAGTTGATACTTGTTATGTGTCAAATATACAGTGGCTAAAAGAACTTGAACCAATCTACAAGGATGCAGATTCAAGAACAAGTTTTGACAATGTGAGTAATACATTTAATTTTAAATCAATTTTTACAAAATTAAATTAAAATTAAATTGAGATGTAGACATAATTTTTTAATATTATTAATGATTGTACTAAAATTACACATTATCAAACAACTATACACCTTAGTAGATCATTCTATCTTGCCATGGAACTGCACCTTCATGAGTGAAGTAATGTTTGTATCTTTCTCACAATTCTCTAGCTTGTCTAGCTGAATGATTCGATCCGGTATTAACGATACTTGGCATGGAAAAATCTCTTCTCCATGTACCTTCAAAAATTTCACCTGTGTTTTCATCTTCCACATCTACAGTGCCGCTACCCAAATATGTAATACCACTTGTCATTCTTAACCAATTGTGCAAAGCGCACGCAGTACGAATAATTTTATCGGTTACTTCTAGCCGGGTTGAAATAGGCTTATGGAATATTCGAAATCTACTAGCTAGTATACCAAAAGCATTTTCTACTATTCGACGTGCTCTAGATAGTCTATAGTTAAATATCTTTTCGTCATAAGCTAGAGATCTGTGTGAGTATGATTTCAGTAGGTAGGTTTTTAGTGGGAAAGCGTCATCTCCAACTAAAAATCCACCATCAGGTAATATATCATTATTTTCAAGTTTTTGATAAATTGAACAATTTCTAAATATTCCTCCATCCGAGCTCCTTCCGTTTGCTCCTACGTTTATGTATCAGAAACAATAATCATAATCGACAATTGCCATCAAAACTATACTGTTACTTCCCTTATAGTTCCAAAACTCACTTCCACATTGGTTAGGAGCTTGAATTAAAATATGTTTGCCATCGATAGCACCATAACATCCGGGAAAATTCCATCTTGTACGGAAGCCATTCTCTAAAACTCCCCATTCTTCATAAGTTTCTGGAACCTAAAACAAAATATACTTTTGGAGTTATTTTTCAACGATATATAAAATTGGTGATAAGTGATGCCATGAATTATTTAAATAGTTTTACACAATTCTTGGTATACCTATATTAATAGTTGAAGGTTGTTGTATAAAAATCAAAAATTGATTATTTATAAAAAAATATGTTCTTACAGTTTTTATTTTATTAGTTAGAATATAACACGGAGGTACAAAATGTGAGCACTGAAACAACTGAAGAAGCACTAACCAATGAATTACCCAATGAATTACCGAAAAGCCAAAGTTTTTCTACACAACTGTTACCTAATCAAACTAAAAAAAAAAGAACTGCCTCTGTACTAAGTGCTGTGGCTGACTTGAAGTCAATACATGATGCGATCAATAAATCCGAGCCCGAAGAAGATTCATTTGATATATTTGGGAAGAGTGTTGCAATGCAACTGAAGAAATTTCTTTTGCTAGAAACATCTTTAAGAGCGCAAAGTAAAATTCAAAACATATTGACTGAAATGGGAATTGAAGAACTGAATAGACAAAAATGTTCATCAACACCATTATCAACATTATCATACATGAATCCCTCATCAGTTTCGTCGGGATTTGAGAATATTCCAACATGTCTGAAGGATCAAGAAGTCCATTTCCAACTGTTGAAAATGATAGTCAAAATCAAAATCAAAATGATTTGTTACACAAAGCTATTTTTCAAACTTTCAGCTCCCCATTAGAATATAGCCAGTGATAAAAATTTATTTTTTATATTTATAATTTATAATGCCTACAAAACTAAAAAGTAAAATTGGATTTGTTTTATTTATTTTTAAGTTTTTATAAAAGGATTTATATAATTTAATTGTTTTGCTTACTTATTAAGTTTTTATAAAAGGATTTTTATAATTTCATTGTTTTACTTACTTATTAAGTTTTTATAAAAGGATTTATATAATTTATTTGTTTTGCTTACTTATTAAGTTTTTATAAAAGGATTTATGTAAATTAATTTTGAACTATATAAGTATCACAAGTTGCATTATTCGGACATTTAAATATAATTTATTATTTCCTTACCTTAATATAATCCTTTAAGAAGTCGTAAATAGCATCTAAAACTACAGGAAGAAATGTGGATATCGATGGCTTAGGCACTCGAAAAATATGTGTGAGAGTTCTGAAACTATTTCCTGTTGCCAAAAAAGACAAAGTTACTTGTAACTTATCTTTTGCTGATATGGCTTCCCTCATTGCTGTGTCTGATCGTTGAATTTTATCCGAGATATTTTGTAAAATCAGTTGAAATTGTTCAACATTCATCCTCATAAATGATCTATATTCGTTAACATCTTCACTCGCTAGCTCTCTAAGAAGTCCAACAGAAGCACCGTGTGTGCCTCGACGTAAGATCCATTTTCTGGTCCAAATCCGCTTCCTCTTTTCTGTACTTTTCTGTAACTCATCTTCCAATAATTCTATCATCATCGGATAGATTTGATTTACGTAATCTTTGAAAAATCGTTTTATTTTACGATGACGATTCATACTAAATAAATATTTTTGATGAAAAAAATACAACTACAGGTTAAGACGCCACAAACATATTATATTCACAACTATGCTGAGTACTGAACTACTCGTTACACGACACTCGGCTAGCGGTTTAGACACGCCGAGTACCATACATCTTGGTAGTGGGGGTAGTCACTCGGCCCAATGAATAGAAACTGTTTCTATTCACTCGCCCGCTTATTTTACTCGTCAGATTACTAGGCCGAGTACTGGTTCCATGAGTTCACACGGGGCAGTGTTCGGCCGAGTACCGGTTCCATGAGTTCACACGGGGCAGTGCTCGGCCGAGTTGACTCTCTCGGCCGAGTACTCGTCACGTGTAAACAAGGCATAAGTCACTAAATTGAGTTAACTTGAATCATGTGGCCACTAGATTAACTACTAAATCTAGTACTAGATTTAGTAAACATTTTAGTCGAGTAAATAAAAACTGATTCTATTTACTAGGCCGAGTAGCTGTACTAGCCTTATACTGGCCTAGTGTAGACAACACTATCTTTAGTAAAATCACGAGTGATAACAATATTTGGAGTTATCAATTCGTATTATCAATTTATATTTTACCATGTTTTCAATTTAAGCTTTTTGTTTACTTCTTTACAATAAGTAACTTATAGTTACTACTTACCGACTACAGTTAAATAAGTTTTAATCAAAATTCTTATTCTACATAACTAAGTAACTATTTTGTTGAAATGTCAAATAAATGGAGTGAAAATACAACGATTAATTTCGTTGAAGAATATATGAATCACGAATGTCTCTGGAATGTCAATAATCCACTGTACAAAAACAAACAGTGTCGCGACAGTGCATATAGCACTTTGGCAGAAACAATGAACATGTCTGGGTTTGGAGTTCCTGAAGTAAAAACTAAAATTAAAAATTTGCGTTCAACTTATTCACAAGAATTAAAAAAAATATCTGATTCGAAAAAATCCGGATCTGGGTCTGACTTCGTGTACACACCACAAGTCAAATGGTTCAACATAATGCGAAGTTTCTTACAAGGTACAGAAAAAAAACGAAGTACAATAAGTAATGTAAGTATATTGTATTTTTTATATTTAATTTTAATTGAATCAGTGATAAGCTGTGATAATCAGTGATAAATACATTTTTCAAAACACAATTTGCGAAACACCGTCAAATGCTATTTAAACTTTAATAGATATTAATAGGTGATAGGTATTAGTAAAACAAAATAAATATAGGAATTAATACAAATAATTTTATTTTATAATCCTGTTTAAAAATCTATCATATGTTGAATACTATTATGTAGTTACTAAAGCAAAATAATAATTTATAATATACATCAAAAAATCATTCTTTCTGGCCAAGGCACAGATCCTTCGTTCATAAAATATGCAGTATATTTTTCTCTCAACAGTCTAGCAATTTGTGATGAATGATTACTTCTAGCGTTTGAAATAGATAATAATCCATTGTGTGATTGAAACCTCCAAGAACCTTCAATTATTTTATACTCATCGAGATTTTCTTCATCTACTAACCCTCGTGAAAAATAATTTTTATTTGTTATTCTTAGCCAATTGTGTAATGCACAACAAGCGAGAATAATTTTGTCAACTGTTGAAACATCACAAGCAATTGGTTTTTCAAAAACACGAAACTTTCCAACTAAGATGCCAAAAGCATTTTCTACAATGCGTCTTGCACGAGATAGCCTGTAATTAAATATTTTTTCTGACAATGTTAATTGTTTCCGAGAGTATGGTTTTAATAAATAGGGTTTTAAAGGAAATGCATCATCTCCTACTATAAAGCCTCCATTTGGTAACAGATTATTTTCTAATGCTTTAGATATTTCACAATTTTGGAAAACTCCTCCATCTGAAAATCTTCCATTACACCCCACATTAACATATCTAAAGCAATAATTATCATCAACAATTGCCATAAGAACAACGCTATTAGAACCCTTGTAGTTGAAATAATAGCTTCCACATTTTGCAAGGGCACGAATATTGATGTGTTTCCCATCAATAGCACCATAGCATCCTGGGAAATTCCATCTTTTATTGAAACCCTCTTCGATAACTTTCCATTCTTCATGTGTACTAGGCACCTGAAATTAAAGTAAAATTAATAATTTAAACACCTTTATTTTATTTTAGGTAATAACACCAAAGAGGACTATTTCAACAGATGAAATTGATCAAGATATTAGTAATGATGATGACATTATGCAAGATTCTTTGACAGTTATAAACGAGGTTATAAATCAAACTTCACAGGAATCGATACAGGAATGTATGTTATCAGAAGGTAATCAATCTAAAGAAGATCAACCCAAAACACCAAAATTTAAGAAAACCAAATTACAAGAAATTTCTTCCACTGTTAAACAACTTCAAAACTTAACTGAAGTTCTCAATACTGAGCCACAAGAAAATGAATTTCAAATTTTTGGAAAACACATAGCATCTCAATTAGAAAAATTATCTCCCATAAATGCATTAATTGCACAAGAAAAAATTCAGTCTTTATTAACTGAATTAAGAATACAAGAAATCAGATCAACTGATTCTTCCATTTGGGAATTTTCTCGCAATATTAATAAAGAAATGAACTGCTCTGCTGCACCGTCACTATCAAGTTCATCATCAATCAGTACTTTTGATAGTGTTAATAATTATGAGCCAATTCAAAACGTTGTTTTACAGGATTCAGTACAAAGTGATATATTATCTACAGCTATTATGCATACTTTTCAAAATATGTAGGTAATTCACCTAATAGGTTGTTTGTTTTTTATTTTCAAAATTCAAATGAATGATGATTCAGTTTTATGTATGAAAAGTTCTTATGTTTTTTTTAATATTGTTTATTCAAGTATAAATAAAAATATGTCAATACAATTACTAGGTACCTTTACAAAGATGATTTAATTTGATGTACACAAAGTTATGTTTTTTTTTGTTAATATTGTTTGTTAGAGTATAGTTAATAAACATATTTAAAATATATTAAGATAATTATTACCTTTATAAAATCTCCCAAAGCCTCATATATTGCATCGCATACTTCTGGAATAAACTTTGAAATAGCTGCTCTTGAAACTCGAAAAGATTGTTGTAAATTTCGATAACTGTTACCTGTAGCTAAATATGATAAAGTAACTTGTAACTTTACACGAGCAGGTATGGCTTCTCGCATTATGGTGTTTGAACGTTGTATCTTTTGGTGTACTTTATTAAATAAAATTTCAAATGTTGTTGGATCCATTCTCATACAGTTAGTAAACTCATGAGTGTCTTCTTCCGCTAATTCTTTGAGAAGTAAATTTGATACTCCATAAGAATTCCTTCTATCCAGCCAACTTCGTACCCATATTCGTTTTTTTTCATTTTCAACACCATGTAATATTTCTAAGAACTGATCGCATAATAACTGTAGTACATTCTTTGTACATTTTTTTACCAACATTTTTCTTTTTTCCATTTTTATTATAGATTTATACTCAAAGTTTTAAAATGAAAAGAAAATAACTTTCAAAAGAGGATTCTTGAAAACTAAACAAAACTAGCAAAAGTATTAATAGATAACTATAATTTTAGGTAAATATAGTTTACTTATTAACTATACTAATTCACTGGCTCATATTTCCCCTTTTACATGTGAACACGAACTCTCTACTAAATTATTGAACTTTTAGTGACTTACTCTAGTGACTCGGCCGAGCACTAATCTCGTGTAAACCCCCCTTAAGTTATGTACTATATAGGTATTTTATCATTTCCAATAACAAAAAGTAGTGTCTAACTTACAGTTAAAATTTGTTACATGCTTAATTATTATTCACTTTGCTCTTAGATACATATTATATGCACTGTTTACTTTACTACTATAGTATACAACATTCTTAAAAACTAAATGTCGATCATAAAACTTGCATTCAACTTATTATATTGGTTATAATTTTATAGAAATGAAATTCTAGAATAACTTGAACGACATTCAATTGTGTTACTGCTGTTTCAGATTTCAATTGCATATCAAACACTGGTTGAGCTTATTTTCATACATTGACTAAAATTATAACTATACTTATAAACTTATAACTATACTAATATATCAACTTTTACTATATAGACCTAAATGGAACACTTAACACATTTTCTTAATATAACTACTACACAAAGTAGGTATTACCTCTCCTTTACCTCTCCTACACAATTCGCAAGACGTGTACTGGATAAGTGTTTTCTCATTTCACATATTGTCTTACTGCTTAGATCATTTCAGTCCTTTGTTTACTTTATTTATACAACTAACATTGTTTGTACTGCAGTGTTATTTATTTGATAAATATAGGTGCACTGGATTTTATTACACACCATGTATGATATTTTAATGTAACATAAACTTTACATTCAACTACAATTTATATAATACAATTCTCACAGAAATGCACTTATTGCATTTGAGTACCTTCAACTTACTTTTATAGATTGCAATACACTTTTAAAATGTAAGTCATTGATGTTATTGTTACGGTATAACACATAAGCACATTAAACCTAACCAACAAAATATTATATTTAATATGAATGAACACCCGTTAAAAGTTTTTCTTTTTATTGTTGTAAGTTAAAATTCTGTATTAAATTACACTCTCTTTTACTACTACTACTACTACTACTACTACTACTACTTTACTACTTACTACTGACCTAGATCATTTGTAAGTTGGGTCACATGTAGTACTCTTAGAAATATTTATATTATTTTAATACTTAATACAATAGATTGTATTGATGTTAGGCTGGACATTAAAATAAACATTATTTTGTACAGACTGTTTGAAAAATGAT
>NC_042493.1:5052356-5056700 GCF_005508785.2 Acyrthosiphon pisum | reverse complement strand
CCCTCCAGCTCCCTTAAGGTTTATTTCAATATTTTATACTAAAATATATTGAAAAACATTATAACAAACATAATTAATGTTTAGATTGGTCAAATCTACATTAGTTTTGATTTTTGACAAAACCTGCTGCAGCCCCATTAAACCAGTGCATGAACATCAGCCACCTGTGTAACAGCCTCTCAAATCCCAATACTGAATTCTACGAGTAACAACTGTACTTCTTATGATAATTCGTTATTTCAATTTGTGTATTTTAAGTATTACTTCGTGTCACCTAAAACTTCTACAACGTTATCCACAAACAACTGCGAATCAGGTAAGGCATTTAATATAATATATTTAGTATTCATCGCAGTTATTACATTATATGTGCTTTTTACATACAATTATATTGTACGGTGTGTTTGATTTAATTCTCGAATACACGATCTCAAAAGCCCTCCAAACACCTGGAGGAAGGTAATAGCGTAATATTACTATTTTAACATCCGATTTTCCCCAAAGTGACCTTTCGCCTATATTTTATAATATCTTCACCGCTGATATACCTACATCAAACCAAACTCTTCTCGCCTCATTTGCTGATGATACAGCAATACTTACGTCAAATACATTTTCTGATATTGCATCTCAAAATTTACAATTACATTTAAATAAAATAGAATCTTGGGCCAAAAACTAGAAAATTAAAATCAAAGACGAAAAATCCGCACAGGTGAATTTTTCACTAGACAAAAGGGAAGGCCTCACTAACGTTCAATAACAAACCAATTCCACTTCACCAGTCAACCAAATACCTAGGTATAACTCTAGATAAAAGATTAACCTGGTCAAACCCACACCAAGCAAAAACGAAAACAACTCAACTCTCGCCTCCATCTATTTAGACCCCTACTAAAATCAAACTTGAGTCTCAAAAACAAACCACTCCTATATATCATCAGACCAATATGGTCATACAGCATTCAAATTTGGGGCCCAGCTAAGCCCGCTAACATTCGCCCTATTCAAGCCTTCCAGTCAATTACCCTAAGACTTATCACCGGTGCTCCATGATACATAACAAATGCCGCCCTCCATAATGACCTTAAAATACAAACAGTAAACGAGCTTGCAAAAAGCCACTACAAAAGTTTCCATTCAAAATTAACAAATCACATAAACCCCTCAAAATTCAAAATATGTCCTCTCTTACATTACCACAAATTCACCGTCGATTAAAAAGAAACTGGTCTAGAGCGTGTCTTCCTACGTCGCCGAAACCCAATTTGCCGACACCCCAGTTCGCCGACTCTCAATTCGCCGACACCCCATTTCGCCGACTATTTTTTACATGTTCCCAATTTGCCGATTCCCAATTTGCCGAATATAAATATTATATAAAAAAAATAAACATTATATTATACTATAGATATACATTATACAGTATTATATAGTATTATTATACTAGTTATATAATAAAAGTCAATACAAATTAAAGTTCTTGTAAATAAAAAAAATATATACACATTATATTATTATACTAGTTATATATAATAAAAGTCAATATAAATAAAAATAAAAAATTATAAACAAAAATTATGGTACCATAACTCCCATTACAAAGCAGTGTAGGTAATGTATATATTTGCAAGAATAATTTTGGAGCGGATTTAAATGTACCATCCATGAAAATAGTTTCACTGTTACAAAGCCGTTTTAAAAATCCTTCTGTTCCAAATATAATTATTTTATTATCATTTCCTTCTGAACCTAATTAGTTTATAAATATTATAAATATATTACTTTATATTGACTTGTAATATTTATATGGAATAGATTAAAATTTTAAAAAAATTACCAAATAAAAAATCTCTCCCATCATATTTTGTAGGACGCCAATCACCTTCGATCGTTAAATCAGATAATTTTGACGGTAAAGGTGGAATCATTTTCATTTTTTTTCTGTATCCCGAACTTTTTATACTGGTGAATACGGGAATAGCATCTATAACTTCCGAATTTGTAGCACCTTCTATTCCTGAAGTTATGACAGATCTCCTAATTTCATTAAATGTCTTGGGTACCGGTTTTGTGGGATTTTGAGTAAGTTCCTCCTCATTAATCAAAGTTTAGAAAAAAAAACAAATATTATATAATTATAATATAATATATCATTATTAGGGCTCGCAACATAATGCACTTATTAATAAGTACTATAATATATTTTATATTTTATATTTTTATAATTTGTACTTAAACATTACTAAATTTGTACTTACTTTCAATTTATTTCGAAAGCCACGATTAGCCAACTCAACTCCGTGTGTTGGGTGATAGTGAGGCTTCGATAATATTACGTCAGTTTTATTTTTCAAATTTTTCAAAATAGCACGACCGCCGCAATTTTGTATGAATTTATAATATTCGGTTTTGTCCCGTATTCTATCCACTCAATGGATACAATTATTGACTACTAATAAATCATGATCTTTTTCTGATTTTATTTTAAGCCATTCCATTTTAATTTTTAACTGGCTAACTATTAAATTTTGAACTTTACAGTACACACGGCTGGAACGAACTAAATTCACCAATCTGTACTCCCTCTGGATTTTATATGTGGGAAATCATTTAATCATTAAACTTATCGACAACATACTTATCGCTGTCATAAAATCCGTTTTTGATAAAAATTATTGTCACCTGACGGCGAATCGGGAAAATTGAAACTATATTTATAATTTGTCCGCAAAACAAGATGTCGGCAAACTAGACTGTCGGCGAAATGGGAATGTTTCTAAAATATTTTAAAACTGGTATATTTGTCGGCGAACTGAGTTGTCAGCAAATTGGGATTCGGCAAAGTGGGTATAAACCGGTCTAGAGATCTCTTAAAATAGGGGGTAAAAAATTCTGAGGTTCTGTTAATGAACGGTCTCCTCTTCACGTTATTTATGTTTCTATATTTTTCTATGTTATCCTTAGGTATTACTTATTGTTTTTTATTGTAAACAGATTGAATATATTTAAATAAAAAAATAACGTCCGATTTTAATGTAACTGTTGATAGGAGCAGTGGCGGATCCAGGGCTTAATTTTGGGGGGGGGGCAAAAGTTCAAAATATTTTACAACATTTACACAATATCTCACAAATTTATATTTTATAGTTTACTGCAGTTTACAAAACAACGTCGCTGTTTTTTATTGGCCAAGCGTTCTATGACAGATTGTATTAATTCGTTTACATTTACTTCCTATGCACGTGTAATAAACAAAGACTGTTAGCCGCGTTTCACCCATCTAGACCGCAACCAAGTTTTCATCCTGCGAAGAGTGGAAAAGCTTCTTTCAGCCGATGCTACTCCAACAGGCATTGTAGATAATATTTGTAAAAACGATTTGATGTTTGGAAAAACTTTAGCATTACAAGAAGAAAAGGCTTCTATTGCATTATTAGGACATTTTTCAATTCCTTCTTCAGCAATTATTTTCCATTTTTGGCACCAGATTTCTAATTCACCTAAAATAAAAATTATATTTAATACACTTTTAAAAAATTTATATCAATGGAAAACTAGGATATACAATTTATATTTAGGTACCTACCTAAAATAGTTTTGCCATGTAGTATATTTGGTTCAATCGAAGAAAATCTCTTTGATACATTAGATACTCTATCTTGATATTCTGAGGTACAGTACATTTTTTGTTGCAAAAAAGTTGTTGGTATAAATAAACTTAAATCATAAGCTTCCATATTTGGTAATGTAAAGCGTCTATTAAGATCTTCAATTATTGAATCCAACAATGGAATAAACATGCTTATACGATAATATTCATCAATGCTCTGAGAATTATAATTTTCTCTGTGTGTTTGTTTTTTATTGATTCTTGGTATTTTTAAATCAATATCTAACCCAGATGCCAATTGTTGTACTAAATTTCTTTAATTTTTCCTTGAAAGATACTGATTTTTTATCCATCCTGAATTTTATTATTTTTTTAATTATTTTAATTAGCGCACACGAAACGTCGACACGTCGAACTTGACTGTCGAAAACGTACGATAAGTAATAAGTAATAACACATTAGCCATTAGGACGTTGTCTATGTTATTACGTAATTGATTTTACGTCTGTGTCGACTGTCAATAATCACCAGAACTATGATAAGGAAACCTAATAACTTATGTGCTATTATTAGACTGGTGAGAAATTATCAGGATTGTAATTTTTCCATGTTTACAATAAAACTCTTGTATGGAAATTGATATGATATGATATGATTATATGATTATTGAATACTGTACCTAACTCTACTAGAAGTATTAATATCTACGATATAAAAGATAGGGCAACTAC
>NC_042493.1:5036479-5051436 GCF_005508785.2 Acyrthosiphon pisum | reverse complement strand
ATGTATACGGCAGACAAACAATCGCAATTCGTTGGCAGTGACAGTAGATCGTAATAAAAGGCATGCATTGATATTATATTACCTACCTATAAGTAGGTATGTATATGAAATTCGAATGTAAAACAATTACAGTGGAACCTCGATAAGTCGAAATTCAAGGGAAATGCAATTTTCTCGACTTATCAAGGTTTCGCCTTACTAAGGTTTTTGAGTTACCAAGGTTTTAGAAAAAAAAATCGACTTAGAGTTTTTAAAATGTACCAATGTATGTATTCATGTGCCATGTATGTATCAAAGTGTTTAAGTAGCATTATATACAATGTAAAAAAATGTGATTATATACGTTATTTAAATTTAAAAAAAAATTATAACGAAAAAAATATAATAAAACATGACGTGTTGCAACTTTATAATAGATCATTTTTTATTTTACTTCGACTAAAAATTTGAGATTTGCTATTATCAATAGTATTTTCTACTACATTCTGACAATACCGAGATACAAATGAAAAATACTGTTGTGTGCCAAGGTTAGTTAATGCACACGATAATAAACACAATAAACGCGATTAGATAAAATTATCGAAACGTTTAGACAAATGTTTATAAAGCTATCCGTCTATATTCGGAACACAAAATGTTCGAGTTAGGTATCTATAGACTTTTTTTCGAGTAGGTAATCGAGGTTTTCGCGAGGGAACAGAATTTTTTTCGACTTATCGAGGGTTCCACTGTAAATCTCTTTGTCTGGAAGCCGTATAGTGTTGAGGACAAGTTGGTCTTAAAAAAACGTTGCATAGCAATTATTCATAAGTTTCACCATTTAAATTATTATAATGAAAAATCAATAAATGCCCTATGCTGTAGTAGGTGCATCACAGATATAGATAATAATATACTATGGTTGCACGACGGCCCACCTACATTGGATCACAGTTGAGTGGCGCTGAAAGTTCTTATCAAATCTGACAAAAAGTCGCGCTCTACTGTCGCGCTCTACTAGCGCCCTCTACTAGCGCCCTCTACAGCCATTATACTACAACAGGTTAAATGCGAGAATTCCATTTTTTTCGCTTCGTCCAACCGTGTTCGCCGTCCTTCCTCCAATGTAAACTGTTGCTCGTCTTTCTATGTTTCCGTAATTTTCGTTTCGTTTCTAATTGCGTGTACCTATAAAATTCGGTGTTCGTTCAATACGGAAAATACGGTGTGGAAGTTCGGCAGTGTGGCAGTGCAGCAGACTACAGTGCGGCGGACACAAGACTTGCACAACTTACTCGTTTTTTGACCTTTCAACGGTATGGATTTGTCTGCTTGTGGTTTTTATTTTTATTTTAATTAACTAACTAACGTTTTAAAAGATTTAAAATGTTTAAAATGTTTTGTAATCTGGTACCTAAATATTGTGTAAAACATAAATTATTATTTCCTATTATGTATTTAATTATTCATTTGTCATTACCCATAGGGTAGGTACACGAGTGGTAAGTTATTAGGGTATTTAGTGTGTTGTATAACACGTGTGTTTGCTTTCTTGTGTGACTGGAAAGTTGCCTACTGTTCACATGACTGGCTGTCTTCACGTTATTTTTTTGTGAGTGTATGCATTGTCTGTGGCGTCTGGTCAGTTAATGCTTTGTATTGTAAATTTTATTGATCAAATTTTATTTTTGTATCGGATGTTTGAAGAAATTATTATACATAAATGTGCTAACTCATCGAACTGTAAATGCCTAATGATTAATTTTGTCAAAAGGATAGGTATAATATTTAGGACTTTTATTTGGCTGTAACGTGAAATTATCTCCATATTATATGTCATAGTTTAATGATTATTAAGTTATCTTATATCATTTTAAAATTTATAAATTGAAAAATATAATTTCACTTTATACTTTGAGGCAAGTCTATCTTTCTTTATAGGTACTTATTTATAATGCAATATGATAGGGTAATCTGTGGTGGTGCCTATAAAAATGTTCTTAATTCCTTAAAAGTACAACAAAATAATATTATTTGTAAATTATTTGTCTATGTTTAAATAAGGACCATCTCATTGTGTCATAATCTACCAATTAGACCAGTACCACTTAAACTATAAATAATTTAACATGTTCCACAGTTTCACTTGAACTGCTCTTTAAAAAAAATAACGCCTTAATGTTTGTAGGTACCTATATAAAATGTTTGGTTTCTTCTTCTGCAGAACGAATGACAAACTTATAAGGAAAAAAAAGATTATTTAATATAAAAGTAATAGGTATACACAATACCTAGTTCCATGATTTGGTTAATTTAATAGAAAATTTGAAATAGGAATATTTTAATTAATGAAATTAACTTTTCGAAATCAAATTAATTAGTTTTTAGGTATATATTATAATTTATTTTAATTGCTAGTATGTTGTATCTCCATACCCTGCCAGAAGCTCAGGTTAAAGAAGTTGGTATAACTTTGTTATATGATAGAAATTAGAACATTGTTTTGTATTTTAATATTTCATAAAAAGAAAATGACCAAATAAAGAAACAAAAATTTAGGATGTAGGATAAATTATTTATTATTTACTTATTTTTATGCTACATGCAATTTATTTTATTTATAATAATATTATTTTTATATTATAATATTTATATTCTTATTATTACAAGACTACTGAATCAAATTTTGATTATATATATTGGTAGGCACTAGCCATAGGTAATATTATTATTATTTTAGCACAATCATTGTTCTGACGCTAAATACATAAATTGAATAATGTTTAAATTTTTAAAAAGTTTAAACACATAATATGAACAGGTATTTATTATAACGTTAAACAGTCTTTAAATCATAACGTTTAATATTCATACAACATTAAACAATATTTTTTTTGATTCAAGCCCTGAATATAACTAATAAGTGGGGTTATGTTCCAAGGATGGAATTCTGAAACTTTGAATTTAATTGTCCATTTTATTTTACAGCGCTGTGTGGTTAGGTTATCAAATCCTGAACAATTGTTGAATATAAAGCCATGGAGAGATCGATAAGTGATATTGTTGCTCTAAGCCCTGTAAGTATTTCTTTTATTATATTATTGTTATAACGTATTAAACTAAATGATCATAAATATTGTACAGCCAACTAGGTTTCTCCATCATGCCATACCTGTTAATTTCTGATAATATTATGCAGCTTTTATTGCTCTAATCAATACTAATAATAAGTATGTGCGAATAAAATATTAATTAAAAGTTAAAACAATAAAAATGAATCATGAAACTATTTGTTTAAATTGAATGATTTTTATTAAATATATAACTTATTTCTACTGTACCTATGAATAAACTTGGTTTAAAATATCCCTCACCTTGTGAGCTTTTACAAGTTAAAAAAAAAAATATATAATTATACTCAGGGAATTTAAAAAGTGAATTTATGCTAAATATATTATAATATTTTATAGGTACTAAATTGTGTAGAATTTTAAAGCAAAATTATTGATTTTGTGTATATATATTTTTAGGATTTTGATTAAATAGTACTTACTTCCATCTACCACTCACCACTGTACTTGAAAATTTAGTATTTATTTTATTAATTTTGTTTATTTAGTATTTTGTGTACAAAAAAATTATTCCCCCCCCCCCCACCCTAGCAAAAATTCCTGTTATGACACTTAAACAAGCTAATAAACTCCTTAAAACTTACTTCATTTTTATATGACTATTTTATATCTAAATCTATATCTAGGTATCTTTATTCTATTCATTTTAAGATTGAACTACTCTTTAAAAACACATTTTTTCCACATATCCCCACCACAATTTGGACATATGGTGAGACCAACGATGACCGGCGATGACTGTTGGTCAAACACAGAACACATAACCATCACATGGAGGAGTCAGGCATTCGCGAAAGAAGTTCAATCTTAACTTGAACAGAGTATTCATTATATCTACCTAATACAATAAAATGTAATATATCGCATACTTAGGTAGGTAAGTACTTAAGAGCATGTGAGCACCTCCGTCTTACAAGTGCGTAAGATAGCAAATTATATGCAAAGCACAACACGTGTAGCTCCGTTAGCTTAAAAATTAGAGTGAATTGACCTCTCATAAAATCTAAAGGTAAGATTATTATCTAGACAACCTCATAGGCTTTTTATTATATTTTAATTTTAAAGCGAGCTATAAGTATTTTAAACTTGTAAATTGTTTGTGCATTTTAAAGTACTCATAACTCGCTTAAAAATTAAAATATAATAAAAAGCTCATGAGGTTGTCTAGATAATAATCTCACCTTTAGATTTTATAACTTTAATTTTATATTAAATACTTACCACTCAGTGGCGGATTTAGCATTTTGGCGCCCCTAGGATTAATCACTCTGCCCCTATCACTCTATTAAGGAACTGACTACATCTTCAAATTGTATTCACTTTTTTTTGTCAAAAAAATATATTTATAGGTAATTTTAAATCTTTAAAATAGACAACTTCTAAAAATAAAATATTTCATGTCTAATATTTTACTTCAGATACCAGTACAAATAAGCAATGCTTGTACAGTCCAATAACGGAAATATGGATAGCCAGATATGAAATAGGTAGTAAACATTGAACACAGAAACATAGCTATCATATATAATATTTAAAAAAAATTGGTACAAAATCTTTGAAAACATCTATTAAAATTAAATTAG
The DNA here is from genome assembly GCF_005508785.2 of Acyrthosiphon pisum. Taxonomy (NCBI): domain Eukaryota; kingdom Metazoa; phylum Arthropoda; class Insecta; order Hemiptera; family Aphididae; genus Acyrthosiphon; species Acyrthosiphon pisum. Next base: position 5,046,740 of record NC_042493.1, on the reverse strand, counting down.
TATACCTATTAGAGTACTTTCTTTTTACAATTACAAAATAGATAATTAATACAAATAATTGTTACTTATTAAAATAAATTTAAACATTATAGCAATATTTTACGTCTGCTTTTTTGCTCTGCGAACGTTTTTATGATGTCTTCTCTAATTATATCTCTAATTATCTTTTATTACCAACAAAAATGTATCAATAAATTAGGCGATACACGCTACATGACTAAACTTGTATAATGTATGTGATGAAATCAAAATTAAAACTTCAACAAAATTAGGAAAGAAATAAAGTTAGAAAAACACAAAGTTGAAGTACAAAATTGAAGTATTATTTTCAAAAGCTTGAAGAAAGCCCGCTGGAAGGTTAAATAAAATAACGATAAAGTAGGAATGTACTTTATTAGGTACCTTTGAAACTGCTCTCCGCCTTTCCGTCGATCGTCGTCACTTGTCACTCGTCAAATGCCAACATTCAAATGAATTTAAATTTTAAACGTGAGAAATAAAAGGTTTATTTCATTGATCATGGACATAATAATATTATCAATAGTCATTAAAACACACGGTCGTAGGCAGACGCAGGCCGTAGATCGTGTGGTATAATGACAATTGTTACTAAGTATTACTGATATCTAGGGCCCGGAATTATATGCACTAAAAACGTTCGAAATATGCATGCATTTATGCAATGGTTATCATTCAAATATACGCTCAAAATATGCGAAAATATGGTAACACAAATGCGAGCACAAATGCATGTTTATTAATTTATTATTTATTAAATTTATTTAGTTTTAAAATGTATATAATTCATTAAATAATTAATATTGAACAAAAAATATAGTTTAAAATATATCCACTGTATTTTATATATTTTATTGAACTGGATGGAACTATACCTATATGTTGTATTGAAATTGAATTGTATTTTGAAAATTCACTCATCTAAACAAAAAGTCATGAACAAAAATCAATTTAAACAAATCGAGCATATTTTTATAATATTTTTAAAGTTACCTGGATAGTTACAGTTAACTACTAAAGACTTGGATAGATTTTCAAATAAAAAAGCACGTCGGTTTTCAGCAAATATATTCTTGAATCGAGAGAAACTCCGTTCTACATCGGCTGAAGATATCGGGGCATACTTAAAGTATACTAAGTCACGGCTTGAAAGGTCTTCGGGTATATTGTTCGTTGAAGTATTTTCTCCAGCTATAATTTTGGATATATTTGATAACTGCTGAAATCCGTATTTTTTTAGGATTCCGTACGGTAAAGCGGGGGGACCCTATTACTAAGGCTCCGCTGTCCGTCTGTCACCAGGCTGTATTTCATGAACCATGAAAGTTAGCAAGTTGAAATTTTCACAGATTATGTATTTCTGTTACCACTATAACAACAAATACTAAAAATTCTTGAATATATAATATAAGAAGTGTTGCCGACATGTTTATAGCTGATGATGGTACGGAACCCTTCGTGCGCGAGTCTGACTCGCACTTGGCCGGTTTTTTCAATAACATTTTTAAATTTATTGTATATTTCAACGCTGTACTTATTTTCAATATTTTCAAAAATTTTAATGGAATCAGCTTACGGAAGACGTTGCTTTTCTAAGCTTTTTATAGTTGTTTTGAATATTCCATAATTTGAATAAATAAATACTAAATCGTCTTCCAAAATGTTTTCTTCTAACATTATTTTTTTTACTTTTCCGATGGATATTGCGTCCTCTGCACTTAACTGCTGAACCCAAATTTAATATTGGTTTAAAATATTCACAGTAATACATTGCTGCCTCTAACCATGTTCCCCAACGTGTAATAATTGGCGAAGGAGGTAAAGGGACATCAGGAGCTTCTTTTTTAAACAGTTCAACATGCGCAGTGGCTTTCAAAAATGCCTTTTTCATGTTTGCGATTAGCTCATCAACTTTTGGAAAAAGAGAATAGATTTTTTCTGATGTCCTGTGTAGTCCATGAGCAATACAAGTTATGTAGACAATTTTCGAGTAAAATACTAAAATGCTTCTATAGCATTTGCTGCTTTTACCATGTATGGCGCAGCGTCTATAACGAAAAGTAGTATATCATCGTGTTGTATACCACTAGGCCATAAAGAAAACAACGCTTTATCGAACAATTTACTAATTGTGGAATGGTTAGCTTTTTCTAAAACGTCACACGAAAGTAAAAATATTTTCCCGGGTTTATCGATTTCTAAAGTACCAATCACAACATTTGCAATATATCGTCCGGTAGCGTCGGTAGTTTGTCTATGGACACCCAAATCTTCTTTCCCTTTACTTGATTTCGTATGTTGTTTGTTGTGTCTTTATAACATTCGTTGACATATATTTTTCTTAATAATGAAACCGAAGGTATATCTTTACCTGTATATTTTTCAAGAAACAAACGCACATGTTTATTTTCCAATTTTTCCAAATGGATATTTGTTAGGAGCAATGTGTTGCATACATTTTTTGCTAACATGGATTTGTCCGGTATATTGGGCAATAATTGCTGAGATTTTGATTTATTCTCAATTTTTCTATTAAAAGCTCAGGTGTTTACCTGTTTTTAGATGTTGTGTGACAGTAAAGCGCTTTACACTATTTACTTTAATCTCAAATACCTACCTACTTTACAATAAAGAATTCCCCCGTCAGGTGCAAAAATATTTTCTCCAAATTCCGCTACATATTTACGAACAGACGATTGTACTTTTGACATTTTAATAAAATAATAAGAAACACGAACACTCGAACACACAATATCGCGAAGTACGGTTGTATAGAAACTAAACCAGTATTTACTATTTAGTCATTATTAGTCCATTACTAGTTTTTCGTTATCGAGAATTATTATCGTATTGGTACCTTGACCAAACTTTATCTTATCTTATTATAGCACACAAATATAACTGCACAATTCACGGGAATAAAATAATAATATTAATAACTTTGTACTATTTTTTTCTATATAATATGCATTATATTTCAGAAAAATGCTAAAATATGTATAATAATTTGAAATGTTCCAAATATGCAAAAATATGCCAAATTTTATTTTGCATACCCACACATAAGATTAAGATTCAAATGTGTGTCTTACCTAGCTACTTTTTGTTTAATATATAAAAATATGCAAATGCATACAATTCCGGGCCTTACTGATATCTTTTCCGAAAATAATAAATAAGTAAATACCTAACTGTTACTCGTATATTTTCTGAAAATACCTACTTATACTCGGATAGTCGAATGTTCCCAATAAGTACATACTAATAAGTTATTAATAATAACTAGTAACTAACTGTAATTATTTTATTACACATGAAATATTTTAAAATTGTAATAATAATTGTAATATTCTTACTATACGTACGAATCATACAATGTACATATTAATATATTATTATAACTTTTTAAAATTATTTTTATTCGTGTTTATATAACAAATATGAAAAAAAAATATATTAAAATAAATATACCTAATATGTCAATAATAACCCTTAATTCTAAAAAAAAGGCGCCCTAGGCTATAGCCTTTTAGCCTGCCCCTTAATCCGCCACTGTTACTACTGTAATACAGTACCTAGTATTTTTTTATTATTTGTTACACAATATTAATTTCGTTGACCATCATTATGTTTATCAGCTTCTTAATTAAAAGATGGTCTCCGATAATAAAAGGTTAAGTTCTGCTACTTCCCCAAAAAGTACCTTTAAGTTAAATTGCATATTAAAATAACAAATTTACTAACTGCAGAATTTTATTCCAGAATTTAATAAATTTTCAAGTATACTTGTTAATAAATAAAACAATGGTTAAATTCCCATATTATGATGAAAAAAAAGTATTTTTGCCAAATAGAATTATTTATACTTGCTTATTTTAAATAGGTATTATCGAGGGTATTATTTTTTATTCATAATAATTATTATTATTGACATAAGTATTAGATTAGTGGATTATAGTGTTCATAAATGCCATATATTATTTTAACTTAAACGAATACAAAAATAATTTATCAACATTTAAGTAGGTACTATCCAAAATATTTATGAACATAACTAATATACCAGCTAACTAATAACAATACATAAATAAATTCATATAAAACTAGGTAGTGAATTAAAATGTTTTAATTATAATTATATTCCTTGACACATCAACTTCTACTCAAATACAAAATAAACATATAAAGTAAAATCAATCATAATAAAAAATAATATTAAATGAATATTAATTTTCTATGAGTTGCTGAAAATTTATCTATAATTATTGTTTTTGAGTCAAGACTAAATACTATTAGTTACATCTCTTTCTATATACAATATTAATAAATTTGAAAATCGTTCTGGTCTCATTGTTGTTCTCTGACAAGTTTTTAATAGCCGCATTGAAGAAAATTAACGTTTGCAGGTTGCACAACTAACAGATATAGTGAAAATTACTTGTACCAATTTATATAAATTTGGGTACACATCTTTAGTAACTACTTGTTTAATATCATCAATATCAAAATTTTATTTTATTTTATCTAGGCAATTTTTGGCAACAAGGTTTATTTGTCTTATCACCAAAAATCATAAATCATGACAAGTTGATAAAATAATTTTAAAAAAACGTAAACAAATTTGAATTTAATTTAATTAAAAAAATTTCACAATTTCTATAATGAATAAAAAATTTGTTATAGAAAAAAGACAAATTTTTCAAATTAACATTAAACCCAAATTTGTCGACATTTTTTTTAAAAAATTATTTCATAAACTCAATTTAGATGATATTCAGTGATGAAAAAATAGACTGGTTGACAAAAGTTCCTTATTTTTGATATTGATGATACTAAACATGATAGGTAAAGACACAAATAATGTGGAGACTAGATAAATATTTGGGGGGGAGCCTAGCCCCCCCCCCATAACCCCCACCTAATTGTGCATATGTAAACAATGTGTCAATGTATATGAAGTAATAATTTGAACTATTAATGTATAGCAAGTTATTAATCCTATTCTATCTTTAGTTACAAATTGTTCTATTATAATTTATTATTGTTATTTGGTTTTAGAAACATATTGCATATATTCATGTGTTGATGAACGAATTGAAATCTAATGAAGTACGAATGATTTTAGAAGATATTAACCAAAACAAACTTGATCCCAATCATAATGTAAAAAAGCTGATTTTAGACCTGTTTAAAGGTCCTCGTACAACATTAGTGCAAGAGTTGGAACAACGAGTTCTACACATCCATTTATCAAAACAAAGAGATATGCAACAACCACAGAAGGGACGGGTTAAAAAAATAAAGAATCTTTTACAAAAGTATCGACATAATTCTATACTTTCTATTGAAAATACAAAACAAACCATACATTTTGCACATAATCTACCATTCTTTAGAACAATACATTCATTAACAGATCCTATTCACTGTGAGGGTAATAATATTAGTACTTTCAACCTAACCAAGCTTCATGGTAAAATAAAAAATATTCCAAATTATATTGGGAAATCATGGGATTCTGAAAGAAACGAATATAAAATTCAAATAATTTTAAGATTGGAACAAGTTGGAAGCACAACAATTGTTAATGGACGTTTACCTTCTAATATTAATATTTCTGTAAATAATTATGATTGTAAGTTACCTAAGTTAATCTTTCCAGAAACTGGCGACCCCACTCCATGGAGATTGAATGTTCCTATAGATATAACTAAACAAATCCATTTAAAAAAAAAGAAACAAAACACATTAAAAATCACATGGTCAAATGATCCACATACTTATGTAGCTGGTGTTTTTTTAACCGAAAAATTAACATCCGAAGATCTGCTTAAAGAGATTAAAAAAAGATATTTACGTAGATTTGATGTAACTAAAAAATTCATTAAAAATTCCCTAAGAAATAATGATGATATGAGTGTAGACTCCATCACTGTTACTCTTAAAGATCCAGTAAGTACACAAAGAATGAAAGTGCCGGCAAGAGGTAAAGAATGTAAACATTTGCAGTGTTTTGATGCAAAAAAATTCTTACAGATGAATGAACAAAAGCAAACATGGGAATGCCCAATATGTAAGGAACAAGTCAAATATGAAAACATAGAAATTGATGAATTTTTTTATAGAATACTTCAAAGTTCAAAATTAAATGAAGAAAGTGAAAATATTATTTTACTTAATGATGGCACATGGACTGTGAATAAACCTATACATACATCTTTAAATAACAAAGAAATAATATGGATAGATTCTGATGAAGATGATATCCATGAAAATGTTGACAATGAAGAGATAGAACCAAAATCTAAACGTTTTAAATATAATCCACCAGAAGAAAAAAAACCTAAACATATTGCAGAGACTGTAGAGGTTATAAAAACAAATGTTAACAATTCTACTAAATGTGACATCATTAAAAATGGTTTTACACCATCAGCTTCAGATAATTCAATTATTATGTTGAATGACATACCTGGGCCATCATCAGTAATAGGATCAAACTGTATATTGAATAATTATAACCTTCCAAATAATACAAACTCGGTTAATATCGATGACTCTCTTGAGAACAAAGGTAAAAAAATTCAAGAAAAAGTTAAATCAGTTTTATGTGTTATAACATTAGATTGAATCATTTATTTAATTTATTATTAATCTTAAATTGTATACAATACATTAATTTTTTTCCTGTTAAAATGTATGTTTAATTGAGTATTTAAAAATAACATTAAATTCAATAGTATTTATTAGTTTAGGTTATATATATTTTGTTAAAAAATAAAACTTAATATATTACGTAAAGATTTAATTTAATGCTTCATTTAAGTATTCATTAAATTCTGCTTTGTATAGTAGGTTGTACTCGAGGTTGTAAGCATAGTAATTTTTATTTAACTAGAATTTTTTTATTTTCAATTTTAAATATCTAGTTAACCCTGCATTTCATGTTTGTACTTACTTACTGTAAATAATTGATTTTCCAGTAAAATGTTCACCAATTTATTTTATTGTTTTTTATTATTATTATTTAATATTGAATCAAATTGCATATTTTATCCATTTATAAATCATAAACTTTAAGGAAAAAAAATATATAAATTAATAATAGTACAAATGATTTTATATATTTTTATTTTATATTAATATGTGAGATATACTATATACTATATACTATTTTATACTATAGATAACTGTCAAACTGCACTTGAACTTTGTAATACTGTTATACACAGTGGCGCCGAACCTATAACCCAAGAGGGGCGACCGCCCCCCCCCCCCTTTTTTCGTTGGGTGGGGTCGTGGGGGTTCGTGGTTTCCCCAGCAAACTACTTATGAATTATGTTCGTAATAAGCTATTAATGTATACATATGCAGCACTAAAGCAAGCGTAAACGGAGGTGGTGGTCCGTATAACTTTTTACTTGCCCCCCTTTTAAAATATAGTTCGGCGCCACTGATTATACATCATAAATTATAATGAATAAAATATAACTTATTTACAGTTACCAATAGGTATAAAAGATTATTAGTTCTTAAGTTTTTCGTATACTCTTAGTGCTAGTATAAATTAATTTAATCAATTATAATTTACACATACATATAATAATAATAGAGCGACTACCCTACATTAATATGCAATGAACAAGCATAAATGTGATTGCATGATTTTGCGGACCACATGAAGAAGTTGTATCTACTAGAATTTATTATGTCAATAGTGTTCCTAAGTATATGAGCTTCTTTTTTATCATGGAAGTCATAAATCATTATCACTACAACTGCTGCTTGGTCTAATATGGATAAAAATGTATTTTGTTAAAGTTTCTATCAATATAATAAAATAGTTAAAACAATCTAATTTATAAGACTGAAAAAAAAATGTAAAAATTAATGTTTCTAGTTAGGAAATTTAAACTTTAAATCACTTCATCTCTTCAAAATGGTCCATTACTTTTCTTACTACTATTAATGCAATTGTTAAATATTATATTATGATGATTATAATTGTATTATACAATTATTTAATATTAATAACATTTAAATTTTAATTAACATTTTAAAATGAGTAATAAAAAAAATAGATGTAAATAATATTATAGTACCTACCTAATCATTATTTAAGACATGTGGTAAAATGTAGAAAACTTATTTTTTACCTCTCTTTTGAAAAGGAAAAAATAAAATGTTTTTTTATAAGACCTTCAAAAACTTTAAAATATAAATACCTATTATTAAGTTAAAATTACATTATCTAATAATAAAAACATTCTATAATATTATATATTATATATTTTTTACATTTAGCAGCTTATTGAAATTATTTAATCGAACATATGAGCAGGGCCGGTTATAGGCGTAGGCGACGTAGGCACAAGCCTATGGCGGCAACATTTATAACTATATAGAGGCGGCTTATAAGAAAAAATTAAATATCTTATTTTTCACGTTTATTTTAGATTTTAACATATTTCAAAGTACAATATACAAACATATTGTGTAGATCAATAAAACTTCAAAGCAATAGTCAATAAAAATAATATAGATCATTTTTCCCTGAATTGCGATAACTTCTCAAAGCATGTTGTGCCATTATATTGTATTTTATAATAACTATTGTAATACCTTACAAACAATCTATGTAATATTAATTTAGTAATTTCTTTTTTATTATATAATAATTGACAAGTGTAAAGAGTTTTTTAATTTTTTTGCTCCTACATATGACATTTATCCTCGCATTTATCTATTTAAGTTAAAATAAAATAAGAGGCGGCAATTTTGATCTGCCTACATATAAAAAATTGCTTGCACCGGCCCTGCATATGAGGGCTCTAATTTCAAAGTGTACATTCTCCATGTTCACTAAATGTCTAGAAAACCAAAAAAACCAATAATAAATGTCACAGGAGATTGTACGTTTTGAAACTAAATGCAATTTTCAACCTTAAAATACACTGGAGATTGACCATTTTGCTGAAAAATAGTGAGTTATAGATCATTTATACACATGAGTTTTGTTTTTTTGGTTTTCTAAAAATTTAGTGAACATGGAGGTGAAACACTTTGAAACTAGAGCCCTCATTTGTTCAATTTATCTAATTATGTTAATTTTAACAGATATAGCTCAGAAGTCGACTTAAACATATTATTAATCTCGTTATTAATTAAAAAAAGTGGGAAAGTGGATGTCGTTCTGCTGTTCAGTATTTTACAAGTGGGTCACTGTAATGGATGGTGTTAAATTTGAATTCAATGATATAATATCATTGTAAAAGAAAAACGATTTTGAGCGAGGACGGTTAGTCAGCCTACGATATTACTAAGTATATTTGATGATATTATTATTGTTAATAAAGTAATTTATAAGATATAACAAATTTATGGGGAACCTTGTTATAAAATGTCAATCCTTAGTTATAAATATTGAACATTTTAAAAATTTTTAACTACAAAATAATTATAAAATTTGAAATTTGAAAAAATTTAAAAAAATCGAACTTCAAATGCTTATAAAGAAAAGTTGTACATATGTACTTTTAATATTTTTCAACTGCTATTGTAACAATATATCAGGAGCCTTGCATTAAATTGTCACGCTTTTTTACCCAACAAGTAAAATTTAATTGATATTTATAGAAAAAATAACTAAAAAAAGGTGGGTAAGTGGATGTCGCTCTGCTGTACAGTAGGTTAGAAGTGGGTCACTGTATAATGGATGGTATTAAATTTGAATTCAATGATATAATATCATTGTATAAGAAAAACGATTCTGAGCAAGGACGGTATGTCAGTCTAGGTATAAGACATAATATTATATTATAGTCTATAGTATTTTAAAAAAATTGATCTATAATAGGTACATATAATATATTCCAAATTAATCATATCTATTAGGTACTTATAACGCGATATACATCAACAAAAAACCGTGGTACTATCATAGATATATAATAGTATACTTTAGAAGTTTCAAGTACCCACGAATAATATTATACAATCACAACAAAATAACTAAAATAGTTATCCTAGGTTTTTAATATGTAATTTCGTCCAAATTTGTACTTAAAATGACTATAAAAATAAACTGTGTAAATGTATTTTTTAGATTTTTTGGTAACAGAATTAATTACTTACGTGGAATCTTGTTTTAAATTTTCAATTCTTAGATACAAAAATTGAACATTTTATAAATTTTTAACTACAAAATAATTTTTCAAATTAAAATTTGATAAATTTTGTCAAA
>NC_042493.1:5022940-5035724 GCF_005508785.2 Acyrthosiphon pisum | reverse complement strand
TCGTGTACACAGACACAAAAAAAATAAAAAAAAATAAAAAAACACACATCATTGTAAAATCAATACATTCATCCTTCCACTCAGAATCTAAAATTGAAAAATTACTATGTCTGTAAACAGCTCAAAAAGAGTCGAAATATTTTCAAAACTTTATGTAGCATAGAAAATGAAAATATAAACATTCAGTAAAATGTTCATGTATCTACAAGTTAATCGTTTTTGAAAAACAATAAAATAAAACCGCTACATTAGAAATCGAGTGAATATCCAACCTTGTAAAAAATTAACTTCAAACGCTCATAAAAATTTAATTTGATTTGCTTGTTGACATTTTTTTTGATAAAGGTAGACAAACTTATGAATAATCTTGTATTACATTTTAAAATCTTATATTTAAAAAGAAAAATTTTTACGAATTCTTAACCCAAAATAATTTGTTTAATTTCGTGATTTTTCCATATTTTGTCAATTTTTGAACTTTAAATGCTAATAAAAAAAAAAAACTGACTAAGGAATTTTAATATTTTTCAAATGTCATTGTAACAATATAGTAGGAGCCTTGTATTACATTTTCAAGTATTTTTACTCAACAAATAAAGTTTTATTGACTTTCATAGAAAAAAAACTAATAAAATTGGTGTTGCGCCGCTACCGATCCTACGAATCTGGCGGTTGTCGGCAACGACTCGCGAGTGTGTTGGGGACAGGAAGTTGGAAGGGTTACCCAAAATAGTGGTACTATGCATATAATTATAATACGGAAACACTAGTATTTCTTATAAAAAGGTTTATAATACAATAATTGTTTTAAATGGTGGGTGCCCAGACTTGAATACTTAAATACTAAATATACATTTGTATTGTCACACGCAAAAAAATTGGCCCACGAACATGGGTAGCCCTCACAATGTATACCACGAAAAAATGACCTGATTCGGCGACGGCGTGTCTCCACGAGGTGACGATGCTCCCGGTCGACGACCAATGTGAGTCCCTCGCCGGAACGGCGACGGCGGACAATCTTCTTGGCTCCGAATTCGATGATGATGAGTCGTATTTTTGGCGCGAATAGCGCGCGGGGCAGTAGCGAACGCGGGGCTCGACTGTAACGAACACCGATTTGCCTAATATTGTCACGGCAATCAACAACCACTCGCGATCACGCGGGCGAACAGTACTTCGATCACGAAGCTCAGTGATATTTCAGGTGCTTGGCGTCAGCTTGTCACATAAAACGTTATCCAATCTTCACCCTCGTGTTCACACGAGGTTTCCAGCACGCACGACGCGTTGACAACCACTCGCGATTACGCGGTGTATCACTCGACGTCTGGTGTCGATCATGATGGAAACGACGGACAGATGTGCGTGTTCACACGTGACTTTAACTTCGCGCGACGGGCGCGTATAGCGACAGCGAAGACGCGAAACGCAAACCTGATCGTACTAACCGTGGCCGCTGATCACAGCTAGGGCCTACCACCTCGTGATCACACGGGGGTCTCGGCACACGCACGACGCGTTGAACGAGAGGGCGCACGTTGCGCTGCGTTCAACCGTTGGAAAAAGACAATTTTAAAATAATATGTTCACGCCGGCCGATGGCCAGCTCGGCCGCCGGCGACGGCGACACGAGACTGCGGAGGGGGAAAGCGTCGCTCGGAGCTTCGACATAGAACGCAACTTGGATCGTCCGTGCTTTTGGCGGCAAACCCGTTCCGTGATCGAACAATTGGAAACTGAAAATGTCCCTAAACAGTTCAAAACAAATCAAAATATTTTGAAAACGTTATTGTGTATAGAAAATGCGAATATAAACAACCATTGAAAAAAACATGTATTATATACGTTCATTTGTTTTAATGTTGCACCAAAAACCAATATTGATTTTGTCGAAAAACGTTTTTGCGTAAAAATTCCTGTTTTTCCTTAATTTTTATGTTGTTTTTCCCGGCGCTTTTGAAAACTATTGGCAATTTTAAATTTTGACCTCCCCATTGCACCAACAATATTCACTTTTCCATCGAACAAGATACTAAAGTTGAAAATCGAAATATTATTTCAACTACTTATCGTGTACACAAACACACAAAAAAAAAACATGTTATTGTAAGATTAATATATTTATAGTTTCACTCAGAATCTAAAAAAAATGTGTCACATATTATATTATCTAATATCTTATATTGATATATATATTATATATACCTTTTTGTATTTAATCCATCATGTTTTTTTTTCTGTCTATACGAATTATTAGCTTTTTAGTAGTGTAGGAATTATACCTAGCTCGTACATATACCTACCGAAATATTTTATTTAATGCAACGTTTAACATACCTATATCATAATAAAATTAGTCACACCCCGCGCGTATCTATCAATATTGTGAAATTATTGTTCTATAATACTTCTATTGACCTAATAACTAATAATGATAATAGGTATTTTTAGATTCTGAGCGGAGTGATGAATGTATTAATTTTACAATGATGTGTGTTTTGTTCGATGGGAAACTGAATATTGTTGGTGCATTGGGGAGCTAAAAATTTAAAATTCCCAGTAATTTTCAATAGCGTCGTGAAAAACAAAAGAAAAATTAAAGAGAAACGGGCATTTTTACGCAAAATTGACTTTGGCTTTGGCGTAACTTTAAAACAAATGACCGTAGATACATTACAATATGACATTTTCAATCGTTGTTTATATTTGAATATCCTATACACGATAAAATTTTTCAAAATATTTTGTTTGTTTTGAACTGTTTAGGAACATTTTCATTTCCCAATTTTATTAGTTATTTTTTGCTATGAATGTCGATAAAACTTTATTTGTCGGGTAAAAATACTTGAAAATTTAATACAAGGCTCCTACTATATTATTACATTGACATTTGAAAAATATTAAAAATCCTTATTTATAGATAAGTATAATATAATATGTCTTATACCCATAGGCGCAAATAGCGTTTGAGATTTGGGGGGCTAAAGCCTTACTTTGGTAATAATGAATAAGCTTAAAACAAGATAAGCTCCCAAAATGTTTGGGCAAAATCTATGGACATTTTTGGGGGCTTGGCCCCTAAATCCCCCCCTATTTGTGCCTATGCTTATTGCTTATACCTAGACTGGCATACTGTCTCCGCTCAGAATCGTTTTTCTTATACAATGATATTAGATATATCATTGAATTCAAATTTAATACCATCTATTATACAGTGACCCACTTATAACCTACAGCAGAGTGACATCCACTTGCCCATCATTTTTATTCTATAATGCTACATTGTTTTCATTATTGATGTTTATAAAAATTAATGTAGAATTTTAAATTTTAAAACTTAAAAAAATTGTTTTATTGTTAAATTGTTGGCGTGTAAGCAAATTGCTGTGATTACATATTTATAAATAGCTAGTACCTATTGCAACACACCTCCTCGGCTTGTCAAACCCAGTGGCTGTCGATATTTATACCTAACTCTATCCAGTTAAGGAGTAGTTGGTTGGCTATTCCCACTACACGAACCGGTCCTTAGATCCGGGTTGTTGAATTGATATAAATAAAGTTTTCTGAGTTATATTTTACAGGTCCTAGAAACTTATGACCTGCGTTCATAGACTAACACAATTAACACGATATAGCAACGAATACAATGTTTTATTCAAGACTAAAATAATTATAATATTATAACCAATAAAATACACTATCACCTGAGTAACCCTGTTCTTAAGGGTAGTATATTGAAGATAACAGGAGTAGCGGAGTACGAGTTGAACAATATTGAATTATTATAATTTAACTATTAGGTACGTTATTATATACTTAAAGTTAATCAATTAATTACGTTTAATAATATTGTAAATATGACTATAGTAGACTGATGTATAGTCTCTATTTCACGGTTCAAAACTCGACTGGCTGCTATGCCAATAATATATAGGCTCGTACTCTACGTTCCTGTTTTCTGTTTACCTAAGCAAATTCGCCGAGTGCGACATAAATGACGAGTCAGTAAACTGCGAATCGTTACACTATGTATAATATAACTTTTAATAAACACCTTTTTTATATCTTAAAGGGGGATGAATAGTATTAAAAAATTCTATGAAAATGTATTTTTGTATTTATAATAATATGGTTTATCGAGTGGTTTGATAGTAAATACACGAAAAATTCACACACGGAACTCAAAATCGCCGATACGTTTTCAAGTTTTATATCAAATTTAAACTTATTAATTGGTCCCCTTATCTCCCTTCTTTTATCAGTCTTAAATGCACCTACAGCTAATAGCATTCTTCCATAACCTAAACGACCAGACAATCAAATTATATATCTTATCTCGTTTCCTTTTCTCATTATACTAAATATCTATACCTAATCAACACAACATTATATTTTGTAAAATTGTATAATTGTTAAACTTGTAATAGATTGTGATATGTAGACATATTTTAATAAAATAAAAAAAAAAATAAATTATAAAATAAATATATACAGGGAAAACAGTTAATTGTATTTTAAGTGACAAATTCGAGTACATAGGTACATTCAACTAAAAACTAGACGGGGTCTAGAGGGGGAGATTTGGATGTACCACATCGATATTTTTTTTTCACTGTACATAATATTTATAAGAAGATGTACCAAGAAAAATAAATAAAATTAGTTAAAAGTATCCTGTGCTTACACTTACATCCTAAACCTTAATGATATGAGATAAAAAAGTAATATCGACTATCATTTTATAAATAATTCGTGACTGAACTAAATGTACCGAAAATCAAAAAAAAAATTTGTGTGAGACGGGTTTGCGGTTAGTCGAACGTTAAGGGCCAGTTGCACCGTCTCTGATTAAAGTTAACCGGAGTTTAATCGGCCGAATTTGCCGGTTAAATATCTGTTATCAGCTGATTAAGCTTAATCAAAGTTTAACCGTAGACTGGCAACTGGCCCTAAGACTACTCCGGTGCACGGCCCGTTAAAAAACCATTTAATGCACAGTGAAGCAATGAGTGAGTTATCCAGGGTAATTGTATCTGTTTAAAACATGTAACCACAAACCTAGCTAGAGCTATAGGGGCTGCCGTACAGCTGATTTGACGTCGACTACTGCGGGCGTCTCACAAATATCACGTATCGGTTTGAATGTATATATACATAGCAGAATATATATATAGTATATAGTACATATAGTACATAGTATATATACAGTCCAGATATATTGTTACTATAGTCTATAACAGTTGAAAAATATTAAAAATAAATAGGCATAATTTTTTTTTATAACGTTTAAAGTTCGAATTTTGATCCAATTTATCAAATTTAAAATTTAATAATTATTTTGTAGTTAAAAATGTATAATATGTTCAAATTTGATATGTATGTATTTAGATCTAAGGATATGATCACAAAATATAGTGACGTCAGAGGGTAAGTATGTACGATAGCGTATATTTAATTACATAAAATGGTCGGAGAACTCAGGCACACAAATGATTAGTCACTATATACACACTTTGTCACACACTCACACATCACTCACAAATGATATTAAATATTGCCTAAATCTGACCCCTTAAAAACAGTACGCTTTCAACAGCATAAAATCAAAATATTCTTTATATTCACTTACAATTATTTTCTAAAACATTATTTACTATAATAACTTTTTAATTTAAACTTAATTTTTTTTATTATTAAATTTGAATCACCTGACTTTAGATTGACATTTTTATTTAAATAAATTTACACACTTAAAAGATTATTTTTGTTTTTGTTAAACCATATTTTGTTTTAACGTTTACCTTCAGATACGACTTATCTACGATAGTACGATATAACCATACGTTTTAGTTCAAACTAATAATTTCATAAAAAGTTTAGCTATAATTACACAACTATTTGTTAATACAACTATTTTAAGGAGTTAAAATAACAACTTTACTGTTATTGTTGTTAAAGTGTGTAATAAAAATACAACATTTATTTTACCTGTGGGCACTGGTTTGAACTGTATACATTAATTTATCATGAAATTTCTAACCTAACGCCAACCTACCCTACTGAGCCACTACCTAACATGCTCAATTACAGGAAAACATTGTTATTTAAGGGGTATGAATAGTATTGAAAAATTCAATGAAAATGTATTTTTGAATTTCCAATAGGCGATAATATAGTTGATTTAGCGGTTTGAGAGTAAATACACCTATTATCAATATTTGTAAATAAAGATGTCTGTACAAGTAATTAATAACGTATTAATGTCATTACTCATATCGACAACATTCAAAGGTTTTTAAATAATGATTATTTTATTTTATATATAGTTAACCGGAATGATGACTACCACACGATTGAGCAAATCTGTCGGCGTATCAATGGATTAATTATAATAATTCAAAATATGAGTTAAATAACATGATTTCAAAGTTTGGTATCACAATAATTGGTGTGGGTACCTACCTAATACCTAACTAATAAGTATGAATACGTGATAATAATAAAATTGGCGTAGCCACGTAGGAAAATAGCAATAGGTTGTATGTTTGCATATTTCAAAAGTGTACGTTTGATATTTTTTAATAATTATAATTTATATTATAAAGTTTTATTTTGATTTGAAATTAAAAATTATATAAATAGTTTACTTTATTAAACACATAGAAATTTGTATCATTAATCATAAAAAATGCACTTTAGAAGGTACTTGGTTTGGAAAGGAAAATTATAACTACCCGATACCTATTTATGGGGGGGGGGGGGGGGGTCGTTGATAGGGTGTATTATATCGAAAAAAATGACTTCTCGGGAATAACTATCAGGGTTTGTAGAATTGTCGGATTTTGATGAATATTTTTTTATCTGAAAGAAGAAGACTTCCTACAGTCCGCATCGATCTCTGATTTTGTATTATATTAAACAATTTGTAAAAAATGCTTTTTATCTTGTATTTTTTTAGACATACCTATTATAAAGTTTGAGAATAAAAATTGAAAAACGGAGATCGTTGCGGGCTGTAGAATATTTCCATCTAGTAATTAATTATGAAATAATAATACAAATAAATTATGAAATTTGGTTGATTCTACAAGGCGGTAAGTTATTCCCGCAGAGTGTATTTTTGAGGACAAAATGGCATCGGAACCGGGCGCCTTAATAACGTTTTATTATTTGTATACAAAAATACTGTAAAATATAACTTCTAGTGAAAAATATTTATCATTTGTAATCATGTTGCCATAAAATCTGTATGTTATGGTCGACTTTGGTTTTATAGGTTTTTTTATCTATTATGTTTATATTTGCATTGAATCCCGGAAAAAATACCAAAGAAAAAAAGAACTCGGAAAGAAAGAACAATTTTTAAAAATATTAAACTATTTATATTTCTTTTTCAATTTCAATATTGGACAATGAAAATTAAATATCAAAAATCGACTCATATAGGTCAAGATAAACCTTGATTATCGTTAATTAATTTTTTTAAACTTTTTTATTATATTTAAATGCAAGTACCTATGTCAAATGATTTATAAAATATTTTGTTTAGAAATGAGAACAGAGTATTTATGTTGGAAGACAACCGTGAACCAATGATTAATAATAATAATTTTATATTAATAATTTTTTTTTTTTGTAATAATCAATTAATAGGTATACTTTTAATATTCAAAAATTGTTCATTTTTTCTGTATTCTATTTTTCCTTGGTCCATCTTACAGTTGACCCCACGGTTCAACAGTGCAGATAATGATATATATCATCAAACGATTTTTTAATTTTGTTTTAATTTATGCGCATTTTACCTATATAGATAGGTATAGTACTTAAAACAGTAGGTACTTTCACCAAATGTTCGTATTAGGTATCATTTCCTACACAATATGATATAATTTTCGAATAATGGTAATGTGTCATCTGAGGAAATGCACAAATCACACAAACAAGATAATCCAAAATATGTATGTGACTGTATCGTCTAAATGTATACCTAGTATTATAATAAGTTCTAACAAATATACTGATCAACAGGGCTCGGAAGTTGTAGCATTAAAAATGTTACTTTTTAACTCTTAAATATGCGCTTAAAAACTCCAAAATATGCGCTATAAATAGCACAAAAAATCAAAAAATATGCATTTAAATTGAAAAAAATTAAATTTATTTTAAAAAGTTAAATGTAATTATACAATTTTATAAAATTGTTGGACTGTCTGGACTAGTTGAATTATAAACTGTTAACAAAATATATATTAAATTACTTAAATATGTTTGTAAAAGTGTACTTATAAGATTTATTTATTTCTTATTTTCTAACCAAATTAATCATTATTTTCAACATAATGTGATAATTTCCTATATTTTGTATAATATGTAGGTATATATTATGTATATTAAGAAAATATGACTAAAAATAGCACTATAAACCCTAAATTAGCAAAATAGCAATAAAAACATAAATATGCAAAAAATAGCAAAATAAAATTTCGTGTATGACATCAGAGAAATATGATACATATTTGTATCTTACTTTGGATGTTCTAGGATGAACCAAGAAAAATATGCATTTGCTACAACTTCCGAGCCCTGCTGATCAAATTTTAAACCGTCCTGATCGACACGTCATGGTCCACCGTTTGGCCACCCCTGAGTCCTTGATTCTTGTGTAAAGAGTATATTATTTCAATAGTCGTCGTTCGAAATTCTGTAGCCTGTAAGTCAGGATGCATCTATAATTGTGTTTTCATGGTGACACGTCTTGGCGTCGTAATGTCGCCACCACGGATATACCTACAAGGGGAACACCTGCAGAGCAGTATGCTGGTACTTACATGTAGGTATAGGTCCCTGAATAAAATATATATGAACGTAATTTATATAATTATATGTATAGTATGGTATATATTATACTTATACTTAATGTATATTTTACAATTGTTATTAAAGACGACGTGAATTAGGTATATCGTTTATTCCACGTTTTTGTATGAAAATGATTGGACCTACATTTTTTTTTAGTGTAAACTCCGGCAGGAAATGAATACAGGTAAAATTAGATTCATGTAAACACTGTCAGTGAATAAAATCAAGTACCTTACTTATTATTTTATTAATATACTTAATATATTTATATTAGTTACCTTACCTGTATAATATATATTTTTTTATTTAAAAAAAATCATAATTTTAAATTAGGTAATAATCGTTTTCTAACACTATCAATTTTTTTTAAATTTTTATTTATAAGCTTAATTGGTATTACCGGTAAGCAAATAAAACTGGCGGAGGTTATATTAGACCATTTATCAAATGCCTTTATGCCTTTTTATCAAACAGGTATTCTGGTGGAGTATACAATCACATTGCAACACAATACACGGCGACGGTCCATCCGACATGCATCCTGCCGACAACAACCCCACTCATGAAACGTGTAAAGAAGAACTGATTGGGTCGTAATGGAATTTCTTACATTCACGAGAGAAAAACATGATTTTGTGAAAAGACTACGGTCTACAGTAACTATATAATAAAATATTATTTGGTAGTTGTTGTAATATTCGATCTTTTTTTTCTTTTTTTATTGAGCTAAGACCGGCAACTAAGGCCATTAGCTCTTTAATATTCTATATTATAAAAATATATAAGGTCACAGGAAATACGACGATGGCGGTGCTTGGCCGCTTGGGTGGGTAAATTTATAATGGTAAAAATATATCAGATAGGCGTTTGACTTCTTTCCACATAATTGTAACAACGCGATCCGAAACATAAATTACCATTAACGGCAGATGATTAATTGTTGCACCTTTAATATTACTACATGTAAGATTAAATTGTCACCAGAATGTCGCATCAAAACTGTGGAGCAGCGTCCCGTCACTATATTATTATTAGTTGATCGGTCCAATTACGCTCAGTTCTCGAAGACAGTGAAGAATAATTTTATAATATTATTATCGTGCCCCCGTAGGTAAAATATATATATATAATTGAATAATGCTGTTTAGCATGGCCTAAGATTCGTATTTTTATTTTGTTTATTTATTTTATTTATTAGAATCAAAGCTATGTGGATTATAACAATATTAGCAATACAAAAATTAACAAATTTTATGATAAATTATGAATTAAATTAGAAAAACAAGATATAACAAAATTAATTGAATTACATATTATAATACTAACATTATAATTATTAGTTGAATAGAGAATAAACCTATATTTAAAATTTAATATAATATGAGATATTAGGTACCTATGTAAGTTTTTATTTTTTTTGTAATTTGTAATTTGTAAAAAAAATGTATACGCTATATTTAATTTAATTATATTACCAATATTAATAATAATAATATCTTTTAAAGATGTAAAATTTAATTAAATAATATATTATGTAGTTGGTTACAAAAAATTACAGTTTGATCCTTTGTTAATATTAAAATATTATTATTATTGTGTTTCTAAATGCAGTTTTGTATGAAGAAAACAAACTAGCTAGTGAGTAGTGACTATAGATTGGAAATATGCAGTACATTAAACACACACGATAATAATCATAAATTAAACAAAGATAATATTATATATAACAGATCAGGACATTTTTTAAGGATGTTTTATGTGTCCAAACGGACAAATTTGTGAGAATCAATAATGTAGAGAATATAATCTTATAACTGTCGGATTATCGTTAATTAATTCAATTCGTATAATTTTTAATGGCCTGGTAGAAATATTATGTAATAAGTAACCTAAATATATCTTATCGACCAGCTTAATATCAGAAAACCATTTAAAAACAAAACAAAATTAAATAACATAATATTTTATCCGTTTATTATATAAATATTATTTGACTAACACCAAATCTGGCAACACCCCCACGAAAATAGGAAGGTAAAAACGTTCGCAATCGTATATCACCCATATTATGCCCTGTAGCGAAAATATACATTTTGAATGCGGCCCGCAAGTTAAAAAAGGTTGGATACCCTTGCAGCCTAAGAAATACAAATTCAAAACGTTTACATTGTGTGTGTGTGTGGGTGGGTGGGTGGAATCATGGCTCTATAGGGCAGAATCGAACATAATATATTAGGTATGTTTTAAATGTCGTTGCAGATGAAATAATTATATTTTAAGTATTTCTGCGATTCATAAATATATTATGTACAAAACTCAATAATAATAAAAAAATATGTTTATTATAATATAATATATCATACACTCAAATTCCATGGACAAAAATAATAGTGTCAAAACTCCAAAATTACAATATGTAACCTGTTACAGTATTAATTATATTTTATTACCTATAATATCTATTCATATAGGTGCTAATTATTACTATAGGTAGGTATATATTTAAATTGTAATATATTTAAATATTTTTATCCTAATCTTACTTTTATTATGAATTTATTATGAAGTCCCACCACATAATTCACATTTTTTTTTATTACTTAACCAAATGTACCTATATGCTATAATTACTAATAATAACCATTCAACTATGTATAAAATAAGTAGCTATTACTTCAAACAGGAATTTGACACGATTCAGTTATTTTAATCCTGATACTGACTATCTCATGGGAGGCAAACAATGTTAAAATGTTTGTTGAATTTTTAAATTATGATAACTTGTTTTTAGTTGAATACAATATAAACTTAATTTCTTAATAAACATTTTTTTTTTTAGTGATAGGATATTTTTATAATATTACTGACATACATGTAATATGTACAACATTATATATTACAGGGGTGGCCAAACCACGGCTCGCGAGTTGCATGCGGCTCGCGTCATAGACTTTTGCGGCTCGCATCTTAACTTAACATTATACGTAAACTAACATAAGAGCCAAGATGTAAAAAAAAAACATTCATCGTTCCACTCAGAATCTAAAAAATGTCATATAATATATAATAATATGACCTTTTTTTTCTTACATCTTGGCTCTTCAATTTTTATTAATATATTTGGTGGCTCGCGAGTCTCTTCTCGCTGGCCACCCCTGATATATTATATATATTATATTACGCATCATACGTATAATATAGGCGGATACTCACCGTAACGAATTCTTTCCGATGTTCGGACTCTTCGTTTTTCGTGTGCAATGTGTATAGCCCGTACACAGCACACACACACACACACACAAATACGTTTAAGTCTATAATTTATTATTCACGCATTCACTTTGGGTTTAAGATTTTAGATTTGACAGTACTATAAAACACTAAAATATATTATTATTATTGTGCCCTCGACAGACACTGTACCACTGTACACTATACAATAATATGCTCGTAGATACAATGTAGGTACCTACATAATATTCAAACTGCATAATACTGCATAATATTCAATATTGTATAATGGTTACTCTGTAAGGTTGAGTAAAACTTAAGATCGCCGATACTGTGTAATATTACATTGGTTCAAAATATGTATAACTACATAAAGTGTCACTGTATCACTGTATCAGGGCTTGTAAACGTTATGATGTTAACGTGATATTTGACACAAAACTATTGAAATTTTTAAACGTAATTATAAGGGGAAGTGATAATCAAAAATAATTAAATACCACAAAACATAACGTAACGATTAAGAGGACGTCGCACCCGCATGTGTTGTCTCCGTCTTACACACGTACGTTATAGCAAATGTTCGTTCAGAAGATTCAATTGTGTGCTGTTAGTTTTTATATTAGAGTGAATTGACCTATTATCAAATTTAAAGGTAAGATTATTATCTAGAGCCCCACGTAGG
>NC_042493.1:5006792-5022890 GCF_005508785.2 Acyrthosiphon pisum | reverse complement strand
AAATTTAAAGGTAATATTATTATTTATGGTCCCACGTAGGCTTTTATTCATTTTATTATTTTTAAGTGAATTCTGATCATTTCAAAATGTACACTTTCGAAAAGATCATAACTTACTTAAAACTAATAATATCAATAAAAGCCTACGTGGGGCCCTAGATAATAATCTTACCTTTAAATTTTATAATAAGTCAATTCACTCTAATATAAAAACTAACAGCACACAATTGAATCTTCTGAACGAACATTTGCTATAACGTACGTGTGTAAGACGGAGACAACACATGCGGGTGCGACGTCCTCTTAACAAAATATGTTATAGGTATATCATTGAACGTAATTTTACGAAAAATATCGCAAAACGAAATAATTTAAAATCCATTTATTTAACGGTTATAAATTATAATAGGTAACTATTTGTTTCATAGAAATATTTATTTCATGCATACGGAGATTAGAATTGATTATATCATATTCGGTATCCGGGCCATTACCTACCTGCAATAGTTATTATTAATATAATAACAATTATATAATAATAATTAATACATTGAATAGGTTGATATTAACACTATTCTAAATAACGCCAAACGCAAAACTTGTGTAACGTTTTAATTGTTTATTGGAATATTTTCAAATGCAAGCCCTAAAAATATGTATACGTATAATATAAAAAAGTCTGAATGGTCATAACCAATTAGATTAAAAATATTAATTTAATTATTGAATAGTGAATATGGTACCATTTGTTATATTATTATCTAATTGGGTATTATAGTATATAAATACATTACAGCACCAAATACCCACCTAATGTTTGGTTGTAATTATAGCTATTACCCAACCTGTAAATTAAAAAAAACTATGATTATTTTGGCTTGTTTACTATATACCTACTATTTATAACATTACAACATAGTTAATTTATTTTCAACTATAAAATAAATAAAATAATGTTTATAAATCTCATAAAAATTTTATAGCATTGTATATGTATACTTATATAGACATAAAATATACTAATATTTTATGTACCTATATTATAATACAAGGTGTCCCATAAAGTGCGCAACTTTTAAATCTGCCGCCATGTTTTAAATATTTTGTTGGCAGCTTGCTTGTTCTTATTATTTCTTATCAACAACTACTAATTAAATCGGAGTAATAGTAGATACTATGGGTATACTATGGATTAATAGGTGGGCTCAGTCTCCCTGACTAAGATTTAGCCCCCCCCCCCCCCCAAAAAAAAAAAATATCACTTATTTATTTGGATATAAGCCCCCTCTGGGTTATTTAAAAAAATAGTTTTGTTAGCCCCCCTAGAAATTTTAACTCTAGTTGCGCCAATTGCATCCCCTGCATAGTAATCATAATCATAGTTTTAAGTTATAAATGTTTTGATTAGAATCATAAATAATAAGATAGTTCATAGCATGGATATAATTTTATAGATATAGTACCTACATAGATATTTAGTCATATTTCTTATATCGTTGTCCATGATTAGAATTTAAAAATTTTCATTATTTTTTTTATTTTTTCTTATAAAACTATTCGGAGTTGAGACAATATTAAATATTAATTAGATTTCATAAGTATATTGTCACAGGCCATTATTCCATAATCACCACAGATAGGTATCTACTATTTATATATAATAAAACATTTTTCTAACTCATGATAATAGTATAAGATTGAGATCACTTGTTTTTTCTGTCTGTCATCAACATTTCGATTAGTAAAAATGCTCCAATTGTTTTAACATTATGTTTTATTTACTTTACGATTTAAACTAAAATAAGTACTCAATTAAAAAATGGTTCAAAAAATTAGCACCTAAAAGAAAAAAAAAATACTACCTATCTAGTCAAAGCCGGTTCTAATCTGAAACAAAAAAGTTATCATTTTCAAAGGAGGTCGAAACCACAAATGTCAACCCAAACGTTTACACTGGGGTTTCAAATGAAGACAAAGTCGCCATTTATTTCTGAATCAGAAGTAAAATTAATTATAATTTGTAGGTATATTATTGTATTCTAATTTCATAGAAATATAGGTGTTTTATTAATTCACTTACATAAATGTGTATTCATTAGAAAAAAAATGACATAGATACAATTTGTGAGCCAGATATATTATCGGTTGCATCAGATCAAAACAATACCTACATATTTTGTATTTCCACTGTGAAAATCAAAAAGTGTACAGGATACAAGTTATGAAGGTTAATAATAATAATATGTGTGGTTTTTAGGGTTCCGTACGGTAAAACGGGACCCTATTACTAAGGCTCCGCTGTCCGTCCGTCTGTCACCAGGCTGTATCTCATGAACCATGAAAATTAGAAAGTTAAAATTTTCACAGATTATGTATTTCTATTGCCGCTATAACAACAAATACTAAAAATCCTAGAATATATAATACAAGCAGTGTTGCCAACATGTTTGTAGCTGATGATGGCACGGAACCTTTCGTGCGGGAGTCCAACTCGCACTTGCACTGTTTTTTTTTTTATTCTATTTAATTGTTAATTTACGATGATTTTGATGTAATAATTCTGCACTTTTAGTTTTTTCCAAATGCAATAAGAAAAGCATGTCGTTGCGTCATGAAACACGATTATAAGAGCACAATCCGCGCAGGGATTGAGGTTATAGTTCACGTCGCGGCTACATACCGCGGTAGTAGTGACTACCTGCGCGTCGGCCTTTATATTTCATTCCCGTCGAGTTGACGACGACGATTGAAACGTAGGACCGAAACAATATCCAGTTGGGCAACAGTGCAACACTTGTCGTGATTGGGTCATGTACGTGAGTGTCGTGGTTTTTAAAAAGAAAATGTCTCCCGCCATCGTAATTATTACCCTTTTAGTGCCGGCTTTATTTTAATAACATAAGGTATTTATTATAAGATTGTTACGAACTTTCGTTTTTCTATTTTTTTTTTCATTATAATGCACTCGTTGTGTTGATTTTCGCTGACAATAATATCTGACGCAGACACTTAAGATCACCGCCACTGTCACAAACGGATTTAAGCCATGTATTCTGTCGGCCGAAGTGAGTACAAGGCATAGCGCATGATGTCATGATCACACGTCATGTATCTTTGTGTGTGTGGATTGATCAACAGAGCCATAGAGGCAAAGACATTTATTCCCAGAACAATATCGCGTTAACGGGACTACTGTGGTGCCTTGAAATTTTTTCCATATCCGATTTCGGATCCTGACCCGAACCGTAGTTGATTGTAATTTTTAGGATTTAAAAAATTATTTGTGGCTTTGTTTTTTTGTTTCAATCAATTCTGCTAACTTAAACATCTACGTTAAGAACTCGGATCCCACCAACTAATGAAAATCAGTGAAAAATTAAAATTTAACTAGATTTTTTTTTTTGCAGAGTGGCAGTTACTCTTGTCAGGCTAGTCGTTCTTTTTTTCATCAATTATTATTGAATAATATTCTTTAAGAATACATATATACTAATCACACCAAAAACACTCCGTTATAAGTCCGTGTAAAACAAAGCTAAGTTTGAAAAAAAAATCATTTAGTGACATTACATTAATTGGTGTGTTTTGGCGGAGTAACCGGCGCTAACCACTAATAAACTATTGACTGATATCGTTTTCACGAATATGGTTACTGTAACCAGTCAACTCATTTTGTAGACAAGTTTAGTGAATTTTGTAACTGGCAAATTTGACTTGGTAATTCGGATACTAAAAACGCTTATGATAAGAACGTGATAACAATTAAATAATAATTTATATAAATTTAGTAATTATTAATTAAACTTTATATTAAGTTATTTTACCTATACCTTTTATTAAACATTTTGACTAATTAGTAATAGGTTGATTTTATAAATTTGAAATTTGTATAATATGCTGATATTTTTATGATAAGTGTTATCAAATATTTCATTAAGCAAAATGTTCATATTGGTGTTTTGGCGTTCCAGTAAACGTTTTACCTGTATTCTATATCTATTAACTTATTTACCAAAAAGCTCCTCGGCCATAACACGTCTATTTAGTAATGATTAAAATATGTGATATAATTGGAAACTAAGCAAAATGCCGTTTTGTAATATTACAAATACCTATGACGACAAATAATGATGGTATAGAGTATAGACTATAGTTAAACACATAGGGCCGTTCTTACAATGTCCGGTTAAAGTTAACCGACACTTAACCGGCCGAATTCTGCCGGTAAAAAATCTGTTATCAGTCGGTTAGCGTTAACCGACACTTTACCGTACATTATAAGAACGGCCCTTAGAGTCAACATATTAATATTGTTTATAAATTATTGATTTATTTATGAAATGTATTATGGTTGTTATTTATTTGTACTTACTAACATATCCTACCAAGTTAACAATATGTTGGCTAAGTGACTTTACCGCTAATTTCATCTCGATAAAATTATATAGCTATACTTTAATAGTCTAATGCATTTATTGTTTTTAATAATATTACAATTTTTTATTTTAATTATCTATTAAATTATAATATTATTTTTATTTTATGTAAAATTCTCTTAATAATAATTGTCTGAATGTTCTAGTCATTGGTCAATCTGATGCACCTAGAGAAATGGGCGTTCTTCAACCTCATGCTCCTGCATTGCAACCACAACTTGTTGATATACCAGGTAAACGTTCATAATAATAATTAAAAATGTTTATTGTTTGTTTTTTATATCATAGTTTTTGTTGATATATGAACTGTTTGTCATTAATAATTTTTTGTTATTAATTAATAGTATTCAATCATCCATGCCGGCCAAATTTAGGACGAGAAGGCCGACCAATTAGGCTTCGTACTAATCATTTTCAAGTATCAATGCCACGTAGTTATATACAACATTATGTCATCTATATTAAACCAGAAAATTGTCCGCGAAGAGTCAATCGTGAAATTATTAAAATTATGGTTAATGCGTACAGTAAACTTTTTGGTAATCTTCGTCCTGCATTTGATGGTCGCCAAAACTTATATACAAGAGATCCATTGCCTATTGGAAGGAAACAAGTGGAATTAGAAGTAGGTTTTTTTCTTTTAAATTATATCATAATAACATTTAATTTTATTAATATACGTTTCAGGTTAAATTGCCCGGTCAATGTAAAGATGGAGTGTTCCATGTTTATATTAAATGGTTAGCTCAAATATCATTATTTGATTTGGAAGAAGCATTACAAGGCAGCAGAAGACCAATACCATATGATGCTGTTTTGGTTAATTCATCTTATTCTACTTACTTTTATTAATAATTTATGACTTATTGTTTATTATTTAGTTTGATTTCCAATATTTTTTATGTACCTAGGCCTTAGATGTTGTCATGCGACATCTTGCATCAATGACTTACACATCAGTTGGCAAGTCATTTTTTTCTCCACCTGAAAGTTATTATCATCCATTAGGTGGTGGTAGAGAAGTTTGGTATGGTTTTCACCAGTCAATGCAGCCATCTAAATGGAAAATGATGCTTAATTTGGATGGTAATTTATTAAAATAAAATTAGCTATCTTCATTAACATATTTATTTTTTTAGTGTCAGCATCAGCTTTTTACAAATCACAACTCGTGCCCGAATTCATGTGTGAAGTGTTGGATATTAAAGATATAAGTGAACAAAAAAAACCATTAACAGATTCACAAAGAGTTAAATTTACAAGAGAAATTAAAGGTCTTAAAATAGAGATTACACATTGGGGAGAAATGCGAAGGAAATATAAAGTTCGTAATGTTACAAGAAAACCAGCTCAAACGCAAACGTAAGCAATTAATCTCGAAACTTATGATTTATATTATCATACATTCTTTAAAACAACTTTTAGTTTTCCACTGCAAGAAAAAAACAATGTTGTAGAATGCACAGTAGCTAAATATTTCTTAGACAAACACAATATGAAACTACGTTATCCAAATTTACCATGTCTTCATGTTGGAGAGAAACATAATCATATATATCTTCCTTTGGAGGTTCGTATATTTGCATGATTAATATATTTTGAATACATTGTAAATTGTAATAGTTTTTAATTTCCTTTAACACATTGAGTGTCACGTAGATTTGGGCATCCGCGCGAAATTGGTCCCGCAATTACGTCGGCCGTTTGCGTGTTGACGTCGTCCTCCAGTGCAATGTGGCTGTTTTTTCACTACATACCTACTTATTATTATTATTATTTAGTATTTAAATGATTAATATCCAATAATAAAATGAACGTTTGTCAATCTGTCTGTCTGTCTGTCTGTCTGTGTGTCCTTTAGTTGTTATGGTTGCCATGGGTTTTGAAGCTATTATAATAATAATTATTGGTTGCCGGGAAACGAAGTGCACGGGATTTTTTTGGGAGGAAATAGATTAGACCTCTAGGCAGCAGATAGACTAATTTAAAAAGGGAGATGATCAACCCCGGGAGGAGCTCAAACAGGGATTTTGAGATGGAAATGTTTATTTACAAATGGTTGCCATAGGTTATGAATCTATTATTATTATTTTAAACATATTATTCATATAGAGCTGAAATTTTTAATGAGCAATGAATAATATATTATATACGAATTAAAACGAAATAATATTAGGATGTAGGTAAGTTCCGTGTATTAGTTTCGTTTTTATATAAGTAAAATAATATAATATATGAAAGTGATAATATAATATAATATAATATAATATATATGTTTAGATATAATAACTATAGCTATAAACATAAACAATCGTCGCGGTGTCGTCGTCGCCGTTGATTATTATTTCCTGGGAAAAATAACCATTACTTTGCTATAAATTTAACGAAAATAAAATCCGAATACACCGTTGTAAAATAGACATTTCACTGAATAACCACGAATATAAACACAAGCATTGCTCTGGTAACTGAGTAAATTATAAAGCCATAAAGACGCCTATACAATTTGTCGACTACGTGTCGACCGCGGACCCTGCTACAGTTGTGGACTACCTACGTATCGACCGTGGCAGTCAATGTGTTAACTTATAATATTCACCCACCTATCAAAATGTACTGATCTGCTTTACTATTTTATAACTTTATATAGTATTAAAGTGTTTAGAATGTACCTGCTATTGCTCTAAATATAAATTATCTAGGATCAACTATACAATTAGTTAAGAACATTATAAAATTCTACATACAATGATACAACTTAGTTGTTTTATATAAGGCTTGTTTAATTTTTTCTATATGCGTTTGATAAAATGATTATGATTTGATGTATTATAACAGGTAGGTACATATTATACAAATACAATCACTGTATATTATTATGTGTTGTGTTGTGTAACATAATTATACTGTAGATTTGCGTTTGTCAGTGGCAAATAGTAACCATAGTAAACTTATTTTATTAGGTCTGTAAAATAGTTAAGAGTCAACGGTGTGCTAGAAAATTAACTGACATGCAAACATCAACTATGATTAAGGAAACTGTAAGAAGTGCTCCTGCACGTGAACAAGATATTAATTCCTTAGTTCGTCAAGCTGATTTTAAGAATAATCCATATGTAAAAGAATTTGGTCTTACTGTATCAGACAGCATGATAGAATTACGTGGTCGTGTTTTACCACCACCAAAATTACAATATGGTGGACAAACTCTACCTAATCAAGTAAAAAAATATGTCCAGATTTTTTTTCACTGTAAACATTTATCAGTTTGATAAAATTCCATCCCCAAAAAAATATTAATTAAATGGTACCTATACTTGTTTAATTTTATAAATTATGTTAAAAAAATTATAGAAAATATTAAATGCCCAACAAACTAAACAACAAACATTACCAAGTCACGGAGTTTGGGACATGAGAGGCAAACAGTTCTTTATAGGTGTCAAAATTACAAATTGGGCAATAGCTTGTTTTGCATCACAGTTCTCTGTGCGCGATGATGCTATAAAGTAACTAAACAACTGAATCATTTAACAATGTGTTTTGTCTAGAAATCTCAAAAATTAATTATAATTTTGTTTGTTAATATGTACTGCATACTATTTATTTTATAGAAATTTTACAGAACAACTTCAACGGATAAGCAATGAAGCTGGCATGCCAATAGTTGATGCTCCATGTTATTGTGAGTGAAAAATACATAACTAATATAATTTTATTTGACATAAGTTTTTTTTTTTAACAGGTAAATATGTCACAGGGCTTGACCAAGTAGAACCTATGTTCAATTATTTAATAAAAAAATTTACTAAATTACAACTTATAATTGTTATTTTACCAGGGAAAACTCCAATATATGGTATTGTCATTTTTATTTTGTTAAGAATTTGTAACATTTTTAATTTATTGATTCA
The DNA here is from genome assembly GCF_005508785.2 of Acyrthosiphon pisum. Lineage (NCBI taxonomy): Eukaryota > Metazoa > Arthropoda > Insecta > Hemiptera > Aphididae > Acyrthosiphon > Acyrthosiphon pisum. The sequence goes on along the minus strand of NC_042493.1, from coordinate 5,014,541 downwards.
AATGTAAAAATAAAATATGTTTTATTATTTGTTATAATTAGCTGAAGTCAAAAGAGTTGGAGACACTGTTCTAGGAATGGCTACACAATGTGTTCAAGCAAAAAATGTTAATAAATTATCAATTCAAGCATTATCCAATTTATGTTTAAAGATCAATGTGAAATTGGGTGGTACCAATACCATTCTTGTACCAAGTGTCAGACCTAAAGTACATTAACATATAAAAATCCATTGGTTTCTTATTAATAGTTAATTTATATTATCTCTAGGTTTTCAATGAACCATTGATTATTTTGGGTGCAGATATAACTCACGCAACTTCAAATGATGATAAAATATCATCGATTGCAGCAATAGTAGGATCTATGGATGCACATCCCAGTCGTTATGCTGCTATGGTACGTATCCAACAACACAGACAAGAATTCATTCAAGAACTTAGTTCTATGGTCAGGTATGTCACACATCTGTACATTAAACTTTCTTTAATATAATTATATTGTTAACTACCACATTTAATTTTAGGGAACTCCTAATCATGTTTTACAAGAGTACTAGAGGTTATAAACCTCATAGAATTATATTATACCGCGATGGAGTATCCGAAGGACAGCTTTCTAATGTATGTATAGTTTTATATATATAATAGATTCTAGAGTTGCATTTTCTTTTTTTTTATCATTGAGTTGGCTTTACTATTATACTTTACTTGTATGTTTTAAAACTTTTAGCATGTTAAGTAATTAAGTATACTCAAGTACCTACTCAAAATATATGAAATATGTTTGTATTAAAGTATAAACGATATAATTCATACACCATATAGGTAAAAAAAAATAGGTATATTTCTACTTTACGGGACACCTTTTTTTTTTTTTTTAAACTTATATAGTCAAGTACGCTGAAAGCGATGGTGAAGTCAGAATATGGGGCTAGGACTTAGTTTCGAAGTTATGACACTTCAAAGTTAGTATACAATACGTTTAATAACTCATAAATGTCCCGTCGCCAAGCGGGCCATCATGGCCCAGTGCTGGTATGATGACTATGCATCGAAAAGTGAACCGAGGTCAAACCCGGGTAAACAGTTTTTTTGCACTATTCACGTTGTATCAATGGTACACAATAATATTAATAATAATATTATTTCATCTTAATCTAAGTTCACCCGAGGTGGTTTGCACAGCAAATAGGGGGATATTTTCGATTTTAATGTCCGAGCGAGCGAGTGGCCACGCTGGTAATAAACGTATACTTTAAAAATAATGTTTTTGAAAACCTAAGTTCACCCGAGGTAGATAAAAAAGGGTGTAAAATTTTACAATTGTTAAAATCTTCATTTTCAAAAAAAAAAAAAAAATACAAACGCGCACATATAATGAGCATCGAACGCCGACAGACGGGTCTATGGGCCAAAGATACTACCACTGCGCAACTGTTCTACATACCTACGTTAATTTAAGCATTATAGGTATTTAGGGGTTATCATATTATAAAGTTAAAACTTTGATTAGATATAACTTCGAAAATAACTTCGTGCGCCAAATTCTGATTTCACCAACATTTTTTTTGCCCAAAAAATAACTAAGTCCCCCCAAAAAAAATTCAAAAAAAGGGTGTCCCGTAAAGTAGAAAAGTTCCAAAAAAATATTTAGATGACGTTAAGCAAAATATTTGTCATCTATCTCTCTTAAACCCACTTGTAGGTGCAACATAGATAAAATACATTCACAAAAATGGCTTTTTTTTATGATTTTTGTGTAATCTTAAAATCAACTAACGCAAAAATTATGGAAGATAATATTTTTCAGGGTTTGACATAAATCAGTTTAATATTTTATTATTATTTGGCTTTGTATACGAGTTTCAAAATAAAATATAATATGTAAATTTAAATTAATTTTAAATTTTAGACTATATTATTTTGGACAAGTCAAGTCATACCCACAAAAAAAATTATTATTATCTATAGTTTTTTTTTTAATAAGTGAGTTAATATTTTAAGATTACTCAAATACATAAAACAAAATTGATTTTTAGTAAATGTGTCTTTTCTATGCTGCGCTTGGGATATAGAGAGAAAACAAACAGTGCCTTAACATAGAAGTTTCATAATCACATTTTTTAAAATATGATTTATTTTTCTACTACTATTTATTTTAAAATATGATTTATTTTTCTATTATTATTTATTTTTAAATATTACATAGCTTATTACTTATTTGTTGATGTGTTTTCTTATGTTAACTATTTTCCATTGACATAGGTCTTTAACTATGAACTTATGGCGATTCGAGAGGCATGTATAAAGTTAGAAGGTGGTTACAAACCAGGAATCACCTTTATTAGTGTTCAAAAACGGCATCACACCAGGTTTACTTTTTTTAGTATTTCATCTTATACTTTTAATAAATCATTTAATTTTCTTTTAGATTGTTCTGTACTGATAAAACGGAACAATGTGGAAAATCTGGAAATATTCCAGCTGGTACAACAGTTGATATTGGAATAACACATCCTACAGAATTTGATTTTTACTTATGTAGTCATCAAGGAATTCAGGTAATAATTCGTAGTTTTTTCTTGTACATATTGTGTTTTATAATAAAAAATAAATGTTAACAGGGAACTAGTCGGCCAAGTCATTATCATGTTCTATGGGATGACAACAATTTTAAGTCAGATGAATTGCAACGCTTAACATACCAATTGTGTTACACTTATGTCAGATGTACACGTTCTATATCTATACCTGCACCGGCCTATTATGCGCACTTAGTTGCACAAAGAGCTAAATATCACATGGTCGAAAAAGAACATGACAGGTACCATTATTGAATTTACTTATTTAATATTATCATTTTTAAGCGGTATAAAAAAATTACTCCCGGTAAATGGCGAGACGACGAAACTACTAGCGTATACAGCAGTACTGTGCATGTTTTGTTATAATCACGTGCCCGTGGTAATGTTTGTAGAGCACGAGATTAATTTTTGTTTTGAGATATTTTTGATCCGAAATTCTTTCGATCCAAATTGGGCTGAGATTGACGATGATATTGTTGTATAATATAATAGTTTTAGATTCTTATCAGAGTAATGAACATACCTATTAGTTTTACAATGGTAGGTATAATTTTTTTGTTTAAAATTATTTTTTTTATTTCTGCACCTATATACATTTTCACTAAATGTTTATATTAGCATTTTATAGACTTATGATTATGGTGTTTTATGATCTATTTATTGTCATTTTCACTTTTTATTAGTAGTCGATAAAACTTTTATATTTAAATAAAAATTATAATTATTTGCAGTGTTTTGTAGTAAAAATTCATACAATTTTTGTATTAATATCTAAAGCTTGAAAATGTCATACGAGGTACCTTGTAAGTTTTTTTATTGGAATTAGAAAAAATTGTTTAGCGTAAGCCACATGAATATCTATTTTTTTATGAGCGTTAGAAAATAAAGTACATTAAACTATTAAATAGTAAGACAACTTTTGTTTCTGACCCAATCGCAATATAAAAACTTAACGTTTAGCAGAACTAATTTTGTGTTGTTGGCTTTGATATTAAAGTAAATTGACCTATTATTAAACCTTAAAATATGAACATTATCTATGTTTGTATGTTGGCTATTTTTTTACAATATTTTAATTTTTATGTTAAGTTATGAGTAGGGCAGAGGACATGTAGCTCTAAAAAAGCTTACTTATGCACTTATGCACTTAAAAACCTCATAATATGCACTTAAAATTTTTTTTAGCCTAATTATTTAAAAGTATTAATAAAATAAATAGCAATTAAAACAAGTCAAAACTTTTTATAAATAAATCCTAATCGAATAAAAGCCCGCATGGTGCGCACACGACTTACCGTGGTAATGATGTCGTAGGTATAGTGTACGACGTTAGATTGTTATCTATCTATCTAATTAATTAAGAAAATTAATGTTATTGGCTTATCGGCAATCCTCTACAAGCACTCCTAGTAAAAATGTGTGCCCACGGACGGTCAAAAACCATAATATAAAATTAAAAATAAGTACATTTTTATCTAAACATTTTGACTGTATTGTTTGAAATAAAAATGTCAGTGTGGAAAAAATTTGATTTAAGTTAAATATGTCTCAAAAAATAAAAAATAGCGTATAAAAGTGTAAAATGTGCCCTAAAAACCAAAAAAAACCAAAAAAAACCCAAATATGCATTTATATGCACAATAAAATTTCAAAACTAGTTTTGAGGAAGCAGTGTTTGTTTCGCACTCTGCAATTTCTGTGACTAAGCAAAAAAAATATGCAAATGTTTTTTTACTACATTGCGACTTTCCTTGCTTGTTAAATTAATTATTTTTATTTAAATTATATTCCCGCTGCCAGATATTATTTTTATCACGTGACGTGACTTTTATATTCAAAAAGGTAGGGCGTTACAAATAAAATTACTTTTTTAAAAATTAATTAAAAAATCCATCCATAATGACTAATGAGTAGTATTGGTATACTATTCATTATTATATAAATTGTACGAGTATTAATTCCCGGGATCTTTAATAGGTAATATTGTTGATTATTATCTAAAACTTTTGGAATCGTAAATAAATTATATTGATTTTTAATTTTTCTCGAATATCTCAGCCCCTAGTTGTTGTCATATGATCTACATTCATGACTTATTTTAATAACGTGGAAAATAACACTATCTATATAAATTACTTTTAAAAAGTGAATTTTTACAATTGCGTAATTTAAATAAAATATAATTAAATTACTACAGTGTTACTGCCCTGATAGCATTTTGTAATGATAATATTATAATAACATTATAATATTATTATAATCACGAATAATATTATTAGGATGTTATAATAATATTTTTTCAATCATTTGCTATCTAGGTGTAAAAATAATTTCGTTACAGTAATTTGTAATTTGCGATACCTTTCTACCCAACACTGATAATAATTAGATACAATACCTTTAATAATATTATGTTTTATGAATAATTTTTATTGTTTTTCAGTAGTGAAGGATCACATATATCTGGCTGTAGTGAAGATCAAACGGTAGATGAATTGGCGCGAGCTATTACAGTACATCCCAATGCAAATAAAGTTATGTACTTTGCTTAAAATACCAAAATTGAAAAAAAAAAGTTACTGTGCAACACATACATTAATATTAAGCAAAAATTATAATGCGACAACTTTTATTGTGATTAATGATTAAAATTATATTTTATTTTTATAATAATGTATATTGGTATTATACCTGAAGTATATTATTTTCTCTTATTAAAATACAAAACTTTTTATTTTGGGATTCAATTGTACCAAACACTAATTTTGCAAATCATAATTATATAAAGTATATTTTGTTTTATAAATTATAAAATATATATTTTAACGTTTCCGTGTAAATTTCGTGTAAAAATTCCAATAATCAGAATATTTGAATAAATTCATTATTAAAAGAAAAATAGGGATGAGCATGCTTGGTGAATCACGTTGTATATTATTTTTGTAATAATACACAATATGATATTTATTATCATTTGGTGTGCAATCGGTGGATATAAAATATATTCAAACTTTGTAAAAATATTTGTTCAATTTTATAAACATTTTGGTCAAGTTTTGTGTAATATCAGTTCAAATGTATCTTAAATTATATGTTTGCTTTCCTGATTTTAATCTTATTTTTCTTATTTTTTTTAGATACAGACAATATTTGTATAGGATGTGGTTAATGTAGCTATAGTTACTAGTTTATAGTTACTACTGTACCTAACTGTTAGGCTATAATGCAATACTTACCTATTCACACGTAAAAATAATAGGATATATATTGTATTACCAATTGTAAAATAACTATACCTAAACTTAATACTATTTATTTTGTAGATCATTTTACGCCGGGGCGGCTTTATTATCAATCTCTATAATTAATTAAACTGGCTAATAACGACGCCCAACTTGTTCATTTTTTTGTAGAAAATATATTAGTAAATAATAATATGTTACTTACCTACATAAATGTATTACAATTTACAATAAACAAACAAATAATTTTTAATACAGATTAAGTACCTACCTTTGTGATGGAGTCTGCCAGAAATAAATGCATGCTCACCGTGAGTGCCAAACAATTTTGGGAATTGAACATATGTGTAATTTGCACAAAGCCTTTGGACTCTACGTCAAAATTGTTGAATTGCCTTCATGGCGTTTGTAATCGATGTATTGATTTAGGTTTGGATAAACCAGGTGAGGTGTTCTTAATGTTCTGATTATCTATATAGGTATATAACATGACATGACTCAACATGAGATTATATTCTTCATATTATATACAATATCAATGATAATTAATATAATGTAAAATTAGGCCAACAATATTAATATGTAATTATAAAGTTTTTAATTCATATAGCAATAATGTAAGCTAACGAAGCAGGATACAGAGTAAAAACCTATAATTAGAAAAGAAAAAAACATTTAATAAAATTTTACAAAAATATAATATTTTTGATTAAATAATAAAAATATTGTAAACTATTTGTGTTGTATTAACCTTTTAAGTTATGTACAATGTAGCAATAAGAAATATTATTAGTTAAAAAGTTAAGAAAACAATCATATTGTAACAAGTCAAATTCAAAATAAATCATACGATTATTGTATTCACTAAGCTAATTAAGAACATAAAAATTAGTCAAAACTATAGGTCAAGATTGTCATTTACGTAATTAACTAACAATTAGTATAATTTTAATCATAGTACGATTTAACCAATGACAATAACTAGGCTAAATTTAATTATGTATTATAAATTTGTAAAGAATATGTGGAGACAGAAAAAAAGTTTCAGGTATGATAATCGTGTGACAAGATAACTTCATTGGAGCTCAATGAAGTGCTTACATTAATATTAATTGTCTTATTTGTTTACCAATACGTCTGAATATCGGGCGTATTGATTGTAAGCTTTACTTTCCGATACCAATTAATTATGGCAGAGATTCTTAACAAAACCTATATTTCAGTCTTTTTTTTATTTTTTTTTTCCGAGTTAATCGAGGGTTGGAGGAGGAACCACGTTAGCATTACTTCTCCTTCTATATTACAGACTAGAGTCTATGTTGTATGTACGTGCCATATTTATCCTTCCAACCGGACTATGATTTCGGCCTATGCCTAAGCATATTTCCACCACGCGTATAGTGCAATAGATAGTTAAAGGTGTCGGTGCCGCGGCCGGTCATATTTTAATAAGGAGTAAAATTTAGGCAATTCAATTCACATGTTTAATCGGCCTCGCGTAGAACGCGCATGCGGTGTGTGAGTATGTAAATCGATACTAGTGTGAGCGAACTATAATAAATTACACGCGCAGATAAAGAAATTTACGCACACGCATGCATAAGTCAGTGATTGACTTCGATGACTATTATCGAAGCACTATTTTGATGAGAAAAAATGTCATTACATTTTATCTAATTGTTATAGTAATGAAAAAAGTTGAAACTAAATTATGTTATCTAATATATAAAAATCTCAATTTTTTGGTACAAAAACATGTCTTACAGAAAAAACTCTCACGCCCTATTAACGCACACGCATGCACAAGTCAGTGATTGACTTCGTTGACTATTATGGAAGCACTATTTTGATGAACAAAAATGCTTTTACAGGAAAAACTCTCACGCCTCGTTGATATGTTGGATTATGGTCATTTTTTTTT
>NC_042493.1:5002311-5006722 GCF_005508785.2 Acyrthosiphon pisum | reverse complement strand
TTTTAAATAAAAACAAAAATTAACGAAATCCTTACATGTCAACGTGACGTGAGAGTTTTTCCTGTAAAAGCATTTTTGTTCATCAAAATAGTGCTTCGATAATAGTCAACGAAGTCAATCACTGACTTGTGCATGCGTGTGCGTAAATAGGGCGTGAGAGTTTTTCCTGTAAGACATGTTTTTGTACCAAAAAATTGAGATTTTTATATATTAGATAACATAATTTATAGTTTCAACTTTTACATTACTATAACAATTAGTTAAAACTTAAAATGTAATGACTTTATTTATGACTTTATCTATTATCGAGATACGTATCACTACAATTTAGAACAATTTCAGAATAATACCAAACATCAGTATTATAATATTAATAATGTAACTATTAGTAATTTAAACTCATTCAAATATATAAAAATTATTATACCTACAGCAAGAATTTTATTATTATTAGTGATGACATAATATATTATTTGATTATAATATTAGACATAATACAAGTTTAGAAAATATTAAATATAATATTACTATTTAAACTGAATATTGAACAAAATGTTGACCCATTCACAGGCTACAAGTTAACATGTACTCTAATAAAAAGTGTGCAATAAAAAGTTTACAATGGTTATACATAAAAAATGTTCAATTTAATATATAAAAAAAATATTTTGAAATTATTATACAGCAAAAATTATGCATGCAAATATTTAATTTAGTGATAACACTGATAACATTATATATATATATATATATATTATTTAGATTATATTAGGCATTGTAGATACAAGTTTAGAAAATATTAAATATGATTACTTTTTAAACTTAATAGTGAACATACCTTCAATAATATGCATTTAGTGAGTATAATTTAACGAACAGTTGCATAAATGACTAATAGAAAATAGTTACATTATATTTTATAAAATACTGATGTTTGGTATTATTATGACATTGTTCTATGTTGGACCCATTTATATTAGCATTTAATGCAGGATTTGATTTAATGAAAATTCTTTTTTATTAATCGCGCTCCACATACTTGATATAGAAGTAGTAATATTATTTAATGCATTTATGCCGTGTACTTAAAGTTTAGAACTTTCCATGTGTTTAGTTTTTTTAATTCTGAGCGGAGTGAGGGATCTAGTGGTTTTACTATGGTGTTTTTTTTTTTTTATCTTGTATACAAAATTTCTACCAGAAGGAGTGCTTCGATTTCAACATATAGTACCTTATCTTTTAGAAAATTTGATCAAGGTGGTACTTTAAAGATGTCATTTTTCGATTTTCTCAATAGTTATTAATGTCAAATCACCGACAAATTACAAAAAACGGCTAAAATTGAGATTTTAATTTCTAACGCTTTGTTTATCATCATAGCAACGAATAAAAATGACGATTTTAGTTATTTTATTGTAATTTATTATATTAATTCAACTTATAGGATATAATAAAATACAATAACAATATAAAATATCTAGATCTAGGCGGGGTAGTCAGATTCTCCGGATTTGCGGGGGTTACAGAAGGAACTAAAACATACTACTTAATACAGCTAGTTCTATATAAAAGTAAAACACTTATTTATGTTTATAGATTACTTTTTGAATATGACGGTTAACTGTTATTTAATTTGCAAGTAAAATATTAAAAAAACAAACTTTTGGGAGAATGGTTTCAAAAACAAAATATTTTTTGTTACAAATAATAATTATTATTTGTTATATTAATTAATCGATACCTATAAGAGTGAAAGGTGTATTTTTATATGACTACAAAATTTAAAACATATTCAGAATACGTATGAGGTACCTATATATATAACCTATATGACTATAATATAATGAGAATACTTCAATGCAATTAATTGTATTCGAGTACAAAAAAAAAACATTGAATTATTTCTATTTGATTTACTTTATAACGGTGGTACATACAAGTTAGTTTATCGTAATGTTCTTTATTGTTTATGTAGGTCATTTCGTATGCGATTGTGGAGTGGTTACTGACATTTCAAACAGACTTATAAATTGTACATTATTTTGTGAACAGTTTGATGAAGTAATCACAAGTTTTATAATATAATTTTTATATACTCGCCTGTATTGTATACTCACTGTACGGGTGTAATTTAATGGAAAACAATGGTCAATATAGTTGAAAGGATACTTAAGTAGGCAACATTTTAGCACAGTTAATAACTATGTTCAATGATTAATTGATTTATTGAAATCACTTCAGTAGGTATCTACCTAGTGCCGAGGCCATACATAGGCCCTATACATCATTAAGTCACACACCACCACTCACAAATTTCGCCTGTATAAAATATTATCTAAATAATTATTTGATATTAATTCTTCATTCATATGAATTTAGAGTATATTAAGAAATAATCATATGGACAAAAAATATCAAAAAGAGAAATATGGTCAATACATAACGAAAGTCCCGTGTCCAAATTGTGATGATGTAAGTACAAATACCTCCTAATATATATCAATAAGGAATTATAATTTATAATATAGCTTCGTTTTTAATAAAATACAAATCAAACACAATTACGTTTGATGCAAACGTCTAAGCCAAAACATGTTTTAACGGTTTTTTTCTTTATATAAAAATGCATTAGCCATTAGGTAAGTAATTGTTTTAAGAACTAATTAAATTTCCAAAAATATTATAATAACAAATATTTACTATTATAATAGTATACTATATATAGGTAATCTAATTGAAAATGTGTTGAAAATATCTCACTTTGAATATATTTTTTGTAGAATAATGAATCTTAACTTAATTGTCACATACCTAATTCAGTTTTATAATTATTTACGTTACAGAAATACATTGAAGCATACTGTACTACATGCAATAAATTACATTGTGCACTGTGCCAATTAGTGGGACATAGATCTCACCATTGTAAGACAATAGGCAGAGTGATGGCAGAGATCCGTTTAAATATAATGAAAAAAAATTTTGATTTATGGTATGGTGAAAATGTTAACAATTTCAATTTATTTAATTTTTAAGAATAATATTATATCTATATTTTTCAAACAGTTAATCTCAAATTTTTCTGATCAAGTAAAATCATGCTTAGCGTCAAATATAAATACGCAGAACACGGAAGCGTGAAATAAAAAAAAATAGCATATTTCCTATAATATGTAATAATTGTTGAATTATGAATTATTCATTTTACTTGTATGATGTATATAATATTATTTTATAAATAATAATGAGAATATACCTAAGTATAAAACACAGTGTTATATTTTTATTACTATAGGTTTAAAAATTAAACCTATTAAATTCGCTATAGCCAATAATATAAATATATAATATACGAAGGTGGACATTAACTAGTTAAAATGTTAAACTTAAGTTAAAAAGTTAATTTTTTTTTTAACTTTTCAACTTAATAAGTTAGTTTATTTTTTAATCAACTTATGAACTTAACTAGTTTAATTTACAGTTGAAATAACTTAGCTTTTCTCAGTTGCTTTTAAAAAAAATCCATCAAGTTAAAAACATTTTGAATTTTTCGTTTATACGTAAATATAACTATGTTAGTATAAAATAAAAATAATCCAATACAAAAACACAAACATTTATAACATAATTTTGTGTATATTCATATATTTTATTATGTTGTAAATTATATATTATGCGAGTTGCAATTATAAATGTTTTTAAAAAATTAATCATGTTAAATTATAAATTGACAATTGTTATGTTTTAATGTAATATAACTAATATTATTAAATTGCTACATAATGTAAAAATATATATATTTGTTAAATTATTAATTTTAGAAATATATAGTATATAGTATAGAAGTATATAGTTTAAATTATTAAATAATAGTAAAGTAAAAGGGTATACAGTGTACATTATGATAAAAGTTCAGGAAAATTGTTTTTTATAATTTATAAATTAGAAAATAAAAAGACACATTCACTCTTTATGTTATTTACAGTGATTCACATACTAATTTAAAAATATATTAATTAACTTTTTTTAAACTGAGTTAAGTTAATATTTTTTTCTATATTAACTTTTAACTTATCGATCTTGTGTCCTCTTAACTTAACTTGAGTTAATTATTTTTATTAACTTGCCCACCTTTGATAATATATAATTAATCTAATTAATATTTTAGTCTAATATTGAAGGTGATATTGTTTGATGAATGTTATGTTAATGATGTAAACCTATTTGGTCCTCGCTCTAAATTAATTATTATACCAAAAAATCACCAAAATATCTCCTCGCAACCCCCCCTTGTAAATGCGCCGCTAAGTGACTGTTAAGAAAATAAGAATCCCTGTTTTATTTATTATTATAGTGTATAGTATTATATATTAATAATAATGTTATCTATATTAGGTAGGTAGGTGTAATA
>NC_042493.1:5000410-5001580 GCF_005508785.2 Acyrthosiphon pisum | reverse complement strand
GCGGAGACGGTATGTTTAGTCTAGGTATAAGACATAATATTATATTAGGTACCTATAATAAATCCCAAATTAATCATATCATAACATTTATTAGGTACTTATAACGCGTTATACATCAACAAAAAACCGTGGTACTATCATAGATATATAATAGTATACTTTAGAAGTTTCAAGTACCCACGAATAATATTATACAATCACAACAAAATAACTAAAATAGTTATCCTAGGTTTTTAATATGTAATTTCGTCCAAATTTGTACTTAAAATGACTATAAAAATAAACTGCGTAAATGTATTTTTTAGATTTTTTGGTAACAGAATTAATTACTTACGTGGAATCTTGTTTTAAATTTTCAATTCTTAGATACAAAAATTGAACATTTTATAAATTTTTAACTACAAAATAATTTTTCAAATTAAAATTTGATCTTTAAATGCTTATAAAAAAAAATTGTGCCTATGTATTTTTAATATTTTTCAACTGATATTGTAACAATATATCAGGAGCTTTGTATTAAATTTATACACTTTTTGGCCCAACAGATAAAACTTTATTGATATTTATAGAAAAAAAAAACTAAAAAAATTGAAAACTTACAATGTCCGTAAACAGCTCAAAAAGAGTCAAATTATTTTAAAAATTTTATCGTATATATAAAATGCTAATATAAACATTCAGTGAAATTTTCAAGTTTCTACAGTCACCCGTTTTTTAATTACAACAAAATAAGAAAATCGTTACGTAAGAAATCGAGTGAATATCAAATGTTGTAAAAATATGAATTTCAAACGCCCATAAAAATTTAATTTGAGTTTCTTATAGACATTTTTTTTTTGGTAAAGGTAGATTATCCTATAAGGAATCTTGAATTACATTTTAAAATCTTAGATTTAAAAAGAAAAATTTTTATGAATTTATAACTCGAAATAATTTGCAAATTTTCGTGATTTTTCCATATTTTGTCATTTTTGAACTTTAAATGCTTAAAAAAAAAAACTGTGACTAACGATTTTTAATATTTTTCATCTGCCTTTGAAACAATATACTAGGAGCCTTCTATTAAATTTTCAAGGCATTTTTTATCCAACAAATAAAATTTTTATTGATATTTTTAGAAAAAAAACTAAAAAAAAATGGAAAATAAAAAATGTCCGTAAAGAGCTCAAA
>NC_042493.1:4985636-5000178 GCF_005508785.2 Acyrthosiphon pisum | reverse complement strand
AATTTTGTGAAAATCGATTTTGCGTAAAAATTCCCGTTTTTCCTTAATTTTTCTTTTGTTTTTCCCGGCGCTTTTGAAAACCACTGGGAAATTTAAATTTTGACCTCCCCAATGCACCAACGATATTCACTTTCCCATCGAACGAGATACTGAAGTCGAAAATCGAAGCATTATTTCGACTACTTATCGTGTACACAGACACAAAAATAAAAAAAAAATAATAAAAAAACAAAAAAAAAGTGGCATTCGGGGACTGCCGCGATAAAGCTATTGCATATTAAATAAATAAAAAGTTGATATGATTTTAAATTTTTTTATTATTCTATTTATTCAGGAATTTGTATTATAGAAACTATAGTTTATGTTTTTATTGCTATAATATATTATATTTTATATATATTATTATAAATATATAAAATTAATAATATATTATTATATATTATATATTTATATATATAAATTTATTGTTATAGCAACCCATAACAAAACCATTATATTTATAAGCGCTTGATGTTCATAGTCGTTGTTATTTAAAAATAAATAACTGTTATCAAAATTAAATTATAATTTAGCTATGCGTTGCTATGGTCACCAGGTTGCTATAGTATGTATAAATAAACAAAGTGGTCACGCTTTTTCGTTACGAAAAATTTGTTTTCAGTCACTACACCAGACCTGCGATAAAAGCTATGCAATAGCTTAAAAATAAAAAAAAAAAATAAAAAAAAAAAAATAAAAAAAAAAACACACATCATTGTAAAATCAATACATTCATCGTTTCACTCAGAATCTAAAATTGAAGCAGATCATCATTCAAAGCAGAACATAATATTTTATGCTCACATAGTAATTAGTAATACATATTAGGTATGGTATTGTTAATAAAATAAAATAATATTAGGTATACTTTTTTAGTATTTTATTAATACGCTTATATAATGTATTTACTATACATAATAGTTATTTATATGTTTATATAATATAAGATAATAAAATTATATATAAATTATAAACGCTTACAATCGGACTGTGTTAGTGTTTTGTAGTACACTGTCCTACGTACATACCTACTACATATTATTATGTTTGTGTGGTTTGATTGTACAAAGAGATGTAAGCTTGAAAATTTTCAATTAAAACTTTCTTTGAAAAGTTGTTTTTTTTGTACTTTTCTTAAATTAATTAATTTTTAAGTTTGAATATATTCAAATACTTTATAAAATTACCATTTCATTTTTATTTAAATTGTAACAAGTATAAAGTCAGAGTCAAACAAAACACTTATAATAAAAAAATATAATTTGGGTAAAATTGAGGAAGTGACTCAAAAAATAAATTACCTTTGTTAAAAATTGAAAAATCAATAATTGTAATAAAACGATTATACACTCATAATATTTATACTGAAGTAAAAATACAACATTTTTAATAAAAGATAAAAATACACATTTATTACCCAGTTAAATATTATATATTGATATATGTATATATTATATACATATATTTAATGATTTGTATTTTGAATTTACTATATTATGTTCAAAAGAATAATACCAACATTATATTAAAATGGGTAAATGGTAATAAAAGTACATATTTAAAATATAATCATGAAAATTAAATATATTACAATTATATAATATCAAAAGATTTATTTGATAAGAAATTAATATGATAAATTATAAAATTTTCAAAATTTTCACCAAAAAAAATGTTTATGAAAATTTACATCACTAGTTGTAGATGAAATAATAAGTGCTCACGACGTGATAAATAAAGGGTTATACAACTTATACGGGACTTTTGAATATACTTAATATGATTTATGTTCTTACCATTAGTATTTTCGTTCCGTTTTATGTTTATTATACTTCTATTATGGAATCAACTAGGGTATTTATTTTATATGAATAATATTATTTAGGACTCTTTTGTATTTATTATATTGTGTTGCTTTGACAGTTATTGTGGTTCAATAGGTATTATTAATGTTCGCATTATATATTTAATATTATATCATATGACAAATTCTCAATACCTACTACAACGGTTCTCAAACAGTGATATAGGTACGCAGAAGGCGGATGCCTCGTTACTGTAGGTATATAGTACGGAAAATAACAAAATAATTATTTTTACTCATGTTTGTAACGAATCTAATAATATTTTATGTTTTGTGTAAATGGGTGCTAAATAAAGAAGAAATAAATACCGTTAATGTGTTAAATGTACCTAAACTATTATTTTATACATTATTATTGACGATTCATAAATAGCTACAAAAAAATCATCACAATAGCAAATATCAAATTGTAATATCCTACCGTATACTTAGTGGCTATAACCTATCAATTGGTGTACCTACGAAGGGGAACGCGGAAAATGTACTACAGAATTCATCACTATACTTGAGTATAGGGATCGGTGTCACTGACCACCATCAACACGATAAAAAAAAAATTAAATAAATAAATGTATAAGTAAATAAAAATATAATGAACTATAGTAATAATAATACAGATATAAAATATAGATATTATATATTATAGGTTAGATAAAATAGTAAATATATTGACGATGTTCTAATCTAGTCAGATTAAGTAAACATTATATTATATGATTAGGTATTTATTATGTTTCCAGAAAATAACAAGAATAGTAACAATTGGAGGAAAAAATTATATATATATTTATAAACTTATACTATTTATATACTTATAAAGAAAGAGAACCAATAGGTAATTACATTCTAGAACGGATATACTAACGTTACTATTATTGACAATTTATGATTAAGGGGATATTAAAATGCTTTAACATAACTGTATATAGAGATAATAATAATAGATATAATTTAAAATTAGTTGACATGGAAAATATGATAATATTGTGTATCGGATTATGTAGAAACAATTAATAGAAACGACAGAATGATAAATATATTATAGAGACGCATGGATTAGTGTGTAACGCAGAGTTAATGTATTTTTCATTTTTGAAAAAAAACTGTTTTTTTCTGTTTAAAACATCGTTTTAAATTCATGTTTTAAACTTGTATAAAACATTGGGTTATAAACATAACAGCCCTGGTGTAACGTAAATCACCATATTATATAAACGCATTGTCATGATCCAGTGGCCGATGTAATACCTATATTATCAAAATGCATTTTTATTATTTTAGGTATCTAGCTATATTGTTTTCAAAATTGGGCCAATTAAACTTTATAGATTATGTAAAATATATTGAAAAAAAAAACAGAAAATATATAAATCAGAATATAATTAAACATGTCCTGCATACCTAATATGAATACAGAATAATAATTGTTATGTTTATAAAGAGAAATTTTAGAATGTTATAACTTAGGGCCAGTTGCACCGTCTACGGTTAAACTTCGATTAAGCTTAATCAGCTGATAACAGACATTTAACCGGGCAAATTCGGCCGATTAAACTTTAATCAGAGACGATGCAACTGGCCCTTATTATAGTACAGTAAAACTTCCGTTTACAGTCACCTCTATGTAACAGTAAATTTGTTTGGTCCTGTCGAGTGTTATCCTAGTGTTGTCCTACCTCTGTAGGACGGGCACCTCTAAATAGCGGTCATTATTTACAGTCCCTTCGGTGACCGTTATATGGAAGTTCTACTGTATATTGTGTACGATTGCATACGAACGCTACACGGTCGAATATGCACGAACAATTTTCGTGGGTAAGATATGCCGTACAAAGTAGACCCCCTACGACGAATCGGTAGTTTACGTTACACGTAATATGCTGTTCAAGAATTTACAACATAATGAACGTAGACGAACAAAGATAACGAACTCCTCTTGTACGAGTAATAAGTAATAACGCATACGTTTGGTTGTTTTTTTTCGAGAATAGGGGCCTGCAGGATATGCACACGCCTGCTAGAATAATTTGTTACGTAGGTCCACGAGACCCAAACTGCTGACGCAGTTAAAATAAAATTGTACAAATGTATAACCAAAAAAACGAAACGGCAACGTTGTTAGCATACGGCGGCGGCCGTGTTATCGTAATATCATCACGGACAAGTATAACAGCCATAGACTTATAAATTATAATATATAGACCGCGCATTACGCTCGTTTTGTGTGTAACATATGTGCGAGAGAAACCACTGAACTGTTATTGTTTAGTGAGAGAGACAGACTCTGACATTACAATTTCAAGGAGTTAATAGACAATTTGTACATTACTCCTTGAGATTATAAATATATAAAATTATTATAAAATTGCTTAAAATCTCCTAGAAAAAGTAATGTCAGAGTCTGTCTCTCTCGTACATATGTTGGCTTACCTAAATATATTTCACTAATGCGCGGTCTATATATTATAAGTCTATGAGTACAACCGCCGGCCGCAGCGGCGCAGCGCCTATAATGCTGTTCCGTTATAGCAGAACAGTCGTTGCGGCTCGACGCTGCGGCCAGCCATCACGACTATAGCCGCGGCTTGGAAACAATACCTTTCACCGCGCTGTCCAACGGCGGTGTCGGCGGCGTCGGTGTCGGCGGCGTCGGTGTCCTCCACACACGCCCATTCGAACCAGAACGCATGACGCATATTTTATTCGTCCATAATCTATGCGTAAGCTCCGCGTCGAGTATACCAATGCAAAAAATGCGGTTTCAATTTCAGGCGGCGCACGGTAATACTGCTTGTGCGTCGTGCGTGACAACGTAACTGCTACGTACTATAATGCCACGCCCCGGAATTTGATGATCACGCAAAATGTTATTTTTTTCCCGCTTTCACGCTACACGCTTACACTCGCGCATGTGTGGTCTCAGTCTTACAAAATATGTAGGTCATACAAAATGGCAAACACTGTTTTGCCAGAGACAACTTTAGTCTCTCACTATTTTTAGTACAATTTCGAAAATTCCACTACGCATAGGGAAGAACATACATCGTTTTTATTTTTTTTATAACACTAACCAATAATTTTTTAATTCTGAGCGGAGCGACGAATGTATTGATTTTACAATGTCAGTGTTTTTTTGTGTTTGTCATAACCTTTTAGGACAGTAAAAACTCGTAGATTTACTTCAACAGTATCTTTTCTGATAGGGAAGTGAATCTAGTTGATACTTTGGTACTAGAAATTCCTGATAGTTTTCGAAAGCCCAGGGAAAAAGAAAAACGTAAATTTACGCCTTAACTTTTTGAACAAGGTAGTTACATAATATAGTAATGAAATTTTCAGCAGTTTTCAAAAACACCGGAAAAACAAGAAAATAATTAAGAAAAACGGGAATTTTTAGGCAAAATCGGTTTTTGAAAAAATCGATTTTGGTTTTTGGTATAAGTGTATAATATAACTCTAAAATAAATGACTGTAGATACATGAAATTATGTATTTCATATAATTATTCACTGATTGTTTATTTTAGGATTTTCTATAGGTACACGAGAAAATTTCAAAAAATGTTGATTTATTTTGTTTTTAACTGTTTAAGGACTTAAACAGTTTCCATTTTTTTTAGTTTTTTTTCTATGAATGTCAAAAAATTTTATTTGTTGGGTAAAAAAACTTGAAAATTTAATACAATGCTCCTATTATATATTTACAATGAAATCCATAGCAAAGCGTTTGAAGTTCAAAATGTACAACATTGGACATTCACTAGTGTAGCGATTTTTTTATTTTGTTGTAATTCAAAAACGAATAACCGACAACCATAGACATCATATGTTTATTTTATCAATTGCTATACTTCATAACATTTTCAAAATATTTTAACCTGTTTTGAGCTGTTTACGGACAATTTCAAATTTCAATTTGTTTGGTTTTTTTTCTATAAATATCAATAAAATGTTGTTTATTGGGCCAAAAAGCATAAAAATTGAATGCAAGGCCCCTGATATATTGCTTGAAAGCACTTGAAAAATATTAAAAATACATACGGATAATTTTTGTTATAAGCATATAAAGTTCAATTTTGACAACATTTATCAAATTTAAAATTATTTAAAAATGATTTTGTAGTTAAACATTTATAAAATTGAAAAAATAAATAAAACATTTATAAAATATTTAACTTTTATAACTAAGGGTTGAAAACTTACCAAAAGGTTCAACGCAAGTAGGTTATTCTGTACCCAAATAATATAAAAAATGCTTATAGTTATTTTATTAAATGTAAGTATTACATTTTAAATTTAAATTAAAATGTATTTTTTATTATATTAAATAATCAAGAATAACTTATTTTGTTGTAATTTTATAATACTTACTGGCTACCGTATGTATAATAAGTTATACCAATATAAATATAATTTAAAATATCCACACTGACAACCCGTCACCGCTCAGAATCGTTTTTCGTATACATACAATAATATTATATCATTGAATTATAATTTAATACCATCCACTATACATTTATACAGTGACTTACCTACTTGTAACCTACTGTACAGCAGAGTGATATCCACTTACCCACTGTTTTAATAATTTAATTTAAAACATACAAAAATCCTAATAACAGATAATGTTCTTCTCTATGCATTCTGAAATGTTGGTAGTTCTACTATAAATACAGAGTGAGTATAGATCTACAAATAACGTGTAGATAACCGTGATATAGGTATACCTCCTATACGTAGTTGTCCCGCACAAAACAGTTTTTGGTATGTTGTTATTAATTTCTCATATCTAAGGCGGCTGCAGGCGGAGACAACACATGTGGATGTAGCGTCCTCTTGAAACGACAAGGCCATAATCATAACAATTTATAATTTTGACAATACTGCATTGAAAATAGGCAACAGATGATTGTCTTTATATTTTAAGATCCAATAAGACATAGTCCTTACTACTACAAATTGTAAAGAAGAACATTATTCTTAAAAAGAATATACTTTGAAATTTCAATAACCATACAACAAACATAAATCACAGATTACATATTTGAGTAAGTAGGTATTTAACATACGAAACCAAGTTTAAGCAAATAAACCACAACACTATTAAAACAATTTTTTATAATGCTTAGACAACATTACTAGAATAACAAATTAAAAAAAGTAAAAAACACAATGACCAGTAGATAGCTGAGTAATAAAAAATTAAATACGCAACGCGCATAATAAATTATCGTTAGGTAGTTGTGCACCAGATAAAAAAATGTAAGGCGATATTAAGTTTAATAACAGTGAAAAATACAATTCAATTTTTTATAGCACTAGTGTAAAAAGTGGACATGTATGTTGAATAACAAAAAAAAAAGAAGGTGGGCCATGGCAGTGCAATTTATAATAAGTAATAACAATGTAAATATAATATAAAATAACCACACTGACAAAATGTCACCGCTCAGAATCGTTTTTCGTATACAATTAAATTATATCATTGAATTCAAATTAAATACTGTCCATTATACAGTGGTCAGTGACCCACTATTGACACCTACTGTACAGCAGAGTGACATCCACTAATCCACCTTTTTTTTTCTTTTATTAATTTTTAAAGGCATCAACTACAAGGTTATTAGCCTGCGTTACATTTTTTTTTACATTGGAAAATATAGAATGAGTTTTCATTACATACCACTACATTAAATTACATAAGTTACTCAATTGCTATTTTTTTTTTTGTGTCTGCTATCACTGTTTGGGATCAGTAAAACTGCTTTGATTTTCAACTTCAGTATCTTGTTCGATGGGAAAGTGAATCTTGTTGGCGCATTGGGGAGATGAAAATTCCTAGTAGTTATCAAAAGCGCCGGGAAAACAAACAAAATATTAAGAAATACGGGAATTTTTACGCAAAATCAGTTTCCCAAAAAAAATTTGGTTTTAATGTTGTCGTATACGTTGATCAAAGATGTACACAAATAAACGAACCTTTTAATTAAAATAAGCACTTTTATTAAAACGTTGACGTCCAGTGGTGATCGAGTATCACGATCATCACTCACTGACCCCTTTTCTGCCTTAACATGTTCCTTATATCTTGAACTTAAAATCAAATAACTATCGAATAATATCGACTGTCCTATGGTTAAATTATACTTAATTGTTATCATATTAGTATATTACATTATTGTTGTCTTAACCTAGTTACATATAATATGTTTAATGTTTATAGAATTTTAATTGTTGTGGTATTCTAATGTTTTATTCTAGAGTTCACTGGTTCATTTTATTAGCATTTTCTATACACGATAAAATATTCAACTAATATTGATTTGTTTTGAACTGTTTGAAGACATTTTCAGTTTAAAATTTAGATTTTTTTTTACGAATGCCAATAACATTTTATTTGTTGGGTAAAAAAGCTTGAAAATTTAATACAAGGCTATTAATATATTATTACATCGACAGTTGAAAAATATTAAAAATCTTTTGTCACAATTTTTTTTTAAGCATTTAAAGTTTAAATCTTGACAAAATACGAAAAATCACAAAAATGAACAAATTATTTTGTGTATGAAATTCATAACTTTTTCTTTTCAAATCTAAGATTTTTAAATTAACACAAGATTAATCATATGTTTGTCTATCTTTATCAAAAAAAAATGTCTAGAAGAAAGTAAAATTAAATTTTTATGAGCTTTTGAAGTTCATATTTTTACAACATAGAATATTCACTCGTGAAAACCTATGTAGTGATTTTCTTATTTTATTGTAATTCAAAAACGAATAATTGTAGACACTCAAAATTTATATCATATGTTTATATTATCGATTCCTGTACTTGATAAAATGTTCAAAATATTTCGACTAATTTTTTAATTACGGGCATTTTACATTTTTTTAGTTTTTATTTCTATAAATGTCAATAAAAATGTATTCGTTTGGACAAAACGCTTGAGAATTTAATACAAGGCTTCTAATATTATATTGTTTCAACAGCAGTTTAAAAATATCAAATATATATGGGTACAATTTTTTTTATAGGCATATTAATTATAGTATTGACAATATATACGCATGTATGCATTTTTTGTGTTGTATATTATACACATCATCAACATGGGACTTATATCCGCACCGTTTTTCTATCTGTGTGTACTGTATGTTATAATATTATATATTATATTACATGTGTGTGTTCAGAGAAAAACAATATAACTATTCACATGGTTTCGAGTTTAAAATATTTTCGATTAGGACGGCTTACGCAGCGCGTTAACTGGCATTGTGAGTTGTGACCGCTGCCAGCCTACGCTCGATCATTGTCCCAGGACCTAAAATACATCTGATTTCAAAGGACACACCACACACTTATTAATTTAACTGTTACTTTTGGGCTTTGACAGTTTTCTATAGAAAAAAAAACCTGTCGGGATTGTAACACACAAAATCCATCCTTACCACTTTTATATATCACTTACCCTGTAAATGAATTAGTGAGGTAATTTTTATAATTATTTTAAATCACTAAAAGCAGTAAAAGACTATGTGTGTAGTAAATTGAAATATATTTAAATATTTTGGTATGTTATCATCATCAATTAGAATAATTTATATATATTAATTTTATGTAGCAAAATAGTTTATAAGAATATTCGAGGTTTTTAAAAACAATTTTAATTATGTTTAGAAAATTATATTGGGTTTGTTAAATAAACTGTTATAAATATAATAATATATGTACATTATCATGCATGTAGATCCTTTTAGTTACATTTATTAAATACGACAAAATAACTATCTAATTCTTTAAAATACGATTTATGATTACAATAATCAGTTTAATAAGTTTAATTTTTTTAATATTTTAACATATTTTAAACTTAAAACAAACAATCATAAATATTTATAATATTCTATAGAACATATACCTGGTTATATAATATTATAAGAATATTCAATAAATTACACGATGCACTTTCCAGTTAACTTTTCAGTAGGTATTACAGTAAGCAATATTGTATTTCAATAGATATAGCATAGAATAATTTAAATATTTTATACTAAGGCAGGTACCTAATTACTTTGAACTGACCCATTATCAATTATTATTCTTTTTATAACAAACTTGTCCATATTTTAGAAATAAAATAAGTAGGTAATTAACTTAAGTTAACATAATAGGTAACTAGTAAATTAAAATATTAAATGATTAATGTTCGTTATTTCTACAAAACTAAAAACACGTTATAAAACTTGGGACACATCTTTGTCATTCAGGGGACACACTTTGATTTTCAGGGGACACATTATTTTAGCCCCTGCATTGTCCCTCTGTCGTTCTCACAGAGTCCGTATTTCTCTCACCTATACTTCTTATATACACTTTAGTACATGCTTTTGACGTAGCTTGAGTACGTCCCAAGAAAAAAGTCATCGTTTTGACGTAGCCCGAGTACTTCTCGGTTTCCCAGGTTGCTTCCAAAAATGTATATTATGTATCGTCTGATATTGATGTAAATGACACATTTGTATTAAGACCGAATCTTAGAAACATAGTTTCCATTCAGTTGTACCATTATTTTATAACATGTTATCAATGATCAAACGATGTACTGTCAACGATATATTTTATGAAAATAATGACGTGTAAGCGACAAAATTTGATATATATATAGGTGCTTTTATTATTAATTGAGTGAGTGGTAAGGGACCCAATAATTATTTTGATAAAATATTTTGAGTTAAAAATATATAAAAATGTTCTTTTTAAATCTAAGATTTGAAAAATGAATACAAGATTCATAATAAGTTCGTTTACCTTAAACATAAAACAGTTTCTACCTTAAAGTAAAATTATAGGTAAACTTTTATGTATGTTCAAAGTTCAAATTTTTACAACATTAGATATTTGGGTATATGACGTAAGCGCCAAAGGTGCAAAATTGACCTATCATTTGCGCCAAAATTTGTAGGACATAAGCGTCAATCTAATATTTTTTACCTGTTATACCCAATATATGACATGAACGCCAAAGGTGCAAAATTACACATCATTTGCGCCAAAATAAATATTTTATATAAGTAGTTTTTTTTCAAAATTGATATATCTTATAAAAATTATATTATTTTATATAAATAGTTATTTGAAAATTGCTGTCTTATAAAAATTATATTATATTATAAAATAATATAATTCAGTTATTATTCAATTATTAACACTAAAATCATTATTATTCAATATACAGTACACCAAGTTTTTATTTGTTCAAACTACAAACTGAGCCGAAACATTGGCTATTTATAATCTATTTATATCCATAAATTATTATTCAAATTTTGTAAATTATTATTCACTTAGAAATTCGTAAAAATTTTTATTTTTATATATAACATAAAAAATGTTAATAGAAGGTTCCCAACAAGTTCTACTACCTCTATAAAAAAGAAAAAGTTCACCGAGATGCTACACAATTTATAGCCGTGAGATATTTTCGATTTATATTAATTTTTTTAACTATTAAATTTGATTATTTATACAATTGGTATACTTGGTTAACACAACGTCTCCGCTCAGAATCGGTTTTCGTATACGGTATACAATGATTTATCATTGAATTAAAATATATCACATCCATATTACAACGATATGTTGGACACTATTGAACTGCAAAGTGGTACTTACTTGTCCTACTTTTTTAAAATTATATTTTATAATACTATAAAAGACGAAAAATAGTAATAAACGAGAGTGTATAATATTGTGTACATAGAAATTATGAATTGTTGGCTATGCGTAATTTTTGTATATAGCTGATACAGTATTACCATCCACTATAATAGTATTATAATAATATATAACCAATGGCAACCCTAAAAAAATATTTATTTTTTGTGAGCCAAAAATTATATTAATGTTTGAGATACTCTACATATACGCTATAAACACCCTCAAAGTCTCATGGAATATATTATTTAATCATTTAGATAATACTTTTATTGAAAACGATCTAGTCGTCCAAATGTTACGTGACCACTAAATACTAACATCCAAAGGTGAGCAAGTTAATGAAAATAATTAACTCAAGTTAAGTTAAGTTAAGAGGACACAAGATCGATAAGTTAAAAGTTAATAGTTAACAAATTATAAATTTAACTCGATAAGTTAAAAGTTAATATAGAAAAAAATATTGACTTAACTCAGTTTAAAAAAAGTTAATTTTTTTTTTTCGATTAGTATGTAAATCACATAAAGAGTGAATGTGTCCTTTTAGTTTTTAAATTTATAAATTATAAAAAACAATTTTATTGAACTTTTATCATAATGTACACTGTATACGCTTTTACTTTTACTTAACTATTATTTACTAATTTAAAAATTAATAATTTAACAAATATATTTTTTTACATCATATAGCAATTGAATAATATAAGTTATATAACATTAAAACATAACAATTGTCAATTTATAATTTAAAATGATTAATTTTTTAATAACATTTATAATTGCAATTCGCATAATATATAAATATATAATTTACAACTTAATAAAATATATGAATATAGGTACACAAAATTATGTTATCAAGAAAAAGAACAAAAATGTTTGTATTGGATTATTTTTATTTTATACTGACGTAGTAATATTTACGTATAAACGAAAAATTCAAAATGTTTTTAACTTGATGGATTTTTTTTAAAAGCAACTGAGAAAAGCTAAGTTATTTCAACTGTAAATTAAACTAGTTAAGTTCATAAGTTGATTAGAAAATAAACTAACTAATTAAGTTGAAAAGTTAAAAAAAATTAACTTTTTAACTTAACTTTAACTTTTTAACTAGTTAATGCCCACCTTTGCTAACATCAGTAAATGTATACACTGAAGAATTATATATATATAAATATTTGAATATCGTTATCTTAAGATTATTTTACTGTACTCTGCGTCGAGGGTGAAGACCTCCATACACGGTACACGGTACACGATTCATATATAGTTTATTCAAATAAAATATTATTTTATAATTTATGACTTAAGACTAACAATTACAATAAACATTTACTCTTAATACATTTAAAATAATTTATTAAAAATCTGCTAAAAATAATTGATTTGAATCGAAGTTGAAATTTTAATTCCGTTTATCTTTTATTTGATATATTATATAAATTATAAATTGAATTTAAGGAAAAGAAAAGACTTGAGGTATTATTATATGTGTCACTTCTTTTTCAGTTGTAAGAAAATTATTGTTGAAACCTAAACATAAAAAAAAATTATGTGTGTCATACTATCACGAGTACACGTGGGGGAAGTGAAACTTATCAGACAGTTTTATAACAAAATAAAAGGGAAATTTCAGCTTTTAGAAAAACCACAGAAAATAAAAACATTAATAGTCTACACATATCTAACAACATTTTCAAAATACTTTGATTCTTTTTGAGCTATATTTATAGGCATGAGAAATTATATTTTGTTATTAGATTCTGAGCGGAGCGAGGAAAATAGTGGTTTTACAATGGGGTTTAATTATTTTTTATTTTTTTTCTTATATCCTGTATACAAAATTTCTACTAGAAGGAGTGCTTTGATTTCAAAATATAGTACCTTATCTTTTATTAAATTGGATCAAAATGGTACTTTAAAGGGGTAATTTTTAAATTTTTTCAATAGTTATTTAATGCCACGGGAAAAACCATCGAAAAATAAGAAAAACCGGTAAAAATGGGATTTTAATTCCAACGCTTTGTTTATCACCATAGTAACGAATAAAAAATTGTAATATTACAATATTAATTCAACTTGCATGGTATAATAAATAATAACAATATAAAATATCCAGACTGACAAACCGTTTCCGCTAAGAATCGTTTTTCTTATACAATGATGTTATATCATTGAATTCAAGCTTAATACAATCCATTATACAATGGTCAATGACCTACCTGTAACCTACTGTACAGCAGAGCGACATCCACTTACCTGCTTTTTTTTAGTTTTTTTCTAGACTTTTGTCTATTTTCGATTAATAATCATTTTTTGCTATGTAAAACTTCAATAAAATGTTTTTAGTAAGTTTTTATCGTAACTATACAATATACATCATTTTACAACGGATTAGTGATTACAAAGAATTTTGATCTGCTAAACATTTTTAAAAAAAAGTAGATGTCAAGCATGAATCTAGAACATCTTACGCTCCGCTGTATAGTGTAAGTGTCAAGTGGACCTTGTCGTTGTGTAGGTCATTGTAATGGAAGTGTTATTAAGTGTTAAGTATTAGACACAATAAATAACATTGAAATAGATGGTAAA
This sequence comes from Acyrthosiphon pisum, assembly GCF_005508785.2. Classification (NCBI taxonomy): domain Eukaryota; kingdom Metazoa; phylum Arthropoda; class Insecta; order Hemiptera; family Aphididae; genus Acyrthosiphon; species Acyrthosiphon pisum. The sequence goes on along the minus strand of NC_042493.1, from coordinate 4,985,963 downwards.
AACATCCAAGTCTCATGATATTTAATGTTGTCTTTTTTTATTGAAAACGAATCATTATTATTAGTTTTTGAGTTTAATTTTTACAAAGATACAGGCTATACCAATATTTATTTATATATATATATATATAAATATATATATATATATATATATAAATAATATTATGTAATTAACAAGGCTGGGCAAGTTAACTATTTTTTTTTACTCGTTAAGTTAAGTTAATTTGGAAAAATGTATGTTAAGTTTAAAGTTAAAAGTTACTTTCCTTTTTTATTTAACTTGTTAAAGTTACAAGTTAGTTGGAAAAAATAAGTAACTTAACTTAGT
>NC_042493.1:4979661-4984753 GCF_005508785.2 Acyrthosiphon pisum | reverse complement strand
TGAGAAAGGATTTCGTACAGCAAGCGGATTAGTGATTACAAAGAATTTTGATCTGCTAAACATTTAAAAAAAAAAGAGACGTCAAGCATGCATCTAGAACATCTTACGCTCCGCTGTATAGTGTAAATGTCGAGTGGACCTTGTCGTTGTGTAGGTCATTGTAATGGAAGTGTTATTAAGTGTTAAGTATTAGTCACAATAAATAACATTGGTATGTGGTAATTATTAAAACTTAAATTATTTACTATTTTCAGCAGTTTGAGTATTTGTACCACCTTCTTCTAGAAATAGAATCGAACATTTTAAATTATGATAAAATTTTCAGGACAATTTTTATTACATATCTACACATAAATATTATAATATACATATTATAAATCATGAATATTATAATACACAATTTGTATGATCACTATATACCAGTGGTCAGGACGCTGCCGTTTTTTTTGTTGCACGCTAACGCTACCGCTACTCTCCCAAAAAAGTAGCTCGCTATCCCTAAAGCTATTTTTTTTTAAATGTAGCACACTACATTTTCGATACATTTTTAAAAATTTTTTTTGATTTATTTAGATATTCACTTGAGTACTTGGTCATTCTTTGTTAATGCCTACCACTATTTTCTTGTAATTTCGGAAGGCAGGGTTATTCAATGTATCTCATGTATTTCTGTAACAAAACTCAAAACAGATAAAAGTTTTATTGAAAATTGCCAATTAGTAGTTTGTACTTATTAGACATTCGGTCACCGTGAGAAAGGATTTCGTACAGCAAGCGGATTAGTGATTACAAAGAATTTTGATCTGCTAAACATTTTTAAAAAAAAAGAGACGTCAAGCATGAATCTAGAACATCTTACGCTCCGCTGTATAGTGTAAATGTCGAGTGGACCTTGTCGTTGTGTAGGTCATTGTAATGGAAGTGTTTAATCTAAATTTAGTCATACATAGAATCAAAATTACTGTTTTTTTTACGTATACAATTTAATACTTAAAAGAAACACAGAAAATGCCGAATGCAGAAAATAAAAATATTGATAATGAAATACTAATATATTAATTATTATTTATGGTTTTCTGTATTCAATAATATAAAATATGACATTGTAATAATGCTCTTATTATTATAGTTTTATCTATAATCTATGATTACTGATTAGTGCGGTACGGGCTAAACCCGAAAAATTCAAAAATACACTCATCTAGTCATCTTAATTAAATAAATAAACATACATAATAATATTTTAATTATCATGAAATAGGTTAAAAGTAGCGATAAAATAATGAACATTTTCGCTACGTTAACCGTAAGTTTCTAGCGCACTATAGTATTTCGCTACATTGTATATATTTAGCGACGCTATGTTAATCGCTACAGCTAAAGTACCGCGCTACTCCCACTGATATATATCTACCTATCATATTTAGATTGATATATACCCATGTATGATATATATGATATAGTTGTACTAGTCGTCTGACCCGGCGTCGCCCGTGCCAAAGATTTATTTTAGTATGGATTTTGATAAGACCTCCTCCGAAATCATATATACCTAGTATCATATATAATCAAAATCATCTATTCCTGATAAAAATGTAATATCTTGTATTCAATTTTAATATTTTTGTGAGTATAAAAATTTGTTAAGATATACACATTATACATCGTACCTATACAATATACATAATTTTACAACTATTTTAAATTATCATGTCACAAATATTTAAATAAGTGCTTAGAGCAACATATATACCTCTTCCACTGGATCCCGCCTTATCTAAAGATTTGTTACAATTACACTTAATTATTATTTTGTACCCAAATAAAACTCGCGCATTTTATTATAAATTAAAATATTTTTTAGGATTTCATTTGTTAAGCAATAACAACAACTTTATACTTTGAATTAAATTTTTTTTATTACTAAACACAAATTGTATTAACTATTAAGCCATACACAATATTGTACGCCCCCTAATAACATTTGTTTTTTTCAGGTCAAAGAGCTTGAACACTTAATTCATGTTTACCTAAAAAATTATCCATCTCCTCCAAAATAAGATCATAACTTCGCCACTGGTGTGTGCCACCCTATACCAACCTGTAGCCTACATTGCTTGAAATATATGGTAAAAACATCCAAGTCTCATGATATTTAATGTTGTCTTTTTTTATTGAAAACGATTCATTATTATTAGTTTTTGAGTTCAATTTTTACAAAGATACAGGCTATACCAATATTTATTTATATATATATATATATATATAAATAATATTATGTAATTAATGTATTAGACACAATAAATAACATTGGTATGTGGTAATTATTAGAACTTAAATTATTTACTTTTTTCTGCAGTTTGAGTATTTGTATCACCTTTTTCTAGAAATAGAATCAAACATATTAAATTATGATAAAATTTTCAGGACAATTTTTATTACATATCTACACATAAATATAATAGTATACATATTATAAATCATGAATATTATAATACACAATTTGTATGATCACTACATACCAGTGGTCGGGACGCTGCCGTTTTTTTGTAGCAGGCTAACGCTACTGCTACTCTCCCCAAAAAGTAGCTCGCTACCCCTAAAGCTATTTTTTTTTAAATGTAGCACACTACATTTTCGATACATTTTTTAAAAATTTTTTTTGATTTATTTAGATATTCATTTGAGTACTTGGTCATTATTTGTTTAAACGTTTTATTGAAAATTGCCAATAAGTTGTTTGTACTTATTAGACATTCGGTCACTGTGAGAAAGGATTTCGTACAGCAAGGGGATTAGTGATTACAAAGAATTTTGATCTGCTAAACATTTAAAAAAAAAAGAGACGTCAAGCATGAATCTAGAACATCTTACGCTCCGCTGTATAGTGTAAATGTCGAGTGGACCTTGTCGTTGTGTAGGTCATTGTAATGGAAGTGTTATTAAGTGTTAAGTATTAGTCACAATAAATAACATTGGTATGTGGTAATTATTAAAACTTAAATTATTTACTATTTTCAGCAGTTTGAGTATTTGTACCACCTTCTTCTAGAAATAGAATCGAACATTTTAAATTATGATAAAATTTTCAGGACAATTTTTATTACATATCTACACATAAATATTATAATATACATATTATAAATCATTAATATTATAATACACAATTTGTATGATCACTATATACCAGTGGTCAGGACGCTGCCGTTTTTTTGTTGCACGCTAACGCTACCGCTACTCTCCCAAAAAAGTAGCTCGCTATCCCTAAAGCTATTTTTTTTTAAATGTAGCACACTACATTTTCGATACATTTTTAAAAATTTTTTTTGATTTATTTAGATATTCACTTGAGTACTTGGTCATTATTTGTTTAAACATTTTATTGAAAATTGCCAATTAGTTGTTTGTACTTATTAGACATTCGGTCACTGTGAGAAAGGATTTCGTACAGCAAGGGGATTAGTGATTACAAAGAATTTTGATCTGCTAAACATTTAAAAAAAAAAAGAGACGTCAAGCATGAATCTAAAACATCTTACGCTCCGCTGTATAGTGTAAGTGTCGAGTGGACCTTGTCGTTGTGTAGGTCATTGTAATGGAAGTGTTATTAAGTGTTAAGTATTAGACACAATAAATAACATTGGTATGTGGTAATTATTAAAACTTAAATTATTTACTATTTTCAGCAGTTTGAGTGTTTGTACCACCTTCTTCTAGAAATAGAATCAAACATTTAAAGTATGATACATTTTTCAGGACAGTTTGTATTACATATCTACACATAAATATAATAGTATACATATTATAAATTATGAATATTTTAGTACACAATTTGTATGATCACTATATACCAGTGGTCGGGACACTGCCGTTTTTTTGTAGCACGCTAACGCTACTGCTACTTTCCCCAAAAGTAGCTCGCTATCCCTAAAGTTATTTTTTTTTAAATAAAGCACACTACATTTTCGATACATTTTTTAAAAATTTTTTTTGATTTATTTAGATATTAATTTGAGTACTTGGTCATTATTTGTTTAAATGTTTTATTGAAAATTGCCAATTAGTAGTTTGTACTTATTAGACATTCGGTCACTGTGAGAAAGGATTTCGTACAGCAAGGGGATTAGTGATTACAAAGAATTTTGATCTGCTAAACATTTTAAAAAAAAAAGAGACGTCAAGCATGAATCTAAAACATCTTACGCTCCGCTGTATAGTGTAAGTGTCAAGTGGACCTTGTCGTTGTGTAGGTCATTGTAATGGAAGTGTTATTAAGTGTTTTTACAATGGTGTTTATTTATTTATTTTTTCCTTTTCTTTTTCTTTTTTTATCCTGTATACAAAATTTCTTCCAGAAGAAGTGTTTCAATTTCAAAATATAGTACCTTATCTTTTATTAAATTGGATCAAAATGGTACTTTAAAGGAGTAATTTTTAAATTTTTTCAATAGTTATTTAATGCCACAGGAAAAACCATCAAAAAATAAGAAAAACCGGTAAAAATGGGATTTTAATTCCAACGCTTTGTTTATAACCAAAAAATCATAATATTATAATATTAATTCAAGTTACATGATAAAATAACTAATAACAAAATATAAAATATCCAGACTGACAAACCGTCTCCGCTCAGAATCGTTTTTCTTATACGATGATATTATTTTATTGAATTCAAATCTAATACAACCATTATACAATGACCCATTTGTAATCTACTGTACAGCAGAGCGACATCCACTTACCTGCTTTTTTTTATTTTATTAAAATATAATTACAATCTAAACACATTTGGTACAATAAATAATTTTGCTACATTGTATATATTTAGCGACGCTATGTTAATCGCTACAGCTAAAGTACCGCGCTACTCCCACTGATATATATCTACCTATCATATTTAGATTGATATATACCCATGTATGATATATATGATATTATAGTTGTACTAGTCGTCTGACCCGGCGTCGCCCGTGCCAAAGATTTATTATGATAAGACCTCCTCCGAAATCATATATACCTAATATCATATATAATCATAATCATATATTCCTAATAAAAATTTAATATCTTGTATTTAATTTTATATTTTTTG